>NW_009258668.1:384860-386862 GCF_000687185.1 Egretta garzetta
GTAGGGCCAGCTGGGACAGGACAAGGGGGATGGCTTTAAAGTGAAGTGGGGTAGGGCTAGACTGGATTTAAGGCAGAAATTCTTTCCAGTGAGGGTGGTGAAACCCTGGCAGGGGTTGCCCCGAGAGGGGGTGGAGGCCCCATCCCTGGGAACATTCCAGGCCAGGTTGGCCGGGGCTGTGAGCAACCTGATGTGGTTCAAGGTGTCCCTGCTCCTGCAGGGGGGTTGGTCTCTAGGTGTCCCTGCCAACCAAAACATTCTATGCTTCTGTGATTCCTCCATACTCCTACTCTCAATTCCTCACCACCTTGGTCAGGAAAACATTTTTCACTGCTCGAAGAAGCAAGCATGGCTTCTACCAGTGCTGCCTACAGCCGTTTCCAAGCTACCACCGCCAAGGACGGCCTGAGCGACACCACTAGCACCCTGTGCACCGGCCGTCCAGGGAGGGTGCCAATGCAGGAATTGATGCCTCCACAAACCCTCTCTTCCCAGCTCTGCTGTTGCCTGCCAAACCAAAAATGTTGTTTGAAGTTGTCCCGGTCCAAAATCCACCATCAGTTACCTACCATAAACTTTGTCATCTACTCAGTCAAATCAGGGCTGCCAGGCATTTGATACCCAATTTCCAAATTAAAAAACAAGGTAATAAGAATAAAAAATCAAGCCTACAGGGAAACAGTACAGCTCTGATGCCAGAGGCTCTCACAAAATGCGTTTCCACCATTGACTTTCCCACTTTTGTTAAGAATGGTTTGGTTCAACCCTGGTGGCTTTCACGCAAAGGTACAGCGAGACGTTGTTGCCCAACAACTCCATGAGAGCCGAACCCCGCGGCAGAGAGCCCCCACCGGGGATCCAGAGCTCAACTCCAACCAGCCCCGACACGTTCCCGCAGGACATGACACTTCCCCATCCAAGGGAAGCAGAAACCTCCATGCCTAAATGTGTAACAACTGCCTAAAAAGCAGGAATAAACCAGGTCCTGTGCAGCGAAAAGTAGAGTCTTCAATCCTCAGAAAAACGATTTTTCATCAAAAAAAAAAAAAAAAAAGAAGAAAAATTACAGAAAACATCCTGGAATATACACATGCACTGAACTTAAAAAATAAATAAGTAAAACGCAACTTCCCCCCCCAAAAAAACCCCAAAGACAAATCTTTACGAAACGCATTTCTGCTTGTACGCCTGAGGCGAACCTCTTTTTGGATAATAAAGGGAAGCTCACTGATTTTCCATTGCCCGCCGAAATTCCGCACCGCTCCCACCCTTGTCTGGACGCTTTTCCTTCCCCTGGCGGACGATGTGCACATGCATAGGAGGAAACTCATTTCAGCCGAACGCTGCTGAGCAGCCTGTGATCTCTTCCTGAGATACCATCCTCTGCCCTTCAGCTGCCCAAACCCATTCTCCACCCCCGTCTTGTACCTCCTCGGGCAATAATTAGGCAGAATAATTCTCTGCGATCCAACTGTCCAAGCCAAAGGACTCATCAGAAAGAGAGCGAAGGGTAAGCAGATTCTCCCAGGGTAATGGAAAGTGCAGGCAGAAGCAATGGCCAAAGTGATGACAGGGAGAGGAAATCGCCCCCTTTTACATTTCTTTTAAGGAAGGACACCATTTCCTCAACATCTTTACATGTTCTACTGCTCCATGGCTCCAGCCACTGCAAACAGTCTCAGAGAGGGGCGTGAGTCCTCAGCCACCACCTTGGCACGGCACGGAGAGGATGGTTTCAAACCTCCTTCCACAGCGCTGGGTGCCAGTGGTTCCCCTCCTCCGTCGCTTTGTCACCGTGCTCCCAGTGGAGCTGCAGTCGTGTGGGGGCCACTCTGCACAAGGTTTTACCAGGTCGCTTGGATTTTAGCCTGCTGAATATGAGCCAGCAGGGTGCCCAGGTTGCCAAGAGGGCCAATGGCATCCTGGCTTGCATCAGGAGTGGTGTGGCCAGCAGGAGCAGGGCAGGGACCGTGCCCCTGTGCTGGGCACTGGGGGGGCCGCC
>NW_009258668.1:387146-389381 GCF_000687185.1 Egretta garzetta
GGGAGCGGTTGGGCTGGGGGAGCTTAAAGGGCTTTTCCCAACCTTAATGATTGCATGCTGAAGGCACTCACACCATCAGATACCCCCACTGCTATGGGTCTCGTGCCGATCCAGCTCAGACCCAAGCCTCAGTGCTCCTGGGAGCCCCCCACCCCAGCCAGCCCAACCTCTCCCACCGCCGGGCTGCGTACTGCAGCGCCATGCTCCTCTTCCAGTAAACACCAAGCCCAACCCTTTTCAGAGACTTTAACATCTTAATACACAAATTTGACCTCAGAGAGGGAATACTCAGAAACCCACAAATTAAATTTGTATTTCTCTCATGTTGAAAGATTACAATTATCCATATAGGAAAGCTTTTAAATGCTTTCCCCATCTGCATAATATCTCATTTCAAAGTGTCTTCTTTTATTGTATCTTGCAAAAAAAGTGATGAAAGATGAATATATTTGCTTTCCTTACATGCCAATGCTTCTGCTATTGCTTTATATTAATTTTCCTCATTTAAAAAAAAAAAATTCATTCATTGTTTCTGGTCTTTCATCCAACGGCGTGAATGAGGATTTAAGCATGTCACTGGGCTTCTAATAAATGAAAGGCCGAAAAAGAAGATCAAAAAACATATCAATGAATATCGGTAGATACCAGAGATGGAAATTAAAAATGTCATTGCAATAAGTACGCGTGACTCACCGCAGCCAGTACAAGGCAAATACAAGTCAAAGAGGCAGCACAGAAAATAATGAAGCAGCTGAACTATATTTTCAATCCTGAATTATATCTTAATTGCTGTGGCCAGGAGAGCGATATAAACATCTGCAGAGAAGCGTGCAGAAAATATGTGCCATGAATGCGTGGGATTGAGGTGCCACCCAAGCCCAAGCAGGGAACGTCCCTGCTGCAAAGCTCGACGGGACCTAAAGGTGGGCTACGCACCTCTGCAGCCACCCCCGTGCACCAGCCCTGCGCCCACCACCGAAGGCGCAGAGCCCAGTGCCTTGGCACCCAAGCAGCACTCGGAGGGCACAAGGTGCCAAAATATCAACTTCTCAGCAGATTCTCCCCGTGTGAAGCCCAGAGTAGACAAGGGTTAAGCTGCTGCTCAGGAGTTACAGTTGTACCAATGTTCATCGTCCAACAGCTATATCTGTGTTATTCAGAAAAAAAAAAAAATGAAGGAATACTGTAGTGGTCAGGACAAAGTTTCAGTTCACACACACACACACCCCTCACGCTCCCTCGTACAAAGCATCCTAGCAGGAACGAGAACAGGCAACTCTTAAAGAAGTGGGTGGTGCCCTGCCTAGAATTCAAAATCTAGAGGTTATTTAGGATGGAAAAGCTGAGTGAGCTGGATTTTTGAAAGGGATTTAACGTTCTCGTGGCAGTGGGAGCTGGAAGACATGGGATGCTGAAAGCCTGAAACACGGCAACGAAGGAGGTACTTTAGGAGTCACCAGAAAGCACCACCTTCAATACTCACTTTTACCACCGATGGTGTATGCATAAACCAGCCCATTGCTATAAGCCCTCCCTGTGAACTCATGCATTCATTGCTTCAGCAGAATTAGTGCAAAGTGCTCATTTTTAAATATTTCTTTTCATATGATGTTCCCCACCCTCTTTCCTTCTCAGATCGGGCAGGCTTGGACACATACTAGCCATGCAGGGAGAGGGAATCAGAGGGCAGCCTTCTTATCATTCAAGAAGAGCACACAATTATCTCATCCAGACAAAAATAGCACGTCGGGAAAAAGCATCACCTCCTCCTCATCCCAGCAAGTTTAAATCCAGCTTCTTAGGACTGAACTGGGGAAGGCTGAGAAGGACGAGGAGCAACGTAAGGAGCAGCTGGCAGGTCCAGCGAGTTCCCTTCTCCATTCCCAGTACTGTATCTTCATTATCACATCTATTTTGCTCTACATAAATAAGCACATCATAGCAGTTGTGTGCGCACATGTCTATGTCATATATGCAGAGACAAAGCAAGGCTGTGGCTTAGAATCACAGAATCACAGAATCGTTTGGGTTGGAAAAGCCCTTCAAGCTCCCCCAGCCCAACCGCCCCCCTACCCCTGCCATCCCACCACTACACCCTGTCCCTCAGCACCGCCTCTGCCCGGCTGTTAAATCCCCCCAGGGCTGGGGACGCGACCACTTTGGCACTGTCATCTCTCCCCAGCTCTGGGAGCCCGGTGCCTTACGTCTCCTCGGGGTTTCTGCGCAGCCCGAGGC
>NW_009258668.1:390196-399958 GCF_000687185.1 Egretta garzetta
GCCCTCTTGGCCACCTGGGCACCCTGCTGGCTCATATTCAGCCCCCTGGCGACCAACACCCCCATGCTTCCCCACAGGCAGAGTTCAAGCCCTATGGCACTGCACGGTTGGAGCACGGTGGGGGCATTTCTGCAGTGGGCCAACAGAGCAATTACCAAGAGGTAAATAATTATCAATATTGCATTTGATTCTGCATTCTAACAGTAGGATTTGCGCAGTGGGCAGAAAGTTAGGGGTGAATTTGGGCTGCCGAGCGTGTGGACGGAGCAGTACGACTGCCATTAACGCTCACGACAGAGATGGAGAGCAACGCGACTAAATCCCCCTGCACAAGGCTCAGCGCTTGCCGGCGACAGCCTTTTCCCGCTTGATAAGGGAAATCAGCGTCACGCTCCCTGAATTACAGACCCTGCCTTCCCTCTGAACAACACTTCTCTTGCCGACTCGTGATCACACATGCGACCTGGAGGCACGCTCAAATGCTGAAGATTAGCAGCTTGATATTTTTGTCGTTTGACACGTATTATCAGCGGCACCTTGTGTCATCCCAAGACAGGAAAGCTGTGATGCTCCTTGTTTGCTAAAATAATCTGTCAACACCAAACATGTCTCAGTCAATCCCGCATGGCGCAATGTTGAAGCCGGGAGGTCCCATCCCTCCTAACTCTGGGGCTGAGTTGCACCAAAAAGCCGGGAAGACAGGTAGAGCCGTAGGAGGTGGTTTGTCAAGCAAAGTCTCCGGTCTGAGACAGCAATGGGCAAGGTCTTCAATGTGTGACACTCATGAAAAGGGCCCTCTTCGGAATAAAGTGATCCCTGCTCTTAAGGGCATCAAGACTGGGCTTGGAACTCAGACCAAAGCTAGATCTTGGTTTCATCTCTTCCTCACTGACATCACAAGATCAGGTTGTAATCCTGAGCACTCCCTGGCCTGAAGCTTCCTGATGATGCTCCCAGCAAGCCCAGGGCAGATGCCACAGTCCTCACCACTGCAGACTCCCCTGGAGCACTGGAGACAATGGTCAGCAGAAGCAATCGCTGCAGCCTCCCGCCACGAGACCCACCAGAGAAGCAGGAACCATACCAGTAACCCACAAAAAATGGAAATGAGAAGTTTGAACCTGGAGGTGAAAGAGTTAGGGAAGCCTCACAGGTGGTAAGCAGAGACCCAAGACAACTACGACCCCCACAAATATTGCACATAACATACGTGCCCATCAACGGGGATTTAGGAGGAATAGCTGGGGGCCTGCAGGAGCCTCCCCGCTCCTCTGACTGCACTGGTGTTACAGAGAGGACTGGAACTGGTGCAGGGCAGATTCCCACCACAGGGCAACCCCTGTGCTGCAAATAAACCCCATCAGGCTGCCCTGGCTCCCCCTTGCCGTAACGCTACCGCAAGGCAAACGCAGCCAAAATCCAGCGCACACACAGCAGCGGTTGATGGTGGATGGGCTTAACCGAATATGTTCCATGTGAACAGAACTCCCTACAGCCGATCTATCTAATCTTGTGTAAAGGGACGGTTTCTGGAAAGAGAGCTGCAAGCAAAGATTTAAGTGGATCCCTGAGCAAAAGAAATGGTTGTTGCCCCTAAACCCCCACATCAACCTCTTAATCCTGGCATTACAGATGTTCTTGACAAGCAGTGTTCTCCACACAGTGTATGTCTCTCAAACACCACGCAATAAAATCTTAACGTGTCTGTGCACTAAATCTGTTTGATAAACATTTTTCATCCTGACGTCCAAATTAATTTCAGAATTTTTTAACGTAAACCTGACCTTTCGTTCCACCTTGTTTTACTTAAGCTGCAGCCTGCCCTTGTGTCCATAAGTATCTGTGAAGCAAGAGGAATATGAAAACACATTTCCAATGAAGCAATTAGTACTTCCGTTGTTAAAAATCTGGTAAATTGTCCTTCAGGAACAAGCAGAAAGGCTTTCTTGTAGGAGCTCTGCTTCTTTAAATAAAAATACTTAATTTATACCATATGTTTCCTTCCTTACAAAAGGGAAAGTGTCCTCCACAAGCCAAGCAAAAATTTTCCTAGGAGTCAATCACAAAAGCTTTTTCTTCAAAGAGGAAAGATGAGCTGTACTCTAAAAAGATACTTCCAGAGAAAGAAGAAAAGGAGTTCAAGTCTAGGATGAGCACAGCTTGGATATATGAGGCCGTCACTTCTCCTGGTGTCTGGACAAGAATGGAAACCTCCTGCCTGAGAATCCACTGCCAAGGGGACCAAGTGCATTTGTTTCAATCCAACATGAGGGATGAGGGATTGGAGGTTGGACTAGATGACCTCTAGGGGTCGCTTCCAACCCAAAACATTCTATGATTCTATGAGGATCTTCAGCCAAAGCTGGCAGAGCGAAAAGACTATTTTCTTAGACACATGAAGTAAAGACAGAAAGTTGTCTTCTTAAGAAGAAGAGATTGTTACCAGCCTAGGTACCGCAGTCCTATCCCCCCAGAAAACAAACAGGAGACCTAAAAGAGACCAGCAAAGACAACCAAAAAGGTGATTTGTAAAGGGTTGGAAGGAGGCTCTGTGCCTGCCCAGGAACAGGCATGGTCGCCTCTCTCTTTCCAAGCGCAGATGAAATGAGAACTTTGCCAACACTGAATTCACCTTTTTTTTTTTCTTCTTCGCATTGTTTACATTCAAATACTTTGACACCAGACCAAAAGGAACTGCTATTTTTTGAACGTTTGACTCAGATCTGCATATGTTAAAGGAACAGAAGAGCCTGCAGCCTAGTTTAGCATTATCCATGATAGCTTTAAATAAGATAGGCACGGTACCACACCAGCACCTGCAGAAGTGTCAGCAAGATTCCCTCTCCTCCTTGGTGCATCACTAAAACCAGTGTCACAGCTAAATGGAGCTTGATGGGAATGCGGCACCTGACTTTCCTTGAGCTCTCAGAGATTTTAGGCATCTAGCAGCACCCCTGATGTCAACTAGGTAAAGCCATCCCACCAGGATAACATCCCTGACCCTGGAGAGATGGACCTGTGTGAACCTCATGAGCAGGGTAGGTTAAGGCTGGATCTAAGGAAGAAATTCTTTCCAGTGAGGGTGGTGAAACCCTGGCAGGGGTTGCCCCGAGAGGGGGTGGAGGCCCCATCCCTGGGAACATTCCAGGCCAGGTTGGCCGGGGCTGTGAGCAACCTGATGTGGTTCAAGGTGTCCCTGCTCCTGCAGGGGGGTTGGGCTGGGTGACCTCTAGGGGTCCCTTCCCACCCAAAACATTCTATGATTCGATGAGTCTATGATTCTATGACCTTAAAAAATGTGAACTTCTCATTCTTCACCAAGTGCTTTTTTCCCTTCAGTCCAGCAGAGGAATTGCCCCCCTGGCTATTTTAAAAACAATTGCATGTGTTTAGTTCAACTCTTTAGCTGTGTTCCTTCCCCCAGGAATGTAGTTAGAAAATGCTTGGGGTTTTGTTTAACTTCTTAGAGCAGAAAAAAAGACTCTGCCCTCAAGCAGCACGGAATTCAGAGAGGTTTTAGGAAGTGGTTAAACAGAATTAAGAGGTACAGGACAATAATAGCAAGTAACCTTTAGGCCTGTATTGAACTTGCAGAGATAAAGGATAAGGTGCATCTATCTGTGAACACTAATATTATTTACTTCCAAATACTGACTGAAGCTTCCATCTGGATCCCTGCTGTGCAATGTGGGAACCGAGACCCAGCATCCACTCTTTGCAAATGGTCCCAAACAGAAACGAGCTTTAGTTTAGATCTTCTTTACAGGAGACACATCAAGAACCTCTTGAACACCTAGGACCAAACGCTCAGGTTTGCTTGGAGTCGCCCGAGATCGTGGGAAATGGATAATGATATTTTGAGACTTCTTTAACGGGCACGTGCAGATGCACGCAAAGCATCTGACAATTTCTGATGGAGCCTTCCTGCCAAAGGAAATCCAAAAGCATTTTCAAGCCTGCAGAAAGTCCGTAAAAATAATGTTATCGCTCCTCTCCCCTCACACAGACCAATACTCGGGCTCTGCCACCACTTCTATCTGTATAATTCATTATTGCAGTAGCAGCAAACGTGGCTCCAAGTGCTGCCGAGTGCCAGAGCTAACTGGAAAATGAAAAACAGGAAAGTACTGGAGAGTGAGATTTCCCATCCAAATGTTGATATTAAAATTTCCCAACCAGACAGCAAGTCAATAATGGAGATGAATGATGCAACACAGGTTTTCTGTGGATTTCTTTCAATAATTCATTTTCAAGCTACACAGATACAGTGCCTTTTCAAATTTTAAATCAGAGGCTGAGGACTTAAATGAGCCCTTAGGAAGTGCTCTTGATCCAAGCCTAACATGGAACACAACTTGAATATTGGCTCTACAAGCCAAGATGCTTCCAAAGTGATTTTTCACCCATACAGTTTTTAAGAAATATAAACATTTAACTTTGCCTTTTGAGGGTTTAATAAAAAAAAAAAAAAATAAAAACATTCCTGTCTTGCTCTAATGATGAAGTTTTGCTTTCAAAAGGGACCATCACCTGGTTCCCACAGGTTTGGCTTTGACAGTTACCAAAATCTGTAAGAAAAGGGCCTTTCTCTCTGTGATTTCACTAAACCCGTGGTCACTAAAAAATCAAAACACATTTTGACGGGAAAAGTTGGCAAAGTACTTGCGATCCTCATGGTTTCTTTTGGGGTCTGTGAGCAAAAGCGTCTCATGGGCAATTATCCAAGAAAACACACCCACCCCCAATATTCCTGCTCGGCCCTGCCCAGAGGCCTTGACCTGGTGCACCCAACATCCATCTGCACGCGCTAGAAAGTAAAAATATCCAGCAAACAGAAAATCAAGCCAGAACATTTCAACTAAAAAAAAAAAAAAAAAAAGATGACAAAATTATTTCGAACTACTTGGAAATTTCAACAGGAACGTTTCTATTTCCAATACTTTGGTTTCTTATGAGCTGTGGGGTACAGGGTTGTTTTCTCCTATCTTCTTCACAGCTAGATCCAATCTTCGCTGGCATCTCAAGCTCACCGCAGCAGTACTGTCTGCCTGCAAATATTTGATCATTATCAGATGAAAACACCCAGTGAAATATCAGCCTGTATACAATGGGAAATCACTTAGGATTTAATCACAGCTGGAACCTGAAGTTTGTCGTGTTCCACAAAGACATCATCTGTATTTGAGGTATATTAAGCAGCAGCATATGATGTCAAAAACAAAATTAAGCCCAAAATAAATCCCAGACAGCAAATCGGAGAACACATATTAATAGCTAAACAAAATATAATACAAAGACATATTCCAGAAGGAAGTCTCAATGCAAATCAAGAAAAACTCTGCCGGGACCAGGCGTCCTGCTCACCCCTGGCCGAAACCCCGGGCCAGCCCCATAGCAAACACTGGACCCTTGTACCTTCTGCTTATGTGCAGCCACAGAGGTTGCCTGTTCATTTATTGGACTCCAACATGTTAATGAGCAATTAATTCCTAATTCAGTTACTGTTCAGGAAGGATTTACAAATTTGGTATCGGTATGTTATAGCTTGTTAAGCACGTCAGGAAGCCAAGTGCAAGAAAACCTCCCAAAAGGCAGTTGCCCCCCTTCACCAATTCCATAAATAACTCAACAAAAGTTGTCACCGCTTGGGTCTCTCACGCCACAAACATCTTGAGATTCATCAGACAGAGAGAGGGTAGGGTTTGGGAAACGCAAGCCCGGTGCTCGCACAGTCAGAAGGCACTCAGGGTTCTTTTCGAAGGACTCGGGAGACTGTGGGGCTACCTGCGAGCAACGGCCATTTGTTTAACTACGTATGTGGCACGCGAACAGATTTGTTTACACGACCTGACTTCCATTAGCAGAATCTCCAGATGTATATTGCAAAGACTTTCTATCTTCAGAGCATTTCAAACAGATTTTGAATGGTTTTTCTTAATTCTAAGCGTACACAAAACCACAGCTGTTTGAGGCATTCAGGTCTTCTCGCTTTCCAACAGCCGAGTCCAGTGATATAATTTACAGAGTCACAAGCAGAGTTTACCATCAAACCTACGGCAATAAACTACCTGACTGCAAGCGAGAGCCGGGCTTCGCCTGACTCCGGAGTCTCTACAAGTCAGACTGGAATTTGCTTTTTTTAATTCCATTTTGTGCATTTATTGCAGCACGACATTTTCAATTGCTCCCTCCTTTTCTGTCAGCTCTGGTGATCAGCTGCATTGCAACCCCAAGACTTCATATTTTTCACTGCCCAACATTTTGAGTGCAGCTTTTAAAACTGTGTATCATGGGCACATGAAGAGATTGCCATTTAAAAAAAAAAAAAAAAAAAAGCAACATTTTTCATCAGCACTTAAAGCAAAATAGCAAAAACCATTTGTACTTGCTCCCATATCAGTTTTGAGGGCAAGCGCAGCCAAAAGTACAAGAGATTGAGGGCTGTGCTGCATTCTAGATCTTCACCCTACGCAAGCTGCAGACAAACCTTCCCCTGATATCAGCCAAATCTTCCTCTGATATCTAAGCAGGCTGAGTTTCACCTGAGCTTCACCTTTCTTACTGAAACTTTGCCATTTTGTTTAAAGATATTTCCATATGCCCTACCTGACTTCACGGGGAGCAGCCACAAGTCTTCTGACCATAAATACTGGCAAAACCTGCAGCCTCTGCCCTAAAAGCTGTCGAAAGCTGGGCTTCACAAAGAGCTGGTTGCTTCTTTGGAATGCCAGATACTATAAGACATTAATAAAAAGCACCATAAGGACTTCCCGAGCAATGTACTTACAGTACACGTCCACTCTGATGGACTTTATGGCTGGCGAACCCAAGCCGTTCTCAGCCTTGCAGTAGTAGCGTCCTCCTTGGTGTCGCTGGATGTTGGAGATCCTCAGGGTTTCATTGAAGACGCTCGAGTCTTGAAATCTGTCAGAGGCACTTCCTGCTGTTTTGGTCCACCTGATCTGAGCAAGCACCAAAAAAGATTGTTACTTGAAGTCTGTAAAAGTGAGCAGAGTACACGTCTCTTCACCCAACCGAGAACCACGCGTGTGGCGGCCAGGATTTTATCTTGGAGGACCTGGGGAACTTCTCCAGAACACTGAATAGCTCACACTTCCAATTAAACACTTCATCCAAGAGCCCCTGAAGGGTAATCTTGCATTTATCACCCTCTCTTAGAAAGAGTTGATTACTCCTGATGGAAATACCACATAAAAAATAAACGCCGCTAGCAGAGATATGGAGAACGACTGAAGCCACCATCGGTGACACAGCTGGAACAGCTGCAGGGTAATTCTCCATTAACGGCAACGAGCAGAGCTGGCCGGAAAAGGCGGCTGTACTCGTGCACGGAACACGGGGAGCTCTCACCGAAATCATACTCACGGAAGATGAGGGCACATTGGAAAGCGCCTTCAAAACAACTGATGGATTATCTTTTAGCAGCAATAAAACCCAATTTTAAGGAGTCAAATGATCAGTTGCTTGAAACTGCAAAAAAACTACTAACAGCTTATTTCTTAAGATGTGTAGTTTTGGGTTTTTTTAATGTCATTTATGGCAATTACAGATTCTTTTACTCTGGTAATTATTTCCCAAACGTGAAGACTTTTTAAAAGGAACTTTTTAACTCCAAACCCACAAAAATGCCAGTAAGAGCCCACTACACTCACAGCTGCACAGAGGTGGATACGCACGTTGCTAACACCCATCCTTGATGGCCCAAGCCCTTGCCCGTGTGACTCAGTAGCCCAAGCTGCCTCCTGAAGTGCTGCAGACCTCCAGAGGCTCCCCAGGTACCTCCTCCTCTTTCAGTTCACACTAATTCAGTGACCACAGCAAGCAACGTTCAGCTCCAGACCAAAACTGCTTTTTTAATTGGTAAGTTTTTCTTGCCTATACCACAAGAGGGATACTTGCATAAAAGGAGTTTACATCACTTCTGAAGCTTCTCAAAGCTGTCTCTTCTCAACCCCATCCACTAATTCCATGCCAGGATGAAGACCAAAACTTCTGTAGTCATTGGTAAAAATGAGATCGACACAAGACAAGATAATAAATATTTGGTTGTTAGTTCCCAGACTACGGCCCCTAAAGATTGTCCAAAGGTAGGTGGTGAAGCCATGATTTAAAGAACAGCATTTAGACACTGATCCGTTGGGATCTGCTAGCCAGGCTAGCAACCCCGAGCTGGTATCGGCTGGGTTTCGACAAGGTGTTGCAGCCTTGGCAGCTCAGCCAGCGCACGCCTTCCACCAGCGGCGAATGCCTTCTCCATGCCCAGCCAAGCCCGGGCTGGACACACTGTGCTTCCAGCGCTCTCCTGCATGAAGGAAGGTCCCATGGCTGAGTTGGGTGGCCCTTGGTGGATGCCAAGGTGACCCTAAGGGTTGCCCTGGCTGGAGGGAGACCATTCCCGCAGGGTGCAGAGACGCTTGAGTTCCACCATTCCCAGTCCTGACCCAGGACTGAGGTCCAGCTCCCAGTAACCTGCACAGGAGCACAAGGCAGGCAGGGGCCAGCCTTCCTCTCATGGGGAACATCTCCTGAACAGGAGGGATCTTCTTCATAAGGAACTGAAAAATTCATCACTAGCTGTAGCCCATGTAAATCCTCCTCCCCTTGAAATGGGAGCAGGCGTGAAGGCTGAAATGACAGCAAACAATAGCTCAAAAAAGAATTTCCTCTCTTTCTGCCTTGTTAAATTCATAAGCCCGCCTGGCTTTGCCCTCTCGCCAGGTGACCCGCAGAACTCTTACATGGTTCTGCTGCTCTGGGATAAAGCAAATATGCCAAACTCCACATCTACAACATTCAATCTGCATGTGAGAGAGACGCTATTAGCACTGCTATATTTACCAGTCTCAATCTGCCTGTACTTCTATTCTAAACTCTTGGCTCCGGGGTTTTTTAAATCATCCATATAAATGTGCTGCAGGATAATTTTGGAACGCACACTCAGCTTCTGCATGCTGCAGAATACAGTTTCATCACATATATATTTCAAATGCTCGAGAAGTATTTTAAAACTGTATTAAAAAGATGTTCACAGAATCTCTTGTGTGTTTTATTTCCCTTTACATAATTGTAAAAACAGCTCTGTTTGATTTTTAACAGGAAAAAAATTAATAGCATGACTTCTCTCTTCCTCTCCTACAAAAACTTCCCAGGGGAAGGCAGCCTGCCCTGTCAAAAGAACGTATAACTTAAATAACATGTTGTAAGTACTACCTATTGTAAGTCTATGGAACTGGTGTCACTACATAACTTACACAAAAATAATACAGCAACGTTTATTTGGCTACTGTCAGAGTTTTATCTTTTTTTGTGTATTTGGGTTTCTGTGGCAAGGTCTTGGTAGTGGGGGGGCCACAGGGGGGGCTTCTGTGAGAAGCTGCCAGAAGTTTTCCCTGTGCCCTCTGCTGGCCAAGGCCAAGCCCATCAGCGACGGTGGAAGCGCCTCTGGGATAATGTAATTAAGAATGAAAAAAAAAACAAAAAACGGCTGCATCTCAGTAGCTGAAGAGAGAAGAGCAGTGAGAGGATGGGAGAGAAAACAGCCCTGCAGACACCAAGGGCAGTGAAGAAGGAGGGGCAGGAGGGGCTCCAGGAGCCGGAGCAGAGATTCCCCTGCAGCCCATGATGAAGACCATGGTGGGGCAGGCTGTCCCCCTGCAGCCCATGATGAAGACCATGGTGGGGCAGGCTGTCCCCCTGAAGCCCCGGGAGGTCCACGGGGGAGGAGGTCCCCACCTGCAGCCC
>NW_009258668.1:400045-403634 GCF_000687185.1 Egretta garzetta
AGAAGTTCGTGGAGGACTGTCTGCCGTGGGAGGGACCCCACGCATGAGCAGGGGAAGGGGCCTCTCTCGAGGATGAAGAAGCGTCAGAGACAACGTGTGATGAACTGATCCCAACCCCCATTCCTGTCCCCCTGTGCTACTGGGGGAAGTAGGCAGAGAAACTGGGAGTGAAGTTGAGCCCAGGAAGAGGGAAGGGAGGGGGGGAAGGTGTTTTAAGATTTAGCAGGTTTTCTCCTCTCCTTCTCTGATTTTGATTGGTAATAAATTAAATTAATTTTATCAAGTTGAGTCTGTTTTGCCCGCAATGGTAACTGATAAATGATCTCTCCCTGTCCTTATCTCGACACACGAGCCCTTTGATTTACTTTTCTCACCTCTGTCTGGTTAAAGAGGGGAGCGATGGAGCGGCTTTGGTGGGCCCTTGGTGTCCAGCCAGGCTCAAACCACGACATTTTGAATGCAAAAGCCTTCCCCCTCCACTGCATCTTTACGTTGATGAATCTATGTTCTCTTTATTATAAGGATCTTAACAGGATGTTGTTTGGCTGTTAACAAAAGTAGACTTGTCAGCTTTAAAAAGAGAATATGTATATATATGTTTTAGAGGAAAGAGGAGCAATTTTAACAAACGAACTAATTTTGTAGTGTATGTAGAGATTCCTGAAGAATAAAAGGAATTCTGTCAACTAGATTCTCTCTTAAAAGATATCCTCTGGGAATGTCACCGGTCTGATTTAACTCCAGTTCATTATTTACCTTAGCTTTAACTCAACATGCACACAAAACCAGGCCGATCGATTCTGCATCGTAATTTATTGAATGCACCATGTAGGAAGATGACTCTCAAACACTTGTGCTAATGCAGTAATAAAAAAATTGGGCACGGGAAAGGCCAACGTCTGAGGGTGAAAACGTCTTCAGAAAGGTCCTTAGCGGTTTCCCCCACTGCAAGTTCCAGTCCAGGCTTTGGGGTGACCTCAAATTTTAAGAGCCTGAGACCATCAGGCAAATCCCAAAGCAGCACCCGCACTTCTTCATGGCGGAGGATTCCAGAAGCCTCTAGATTGCTCGCTTAAAGAAAAACCCAAATTAACCACATGGGATTGCGTATTCACGCAGTTCAGATGGGCCAGTGTTCTCAAATCGCTTGGCACAAAACAGTTGCCCACCCAGATGCATTTTATCGGTGTTTTCTATTTGTAATCTGCTCCCCTGTTTGAGACGGGCCGGTTCCCAGCGCAGAAGCCGCACGGCGCGCTCCGCATGCCTGCTCAGGGAGCCTGGGTTAATGGGGGAAGCAAATAAATTCTGCTCCACTGAGAAGTCAAAGCCATTCTTGCTTGTAATGCCGAAATTTAATTAAACAGCTACGTCCGCACATCTTGGCGTGCACAAATCAGACTCCAAAATGTTACTCCATTACGCAGGTACGTACTCGCTGCCTTCTGCGGACGCAATTTTCCCAAAGCGCTCACTGTTACAGCAATGCCCATTTGGGAATCCCACTCATGTATCGTCAGCGCTCTGCCGGATGCTTATGAACTTTATATAAACTTTTATATAAAATCTTTCTTTTCTTTTTTCTTTCTGCCCTGGTTTCAGCTGGGACAGAGTTAATTTCCTTCCTAGCAGCGGCCCCAGCGCTGGGGTTTGGGTTTCGGGTGAGCAGAATGTTGGTCGCTCCCTGATGGCTCCGTCGGTGCTGAGCAGGGCTTACACCAGGCAAGGACTTTTCAGCTTCCCCTGCTCTGCCAGGGGCACAGGGAGCTGGGAGGGGGCACGGCCAGGACAGCCGACCCCAACTGGCCTCTCTCTTGTTGTTTTCCTTTTCATTAAAGTTTATTATTATTATTATTTTATTTCAATTATTAAACCGATCTTATCTCACCCCATGAGTTTTCTTACTTTTGCTCTTCCAATTCTCTCCCCCACCCCACTGGGGGGAGGGCGGCTGCGTGGGGCTTGGTTGCTGACGGGGGTTAAACCCCCCCATTTCCCTTTCCTTTTTTTCTTGCAAACATAGAATCATAGAATGGTTTGGGTTGGAATGGTCATCTAGTCCAACCCCCCTGCAGTGAGCAGGGAGACCACTAACTAGATGCAGAAGTAAAAAAAAAAAATTGGCTTATGAACAACTCAATTAGAAATTATTCCAACTTCTAAAAACTAGTAAGCTATGAGCCATCCTAGCTACACCGTGACCTATGTACGTGTCCGATTTGTATCTGCCTGTAAATTCTCTAACCATCAATACCGTTGACAGGATTTTATCAGCTTAAGCAGATGCCTGGTGACACACACTCGTATTTCACCCGGCAGCTTCTGCTTTCTCAGGGAGCTTTCCTGCAACTTCAGTAGGTGCCACAGACTTTACATTTTTAGACTAAAAATGCTGAGTAAAAGTAAACTGAGAATATTTTGCTTAACTTCTCTCAGCTTCAGCAAAGTACTTATGGCCAAGAAGAAAGCAGCAGAATAAGAAAAATACTTAATTTTGACATTTCAAAATTAAAACACTTCTGGTTTAAATACTGTCTTGGTCAAAGACACTAAACATTAAAATACCTTTACTCTGAATACAAAACGTTTGGCTTCGTTCAAAACAACAACCACCACTGCCACCCAAAAGAAAAACCAAAAAAAAAACCCAAACCAAAGCAAAAAAGCCCCAGTGTTTTGTGACGGAACCTTTTCTTTCTTCCATGGAAACGGTTGCTGGAAAATGAGGTTTTGACAATTTTTTTCTTATACCGCAACACTGAAATCTTCCTGATGCCACAACTGCCAGTAAACCAGAAAAGAGGCCTTTGCACAACTTCACAGGGATGTGCTGGGACATTTCTTTATGCCTAAAGACACCAGAGCCTTTGGAAAAAAAACATCTTAAGCAATACCGACCACTCCTCCTCCAATAAAAAAGGAAAATAATCCCTCCAGTTTATTTTTCCATGAGATTATTATTGTGGCAAGAAGCACTCACTGCCTTCATGATAAAACCCGAGGATGTACAACATGGTTTTGAGCATAAGCAACTCCCCGACCTCTTCCTTCTCTACAGCGGGGCTGTACCCAGACCCCGGCGCCCTGTGAGGTCCACCCGAGCTCATTTAAACGGGCCAGCCTAGGGTCTACCCACAGCCCCATGGAGATCTCCACATGCTGTTCTGTTAGACAACAAACCAAAAAACCCAAAATAAAATAAAAAAAAACCTTTGTAAAACACACGCAAAAAAAAGAGAAAGAAACAAACTGAAAATCCAGAAAAGCGCTCTGGATCCAAGCTTTTATTGCCTGCCGGTGACGAGTGGTGTCCCTCAGGGGTCCGTACTGGGACCGGTGCTGTTTAACATTTTCACCAATGACTTAGACAGCGAGATCGAGTGCGCCCTCAGCAAGTTTGCAGATGACACCAAGCTGAGTGGTGCGGTTGACACACCAGAAGGACGGGATGTCATCCAGAGAGACCTGGACAGGCTGGAGAGGTGGGCCTGTGTGAACCTCATGAGGTTCAACAAGGCCAAGTGCAAGGTCCTGCATCTGGGTCAGGGTAACCCCCAGTATCAATACAGGCTGGGGGAAGAAAGGATCG
>NW_009258668.1:403921-406102 GCF_000687185.1 Egretta garzetta
AGGGTAGGTTTAGACTAGATATAAGGAAGAAATTCTTTACAATGAGGGTGGTGAAACACTGGAACTGGTTGCCCAGAGAGGTAGTGGAGGCCCCATCCCTGGGAACATTCCAGGCCAGGTTGGACGGGGCTCTGAGCAACCTGATATGGTTAATGGTGTCCCTGCTCCTGCAGGGGGGTTGGGCTGGGTGACCTCTGGGGGTCCCTTCCCACCCAAACCATTCTATGATTCTATGATTCTATGACACCGCGAGAGACCATCCCTACCTATACGCAGTAAGACCAGTGGAACATGCTTTGACCAAAAATAGCCTGTTTTTAAAACGAGCTCCCTGCTTCCCTTCCTTCAGGCAAGTCGCAGAGCCTAACTATGGCAAGGCAGATGTGAACCGCCACTGCAGGACCGGCAGGGATAGATCTTGTACCAGACTTACACGGGCACAGGTCCATGGCGGAGAGCAAGTTGATCAAGGCCAAGGTTTCTGCACAGAACTGCTCAACATCCTCGGCACAAAAACCATCACCGGGTGACGCCAACAGCTCCTTGCCTGAACGCAAGCCTCCTCAATCTCGGCTTGTGTCGAGGCAAACGCTTCTGCTGGGCCTTCTGATGGCACGGGGCATAGTCAAACCAGATCTACACCTCTCCAAGGGTTTCCGAATATCCTTCCCCTGGCCACTGACACCAAGTCACAGCAATTCCTGTGCCATGGCCACAGTCCAGGAGACACAGCACTGATCTAAACCACCAGTGCTCTGCAGGACACCCCCTTGCACTTAATTTTGCAAGGACTCCTTTGCTCTAGGAAATGTCCCACACATTCAGCGGGTCGGCCTCACCTTACACAAAGGGAAAGCATTTGCATGTCTAAATTATGGGACTAAGCTATGTGTATAAAATGGGAGGGGGATCATAGAATCGTAGAATATTTTAGGTCGGAAAAGCCCTTTAAGATCACCAAGCCCAACCATTCCCCTAACCCTGCCATCCCACCACTAAACCCTGGCCCTAAGCACCTCATCTGCCCAGCTTTTAAATCCCTCCAGGGGTGGGGAGCATTCACATCTCTTTATTACGGGATTAGCTACGTATATAAAATGGGAGGGAGATGTTGCCTTTTGACTTTTAGCAAACCAGAGGCAGCACGATGCAGCACGCCCGATGAGATCAAGGGTACCAACCATCTATTGTTGTTGGAATAGATACGGCTACCGGCTATCAATATGCAACAGCAGTATGAAAAATTCTCTTCCTATTTATTTCATATGATTATGTCTGATATATTGGGCTTGAAATTGGCTTCAGGTGAAAGTAGTGTTCATTGTTCAAAAGTTCTTAAGCAGCCAACCCAAAGGAAGCCCTGCTTACGGTCAGAAATGGTGATCCTCTACCGTGGTTAGGGCCAGAAAGCTGTTATCAGTGCAAAACAAATGCAGAACTGGAGAGGCGTTGGCTCCCGAATTTATTTCTTCAAGTAGCTAAGACGCAGTCAGCTATGAATGCTGGGTTTCTTCGCTCTGTACCTGGCCTGCTCAAACTTCACAGAAACACGAGGGAGAAAACCCAGCGCCGTCCCCAGGACGGGCACGCGACTGATGCCCTCACCTCTACGGGACGATCCGTGCACGTACGTTTGCACACAAACTCACGCTTCAGTAGGCTGCCAGGCAAAAGCACATTTTTTTCCCTCATCTATCTAAAAGCAGTCTGTGACAGTAACTGTTAACATTCAGGACATGATCAGTTTTGATTCAGTGCCAGAGATCACAGAGAAATTGTTATTTTCCAGCCTGATTGCTATAACACATAGAGGAAAAAAAAAGATTTCTTTTTATTCTCTAACAGAGGAAAAACTGCGGTTATTAATTACAGAGAAAATCAGGACTTAAAACCACAAAGTTACAAGCAATCAAGTCCTAGGGAAGAACTTTATGGCTCTGTTCACAGTTCATTTTAGCCCCAAACACACCAGTCATAGCAATGCTGTGGCAGGAGTCTGTGGGTGACAACCACAGCCTTCTGACTCCAAAATGGTAACTTGCAATAAATCAAAGGGTCAAGAATCACACAGAATCCCAGACTGGCAGGGATTGGAAGGGACCTTGGGAGCTCACCGGGTGCCACCCCCCTGCCCAAGCAGGCTCACCCAGAGCAGGGGGCACAGGACAGCATCCAGGCGGG
>NW_009258668.1:406364-411846 GCF_000687185.1 Egretta garzetta
GGCAGAGCAGAGGGGGAGGAGAACCTCCCTCACCCTGCTGGCCACGGTCCTCTTAATGCACCCCAGGATGCCATTGGCCTTCCTGGCAACCAGGGCACCCTGCTGGCTCATGGTCAGCTTGTCATCCACCAGGACTCCCAGGTCCCTCTCGGCAGAGCTGCTTTCCAGAAGAATAAATGAAGACCACAACATCTGACAATGTGAGAAAACCTATACCTAAGCTGACTATTCCTTTACCTCTGAACTTCCCGCATTTATGCACGACGGAAGATTCCAGTTTTATACCTAAGCCCAAGTTACCCAAGGGTTACTCAAATGACCCATCTCACGGGTACGCTGGGCAAAGCGCAGCTCCTCCCAACAGCACAGCAACCCCAACTCCTCATTGCGTTGGGAAGCTTCCATAGCCATGACGCAAAACGTCATCGCATCCCCCCGTCACCTAAGGCCAAGCAACTTGCATGTCATGTACAACAGGGTAACGGTTGATCACAGGTTGCCACTAAAGAGAACAGCAGGCTTGACTTGCACTTTGAAGTCTGAAGACAGAAAACAGGCTATGATGTAGCAAGAGGATATACATATATATATATATATACACACACACACACTTCTTAAGCAGTCCAAATTTGTTTTAATTCCCATTAGCACTAATAGGAATCTCCCAGATGTGAAGGAACAGAATAGCCACCCAAATAAAAAAGACCAAAGCTGGCAACAAATCCAAGTTCTACACTTGCCACAAATCCCCCCTCAGAGCCGGCAGTGATTTACATAACGTAAATGCTGCGAAGGCATTTGTGGAGCTTTACCGCGCCACAGCCCAGCGCCCATGAGCTGATGGAGCAGAGTTCATCTCAGATGTGTCACCAGGCAGCAGCCACGGGGATGAGGTAGTCCAGATCTACACGGTGGAGTAAGGTAAGGAGAGGATGTGCTTTAGGTAAGGACATGCCCCAAACAAAGAATATACCGGTTTTGTTGTTTTGGTCTTCCCGGTTATTTGTCCATTTGACATTCAGAGAGGTTTTCCTCGATGAAAACTACATTTTTTTTAATGCAATTTCTCCAGTGCAACAATTTCAAGGCAGCAAAGGTTACTTCCCTGTACTCAAATTTAAAAGGCTCTTGTCTCAGTTGTTCCACCCAGACTTGTAGATGCCACCACCAAAACTCTTGAAAATTAGGCACCGCACAGGTCTCAGTGGTCGGAACGCCAAGAATTAAGAATTTGGCTTGGAAAGTTGGCAAAGGGAGGATTTCTTATGCTCAAAGGCTGGAAACCTAAAGATTAACTGGGTACAAGTGAAGAAATCTTACGTGATCACTGAACAATTTAAGAGGAAATTAATGAGTGGATCCTGAAGAAAATAATGTTGCAATCATTAGGTAAATTGGTAAAACAACCCTGCTTTAGGTCCTTCCCACAGCAGCTTGCTTAGCTGAATCGGCTGTGTTTTTTTATGAGAAGGTCGTGTCTGGGGAAACATCTGCACGTACTTTCTCAAAACATCTTTGAGAAACCTGCGGAATGATTAATTGCAGCAATTTATCCTAGTTTGACTATAATGTTTTTCCTTATGGCTTTAAGATGTTTCACCGCTTCAAAAAATTAGCACGTTTATCGGAATAATCAATACACATTTTACTATAAATAACTCACTGAAGGATGGAGCTTTTTCGTTCTGCGTGGCAGGAAAATTCCTTCTCTAGCATTAACAGGGAACGACTGAGTTCTATGAATTTCACAGAGCCTTGTTCCTACTGAGGTCGGTGTCGGTTTAAAATTGTCCATAGCTGCAGGATTTACAAGGGTCTTGCATGTTTATGCCTTCCTGATAGGAAATTATTTACTGTCCATCAGCTAAATTAGTCCATGAGTTTCACGAAATGATCCAACCATCTGCGCATGATGTATAGTTCTGATTCTCTCAGATTTTTTACTCAGCAGCATTAATTTGCTTCAAAATGAAATACAACTTTTCATCTTCATGATAAAGAACATAATCCAGCGGCAGAATGAAGCGGGCATAGCTCCATTTGAATTCCTAGTTATTAATTTTTATGGTGGCCTTCCCATGTTGGTATACCACATTAAGCCACCGGAGTCATAAACACATCCTCATCACTTAAATGCGTGGAAATTCATTCACTATAGCTCTTAAACGCTTTAAAGGCAAATAAATACAAGACATTTTATAACTTGTAGCTACTACCGCTAGCTCGGTGATGAGACCATCGGAGAACTCTATGGAATTCACACCTAGCCTTTTATTTCCCCTATGGGCCAATCTAAATCATAGTATTTAGATATTTTTTTCCCCAATGACAGAGTAAGTTACTATCGTTGCCATGCTGGTAGAGTAAATGATCTAAAATCCTTACAGTTCTCCAAAAAAAAGGCTGGTATAATCAAACTCATGGGATTTATAAGACCAATGTTATGGTAAGAGATAACCTGGAGGCCAGTCACCTCAAGAGCTGTAAAGAAGAGAACTGGGCCCCTGGAGAGGAGGCATCTGCAGTGATGCTCTGCAAAGGTCACCTCCGAGCAGTCAGCATCCCGTGCCCTTCTGGGAAGCTGCAATTGCTAAAGAGGACCGGGACGGGGAGGTGGTACCACAGCCAACCGCATGCTCCACACCAGTTCCACCACTCTGAACTACCGGTCAGCCAAGAAGTTGAGAGATTTTTTTGGTTGTATAAAGCAGAAAATAATCAGACAGATTAGGAGTTTTACCTTGTCTCCACCTGAAGCTTCTACAATTGCCCTTGGAATAAAGTCAAAGGCAACGGTCCCACTCTGAGGGTTACACCCCTGGAAGATGCTGAAGAACTGGCATGGGTATAGAGAAAAGCCCCAGTACCCATGCAAGTAACAGGAACATGCTTGAGCATGCAAGTGATAAGCTCGGCAAATCTGAAGCATGAAATGAAAAATCAGGGAAAAGCAATCAACATCTTTCAAACATACATGAGGGACTGAAGTTCGATAGCAGATCAATTTTCAACATAAGAGGCGAAGTTAAGGCAGTAGTAAAATGGATTAGAAATCACTTCCCATTTGCTCAGCTTAAGATGTTTATGCAGAACATCTTCCAACCAAGACATTTCACTAAATCAAAGTCAGCAGTGCCGAAGGACTTTACCGGGAGCACTGGGGGATGTGAAACCTCCTTCTTGTGCTCACCACCAGGAATCAGCTCTACCATCCAAACCATCGCCGGGTACTGGATCTCCATCACCCCGCACTCCTGCACAACAGCAACCGATGCACCATTCCCACAGTGTCCAGAGATGTAAAAAAACAACCTTACCCTGAATAACTCTCACTCGCCCCATTTTGCAAGCAAAGTGCCTCACGTGGCTGCTGGTCTTCCCTGCAGAATATTTCAGAGCCCAGTCTTACCCAAATTCAGCATGGGCACGCAGCCAGCCCTGGAGCGGTACCATCCCCACCTCCTGGCACCCAGAGTTTGGCCCCATCCAGTTTGGGGATGCAGGAGAGCGCTGGAGGAGGAGGGTCTGAGGAGCTGCTGTTCAACCACAGCACAAGCTGCAACGGGAAACCAGAGGCCATCAGCCCCCCACCCCCGTTCCCAGAACTGCTTGTCCCCCGCAAGAGCAAAAAGGCATAAAAACGTGTTTCTGTCATTAAACTCAGAAGACTGGAGTCTAAACAGAGAGAGGGAAAAGTAGCCACTAAACGGGGCTTTTCTACTTTACAGTCACTCTTCAAGGCCAGGTTGGATGGGGCTCTGAGCAATCTGATCTAGTTAGTAGTGTCCCTGCTCACTGCAGGGGGGTTGGACTAGATGACCACTAGTGGTCCCTTCCAACCCTAAACATTCTATGATTCTATGATTCTATAACAGAATCGCGGTCCAAAGTGACAAAGCCATCTTGAAATGCAGGCAGGTTAAAATTGATGCTTTTTTTTTTTTTTTTCTCCTTTTTCTAACAGTCTTTTCAGGCCTTACTTCTGCTTCTCCTTCTCTCCATCTCTACCCATTTCTCTCCCCTGCAAAACCCCTGGGAGAAACAGAGTAGTCAAGAGCAAGAGTGGCACGGAGCAGACCCAAAACGCTGTCGGAGTCTTATAACAAGTAAACTGATAAAGACAGAAGGAAATGTTTCTCTTTGGAAACATTTCTATCTTTAGACTGGATCTAAGGAAGAAATTCTTTCCAGTGAGGGTGGTGAAACCCTGGCAGGGGTTGCCCCGAGAGGGGGTGGAGGCCCCATCCCTGGGAACATTCCAGGCCAGGTTGGCCGGGGCTGTGAGCAACCTGATGTGGTTCAAGGTGTCCCTGCTCCTGCAGGGGGGTTGGGCTGGGTGACCTCTGGGGGTCCCTTCCCACCCAAACCATTCTATGATTCTATGGTCTTTCAGGAATATGAATCTCGCCTGCTTCCTACAGCCATCATTTGGGGGGCTATTTTGGGGCAGACGTGCAGCCTTTACACCGACTGATGATGAGTGTCACAAATCTGCCAATGAGAACACAAAAGCTGCAGCTGTTGATGCCAGCACGGCTGCACGCGTGGCGAAAATAGAATTCCACCACAAAGCTCCTTCCATGCAGACAGTGGGCGCCACCAGGCAGAGACCTCCATACTTTTGGTACGGATGAGCCATCACCTGATAGAAAAACATACTTGTTTTCCCTCCGCGCCAAAACTAAACCAACTTTCTATCCAGAACATTCTTGTACCCTTGCAAGGGTGAAGTGCAAAGTTTTGTGGCTCCTTCATTTGCTGCCATGAGAGCATGCGAGGCACAGTCTCCCCTCCGCCAGCGATGCTGGAGCCCGCAGAGGCCGAGGTGCCACCACCCGCACGGCCCTGGGCGCTCCGACAGCAACCCAGGCAACATTTCTGGCCCACCTCTGCTGGAACAAATTAAATCCACTTAGCTGAACATCATAAAACGCTGGGTTTAAATGGCTCTTTTTCCACTACATTGTCTTCTGCAAATAGCACCGGGGTTATTGATTTCCTGCAATGCAATATCAGTCTGTTTACTTAAACTAGTTCCCATTTTAAAAACTTCATAAAACGTAATCCGGAAAAATTATGCTGTACTTCCAACACCCCTGAGAGCAGACTTGGTGCGCAAAAAGACTCCGAAAAAATCCCTTCTAAATATTGAAAGCTGACGACCACCGGGCTCTGCCTTTACGTTCGCATCGGACCTTATCAGCACTTCCTACCGCTCACCCGGCCTTGCATCCCTCCCAGATGGAAGATGCGCACCCGCCTTATTTCCAGACATCTTTTTGAATTAACCCCAAATCTCCGTGCTCCGGTAACATTAGCTGTGCTTTATCTCCCTTCCGCAGGAGCCAACCCTCATGCATGCTGAATTACAGCTTACAATCTCGTTGAGCTACAAATGAGAGCGAGATCCTGAGATTTAACTTCTTTCGGCGGTGACGGCGAAGAAAGGAGATGACATTTTATTTCGGTTGAAAGGTGGGAG
>NW_009258668.1:411875-413254 GCF_000687185.1 Egretta garzetta
CGAGGGAGTGTGGGGGGGTTGGGGGGGGGGGGGGCAGGCAGGGAGAAAAGGGAGAAGGGAAGAAATCTTGACAAGAGAGATCTGGCAGCTCCACTGAGGAGGCAGCTTGGTATGAAATGCTCTCAGCTCGAGGCCTGAAAAGATCAGCAGCTGCTGAGCACCAGGCACAGACCCTGCACCAAGCCCAGGTTCTCTTCTAAGCTAAGAAATCAGAAGCATTGACCGAAATGATCAAAACAGGTTGTTTTGTTTTTTATTTTTTTTTTTCAAAGAGCACCTTTCTTTCAAAATACAACTTGCAATTATGGTGTGTAACTAACAGTCACAAATTATCAACCAACGCAAAGGCAAAGTCCAGGGCTCTAAACTGATCCCGAAAGAGAGACTATTCCTTGATGGGAATTAAATCTATCCATCCTGAGCTACCACACTCATCAGATGCAACCTTTCGATAGGGCAATCCCAAACCATCAGACACCCAGGGGCTGGAAGATGAAGCCCACCCTACCAACACTCTCCAGGGCCTGGATGAGAGCTGGGCTCAGACGGGATGGAATTTCCTAGAGACAGACACCAAACACGCCACTGTCACCCTGCTTTTGCTTCTGTGTATGCTTTTTTTCCTTTTCCCTCTGTTTCGGAGGAAGAAGCAGCGGCAAAGCCTCCATCAGGCAGTGAGAAAATCTAAATCAGCATCAAACACCACTGGAAAAGGGCTGAGTCTCTTTTGCCCGGTACCTGCCACAGCTGAGAAGGGTTCTGGAAGACTTTGCTCAGGGAAAAGAAATCGAGCACATGTTTGAATCCTACTGACTTCAAGATTTTAGCTTATTTCCAATTCAGAACGCAACAAGAAGAAAATTTATGAAGAATCCAGTAATCACAAATAGCATCATTCATGTCTCATTGAGCTTTCCTGGCATACCTTTAAATGACTCCCACGAGTGCCAAGGAAAGGGAACTGGGAACAGTTCCCACGTAACAAGAGAACTGCAAGTAGACATTAAGAAAAAGAAAAAAAAAAAAAGAAAACCAAAACCTGGTTCAGCTTGGAACTAGAAAGGAAAGGAAAGGATAAAAGTACAGGATTAAGGACTTGTAGAGGCTAAGGAAATCATCGCAGTATTAAGCATGAATGAACTGAGATGATTTCCAAAGGGAAATGAAGATAGCTTCGAATCAGGGAATAGTTAAAACTGGGAAAGTTGATAGCATGAGGAAGAGGGGCCCCAGCCACTAATTCACGGTAATGATCCATCCCCAAATGCACATTTGCTCTGGGGAGTTTAGAATCACAGAATCACAGAATCATTTAGGCTGGCAAAGCCCTTTAAGCTCCCCCAGCCCAACCGCCCCCCTACCCCTGCCATCCCACCCCC
>NW_009258668.1:413278-422775 GCF_000687185.1 Egretta garzetta
CGCGCCGTGTCCCCTCCCCTGGGAGCAGAGCCTGACCCCCCCCGGCGCCCCCCTCCTCTCAGGCAGCTGTAGGGAGCGATGAGAGCTCCCCTCAGCCTCCTCTGCTCCAGGCTGAACCCCCCCAGCTCCCCCAGCCGCTCCCCAGCAGCCTGGGCCTCCAGACCCCTCCCCAGCTCCGCTGCCCTTCTCTGGACACGCTCCAGGTTACTGAGGCTCTGGACACCTCACTACATTTCTGATGTCCAAGCCTTAACAAACTCTTGCAGCTGGGAAGGGGGCGCCAGGCAAGCTGGTGGGTTGTGTGATGGAGGGGCCAGTGATGAGGCTCGAACGAGCTCCCTCCCGCAGCCTCCGCAGG
The DNA here is from genome assembly GCF_000687185.1 of Egretta garzetta. Classification (NCBI taxonomy): domain Eukaryota; kingdom Metazoa; phylum Chordata; class Aves; order Pelecaniformes; family Ardeidae; genus Egretta; species Egretta garzetta. The sequence goes on from NW_009258668.1 coordinate 413,637, forward strand.
GCAGTGCTGCCGCTATGAGCCCCTTCGTGGTAAATTAAGCTTGCACTGTTATATTAAAATAGGAACAACCTCACTAGCGTTGAGCGTGCCCTTCCTTCTATTTTAAGAACCCACAATTATAAAGGCAAAAGAATTCCCTCCCCACCGGAAAAAAAGCCCACGCTCCAACGAACCACCCAAATCCAGCCTATGAAGCTCAGAAAACCATTGCCAGAGAAGAAGACGAAGACGGCTACCGTGCAGCTCCTTCCTTCAGTGCTCCCCTTCCCTTTACAAGGAGGCCACAGACCAGAAGAGGCAGCTGATCCAAGCTTTGGCCCACCAGAAGTCAAGGGGCCGGGTCTCCTCCATCTACACGCGGCTGGCTCGCTCTTGGAGCTCCCAGACCGAAAAGGCTCTTTTATTTTTTTACTGCAATTTTACTTTCTTCGGCTGTTGTGTAAGTTTCCTAGATTTTACTAGAGATTTTTAGTTAATTACGTATTTACCTAGTTAGCATAATTGTCTTCAATTATGTAATTAGTGTTCATATGTGTAATCATTTGAACATGTAATTATATCTAATTACACCATTAAAACGTGCAAGTCATAAATATCTTTATCGTTTTGATTGATAGACATATGGGGAAGAAAAAAAAATAAAAATCTGCCTTGTTATTTTTATCTCCTGGATCCTGAAATCTGCAAGAGGATGAGGATTCAGCCTATAATGTTGCTATAATTATTGATAAGGACCTATCAAGGCTATAGCAAGGTTATACCTTTCAAGGAGAGGTAGAACAACTCAAACTGCTCAAAACTAAGGAGCAAAGAGTCACCCAGCATAAGATTTTTCTGTAAGAAAACTCTAATAAGAATAATCTGGGAAATAGCTATTACTTGGCATCTCCTTATGCATTTGCTGTCATGGAGAAGAATAATGGAAGAAAAAGTTAACACAGGACAAAACACACCCAAGTTGTTCACGCTTGTTCTGATGGAAGATGCTCTTGCAGCCTAGCAAGGGGATTTAGAGCTCCTGGTGCTTTTTCGCTATCTCCAGGACAACCCATACAGCCAGACTTATCGGAACAGCGACGGGTTTTAGTTCTGTTTAGCTTTATTTCACAGCTGTGCTGTGTCCTGTAGTACAGTACCAGAACAAACACCTGGCGCGTACCAAATGAATTAGGACGGCGACACTTGAGTCTTCTTCTTAATTGCTTTTGGCTGGGAAGGTAAACATTTACACGCAGATTAAACAGTTAAGCTTATTTAAAGTTCAGCTGCTCCTCTTCAGGTTTAGATTTCTTGCCTTTACTAACATACAGAACAGTCTATAAACCAAAGCAAACCCAAACAAAACCCCCCACATGTGCCTAAGCTGACTCCAAAAGCTGGGGGGTGGAGGGGGAAGCCTAAAGCAACAACTAGCACAGCAAGGGCTCTCCAGCACCACGTGGGAATAAGCCTCAATTACAGAGCATCCTTCAGCAAAAGGCACACGGCTTTTCCAGCCCGATAAGCTCACTTGCGCTCTGCAGAGCATCCCGATCCAAGTGCTCAGGTGGATGGCAGCAAAAATAAACCCAGCGCTTCCCCACATGGCCACTCCCAGCTTCCAGAGGCTGAAGGAGAGCTCAGTCTATGATATATTTTTATCTAGGAGAACAACCTGGAAGCAGGACAGAGACTAAAACCACAGAGAAGGATCACAGAGGGGTCGCTGAATGGTCAGACCAGAAACAAACCCCATTTGTTCAAGCTTTATCGCCATCAGACGCCTCAGACGGTTTAGGTTTCATGAGCAGCATTTCTCTCCTTAACATGCAAAAGCATCGATCTCAAGAGCCTACCTCAGTAGACGAGGCATTACTCCTGGCCCTCGGGTGTGTCCTGGTTTCAGCTGGGATAGAGTTAATTTTCTTCCTAGTGGCTAGCATAGTGCTGTGGTTTGGATTTAGCACCAGAAGAATGTTGATAGCACACTGATGTTTTTAGTTGTTGCCAAGTAGTGCTCAGCCTACTCAAGGACTTTTTGAGCTTCTCCTGCTCGGCCAAAGGCATAACAAGCTGGGAGGGGGCACAACCAGGACAGTTGACCCAAACTGACCAAAGAGCTATTCCAGACCATGGAACGTCATGCTTGGGGGGGGTCAGTCGGTCGGTCGCAGCTTGGGGAGTGATCACTGCTCGGGACGGGCTGGGCATCAGTTGGCAGGTGGTAAGCAATCACGTTGTGCATCATTCGTTTTGTACATTCTGTATATTCTCTTACCATTCTCATTACTAGTATCATTATTATTCTTCTCTCTTATTAAACTGTCTCTATCTCAGCCCACGGCTCTTGAATTTTTTCTTCTCAATTCTCTCCTCCATCTCACTGAGGGAGGGGGGAGTGAGCGAGAGGCTGCGTGGTGCTGAGTTGCCAGCCGGGTTAAACCATGACAGGGTGCCATCAAGTTTTTGCTGTGACAGCACTGTCTTCACGGCCACACACAGGTACGTGGCCATGCAGAACCACGGCGCGTTTCGGAACCATCTTCCCTCTTCTCCCCGAATTTAGTAGAGTTGGCAGGTGGTAAGCAATCACGTTGTGCATCATTCGTTTTGTACATTCTGTATATTCTCTTACCATTCTCATTACTAGTATCATTATTATTATTTTCTCTTATTAAACTGTCTCTATCTCAGCCCACGGCTCTTACATTTTTTCTTCTCAATTCTCTCCTCCATCTCACTGAGGGAGGGGGGAGTGAGCGAGAGGCTGCGTGGTGCTGAGTTGCCAGCCAGGTTAAACCATGACAAGGTGCCATCAAGTTTTTGCTGTGACAGCACCGTCTTCGAGGCCACACACAGGTACGTGGGCATGCAGAACCGTGGCGCATTTCAGAACCATCTTCCCTCTTCTCCCCGAATTTAGTAGGATATAAGAAAAAGTCTCTGAAGAGCAATCAAGCCTCTAACGTTCAACAACCAAACTGCCACTCATGGAAGTGCACACCGGGGTTAAATAAACCTCCCCCCGAAGGGCATCAGCTCTAGAGAGAAACCCTGGAGTCAAGCGTAGAAGGCACCAGCGTCAAGTCTGTAGTCATACTGCACCTTCTCAGAGGCACTAACACATGTTTGGACTTTTGGATCTACCACATCTCATTTTTGGAGATGAACTCCAGCGGGCAGCAAAACAAACGTGGTTTCCAACCATGAAGACTCCTTGCTGCTATGGGAAGAAAACAGGAGGAGCTCACTGCTTCGAGCTTTTACTCGCAGAGATAGAACATGTCTTTCACCATGTCCACAGCAATGGGAATCACTCCCTATTCTACTCTATAAAAAGCATCTCCAAATGTTTCTTTAGGAGATACCTTTCCACAGACCAGCCACCAGAATGTGCTTCTGCTTCAGCCCCAGCAGAGCCGCTAGTTTCCCTGGGTTACTCAATTACCTCTTTACTCATCAAATAAATTCTTTTCCAGCAAGCGAGACCTCGCTGCAACAGACTTTATTCCAAAACTACCCACCTCGGTTTTGATTATGGGACTAGAATGGTCAACAGCCATGGGACAGGAGCTACTTCTGCAGCATCCCAGAGCCGTCTGTCCATCCCTTCAGCCAATGTCCTACCTTTGAAGGACCATCAAGAAAAAGGGACACAAAAGCTGACCACAGACAGACAGACACCAACTGCAGAGCACAGCTGGGGAGGAAGATCCAGGGGAAAGGGAGAAGACAGAGACAATCCGCTCAGAGGACAAGTGTCCATATTCCAGTAAAGCAGAAAATTTTGCTGTTTTCTTTCCGATGATGGGGAGAATCATGTTCTCTGTTCATTGGAAACTTTCTGTAGGGGATTTCTGGCAGCTTTTAAGCTTCCGCAAAGGTCAATACGAAACCGGTGCGGTAAAAATCAGCAACCTGGATGTCATTTCCCACTCCGCGTGATTCTCTCAGAGTCTACTTTTGGTGATTGCTGATGCTTTAGCAGGCCTAGGCTCAATATTCCCAACCGAGAGAGTGAGACTGAAATACACACTTCACTTGCCCTGATGTTGCATTTATCTTGATTTAAGATGACCTCTTTCCCCCGCCACTTCCAAGCCCTTTTTAGAAACCTGCAAACATTATTTCTTGCCGAGAGACACCAGCCATCTGGAACCAGGAGGATCAGCAAGATAGGGCTGGTCAAATTGTTCAGAATAAAACAACGGAGGACTTTCATTTCTTTATCTGCTTGCAAAGCACGTGCCTTTTAATCCAGCTTCCTGCAGACGACCGGGTGAATGGCTGAACGTTTCTTTCAGTGGCATATTCACAAAATATTCAGCGGGACTACGTGCCATTTGCAGCATACGACCAAGTTACCGTATCAAAACGCTGTCGTTCAAGACAGGATTACATTTTAATAGTTACAGAGGGAACGGAACTGTTGTCACGGTGAAGATGAAAGCACTCGCTGGAGCCCAGCCAGGAAGGCCACCAGCCGTCCTGCGGCATGGACCACGGCTCAGGGTCACGGTGAAACCCCCTGGGCCCAATGGACCACAAGGATGCTACACCTTCCTCATTACCGCTGCCCAAAAAGACCTGTGCTCCGTGGCAAGGTGGAGAAGAGGCTCTGTAACTGCCACCTAACTAGGACAACACCACGATGCCCTTACACGAATTACAACTTAACTGGGTGTTTTGAGCATTAGATTGCCACGAGGCAAGGACTTCAGGGCCAAGAGAGACCTGGGGGGAAACATCTTCTCTAGGGGTTTGTGTTTCCCCCTGAGTTGCTTTCTGGGAAGTCTAAATTCATAGAATCATAGAATCATAGAATCATAGAACGGTCTAGGTTGGAAAAGACCTTTAAGATCATCAAGTCCAACCGTTAACCTAACCCTGCCATCCCACCACTAAACCCTGACCCTAAGCACCTCATCTGTCCTTCTTTTAAATACCTCCAGGGATGGGGGCTTGACCACCTCCCTGGGCAGCCCATTCCAGAGCCTGACAACCCTTTCGGGGAAGAAATTTTTCCTAATGTCCAACCTAAACCTCACCTGGCACAACTTCAGACCATTTCCCCTTGTCCTATCACCCATTACCAGGGAGCAGAGGCCGACCCCCACCTCGCTACAGCCTCCTGTCAGGCAGTTGTAGAGGGCGATAAGGTCTCCCCTCAGCCTCCTCTTCTCCAGACAAATTCTGATAACCTTCACCATCGATGCCATAATCAACAGAAATGGCTGGGTCTCAGCACCTCTGGACCGCCCTCCTTCCTCACTTACTTCACCACCTCTGCCTGCCCTTACTTCAAGGCTCCCGCAGTCATCCTCAGGAAAGCTTTTCCCCCCACAGCTGAAGCTAGGTAAGATTTAGCATCAAGACCATATACAGAAGCATTGAGACAAAATTTATGGACAATATCAATAAATGGGGTTCAGAAGCAAGCAAAGAGAACTTTTCACGCGTCTGTGGTACATGAGGATATCCCAGAGCATGGCAAAACCCCCGTCCATGAGCATTGGGAGTTGACCAGCAGCTTCGCTTGCCTCCCCGTCCGGCTCCAGCAAACAAGCTCCTTGCCAAGCAGGGAGGCAACTCCATCAACAGCCACACGTAACCATGGCACATTATAGAAACACCTTCATGATTTAACACGCATACCACCTTAATGACTCCGTGTGATGAGTGCAGCCTCCTTTAACACTGCAGAATGGAATCCTACCGTCACCTTATTCCTGCATTAGCAAATTAACATTTTCTGGCACTCCATCCATTAAAATAGAAAAAGCAGCATTTCAGAGAAACAAAACAAAAACCCCACGCGATGTTCTCTTTGATCAGCTGCAAGCGACACATGAAAGGCTCCTTTGGGGTAAAGTGAATGCTACGTTTTCTATTTTAATTGATAGGGATCCTTACGAACTGCTGATGTGGCCACGGAAAGCAATTTGTGGGGAGGGGGGTTACTTACGCTGGAACAGCTGCTTTCCCATCGCGGTCTGCAGATCCTTATTGCAATAATTGTACCCTTGTTAGGAAAAGTGATGATGATTTCGTATGACACTCCGCAGTTCACGGGAAGACTTTGCAAATGTTCAGTGAGCACCTGACAAAACCCAGCCTGACTCATGACTAAATTAGCCTGCATTTTATGCTGGAAAAAAGCCTTCGTAAAGGCTTGACTCAATAAATTCACATTTAGCTACGAAGGGCATGTGTTTCCGTCGTTCTTTAGCATTAAAAGAAATACGCGATTAAACTTTACATGACATTTTTGCTGTTGAGGCTATGAACAGTTGATTTGATGTTTTCCTCCTGAAGTACAGCACCTGAATTCACACCCCTGCAGAGCACCACAGAGTCATTCAGCGCTCGCTACAACCCGCCCCTGCTCCGTCTGACAAAAGAAATAAGTGTTAAATGTGAAAAAAATCTGGGACAGAAATCTTAGCATCCACAGGGAGGGACAGAATTGAAAGACAAGCAAGCAAGAGACTCTGGAGTTGCACCAGGCTTCTCGGGACCGAGACGCTCATGCATCTGAGTACATCGCAAACCAAGCGCACGACGTGCTCTAACCCGGGACGCCAGCGCTGCTCTGCGTGAAGAATCCTAGAATCCTAGAATCCCAGGTTGGAAGGGACCTCAAGGATCATCTGGCCCAACCTTTCTGGGCAAGAGCACAGTCTAGACAAGACAGCCCAGCACCCTGTCCAGCTGAGGCTTCAAAGTGTCCAATGTGGTGGAGTCAACCCCTCCCCTGGGGAGATTATTCCAATGGGTGACTGTTTGCATGGGGAAAAATTTCCCCCTCCTATCCAGTCGGAATCTCCCCAAGGGCAACTTGTGTCCATTCCCTCTTGTCCTCTCCATAGGACTCCTTGTGAAAAGGAAGTCTCCATCTTCCTTGTAGCTCCCCCATAGGCATGGTACGTGGGGATGAGATCCCCTCCGAGCCTCCTGCAGACATGCTGGGACCCACCAAAAACCTATTTCATTCTAGAAGTTTGGCTTATTCCAACCACTCATTTGAGTGTCCCCCCCCCCCAATCTCAATAAACAAGAGAAAGTAATGGTCTTCCCCCGTCTTCCCCACTTCCCTCCCTGCTGTTGCTTCTAAATGCAGACTTAGAAGGCCGAGCAAAAGCCGCTTCTGCCTTGGGCTACACTTGGCTGGACGGAGCTCCCCACCTTCCTCAGCACAACGGTTTTGCCCTGCTAAGGACAAATGCGCTAGCCCTTTACCCACTCGTATACCCTCCCTGTTCACCCTCCGCTCAGTTTGAGATCTTTCCTCCTTTCTGCTCCTCCGAAGAGGCTCTGCATTTCTTTGGGGAACACAGACACCCCAACACACAGGAAGGTGCTGGCCAGTGTCTCAGCAAGGGCCTCATCCATCCCACCTAAGCCTTACCATTAGGTTGAGCACGCTTGCTTTGGAAAGGGAAAAAAAAAAACAAAACAAAACCAAAACCAAACCCCAACAAATTAAATACAAGGGAACACGAGGCTTTCCCCCCACCGTGGTATCACTGCTTTCCTGCCTTCTTTCAGACGTTTATTCAAGCCCCATCATCCCACTCCACGCTGGATGATAATTATAATCAAACAATTAATTCTTCTGCGATACAAACCTGCAGTAGAAACCCCGCCGGCTGAGGACAATAGCTGCCACAACGCAGGTGCAAGATGGGCCAGCCCTGCTCATCCCAGCAGGTCCTGACGTGCCTTGCCTAGGTCAGCCCAGGCACCTCTGGGGACTCACGCACCGAGCCGACAACCGAGAACGTCCCCTGCCTGCAACCACCTCCCACTTTGGTAGGACAGGCTGCGTGCTCAGTGCCTCGCAGCCCTGGTGGTCCCCTGCAGCCAAGGGAGAGCATCCAGGCCACAGGGACCCCTCCTTTGCACCACCCCAGTTCCCAGCAGGTGGGGCTGTCCTGGTTTCAGCTGGGATAGAGTTAATTGTCTTCCTAGAAGCTAGCACAGTGCTGTGGTTTGGATTTAGCACCAGAAGAATGTTGATAACACACTGATGTTTTTAGTTGTTGCCAAGTAGTGCTCAGACCACTCAAGGACTTTCTGAGCTTCTCCTGCTCAGCCAGGGGCAGAACAAGCTGGGAGGGGGCACAGCCAGGACAGTTGACCCCAACTGACCAAAGAGCTATTCCAGACCATGGAACGTCATGCTCGAGGGGGTTGGCTGGTCAGTTGGTGGCGGGAAGAGTGATCGCAGCTCAGGGAGTGATCACGGCTCGGGACGGGCTGGGCATCGGTCAGCGGGTGGTGAGCAATTGCATTGTGCATCACTTGTTTTATATATTCTGTATATTCTCTTACCATTGTTATTATTACTATTGTTATTCTTCTCTCTTATTAAACTGTCTCTATCTCAGCCCATGGGTCTTTTTGGTTTTTTTTTCTCCCAATTCTCTCCCCCATCCCACTGAGGGAGGGGGGAGTGAGCAAGCGGCTGCATGGTGCTGAGCTGCCAGCCGGGTTAGACCACGACAGGGGCGCACGTCCCCAGGGCCCCACATGGCCTGGGGGAGCAGCAGCCCTGGCTCCGCTCCGAGCGTGCAAGCGCGGAGCGGGGGAAGCAGAAGGAATCTCCTAGCAGCCTCTCAGAGGCAAGGGGAGCAGCTACTTGTTGACAGAGCGGCCATCAGCACAGCACTCCACTCCTACAAGTGGAAAGAAAACACAGCAAAATGGAGCCAGGGAGAAAATTTGGGGTCTTCCAAATGCAGATCCTCCCATGCATTGCCTTCCAGGAGAGCCACGCTATCTGCCACTCTCTTTGCACGCAACCAGCAACGAGCGCACGGCTCAAACCCCTTGATTTCAAGGGGATAAAACGACATAGTCCGATAGCGCTGCAGAGAAGAAGGGGTGGCAGAAGGATATGAGGGGGTGGAATCTGCTACGGTTCTGCAGAAGAAAGCCTCAGTGCTCAGTAGGGCGTGCTCCATCCCCAAAATAGCCAAAACCCCTGAGCTGGCTGGGAAGGGAGAGCACGCAACGCTCGGAGGGCTGGACAATGTGTGCCAGCAGCGGCCGCTGCCTCCCCGGCTCCTGGAGCTTGGTCAGGGCAGGGGGGCAGATTTGGGGACCCCAGCACTTGCTGGAGAGCATTGGGCCATGCCGGTGGGGACATTGATCGCGC
>NW_009258668.1:422971-427380 GCF_000687185.1 Egretta garzetta
TGCCCCCCATCGCCCCCCCGCCGCCCCAGTGAAGCAGCTGGACGAGGGCTGGGGCATCGCCCTCCCTCCACCCCGCACGTTTTGCGGCGCAGAACCCACCGCTCGCGACGGGGTAACGCAACCTGAGGTGTGACGGCACAGGGGGGTGAAAGACATGGGGGGGGGAAAAAAACAGAGAAAAAAAAACCCCAAAACCCAAGCCAGTGTAGGTGAGGTTATAGCGACAAACGAGGTCTTTGCCATTCAGCCTTTAGGGGACACCCAGGAATAAAAAAATCCCAGCCCGTCCCTGATCTTTCAGTGGATGCTGCTCCCTCTGAGCCCTGCAGCCCCAGTGTCCCTCCTCACCCTGGGACAGTCACTGGCGAAGACCCCCACCCAGCAAAGGCTGGAACCGCCGAGGAAGGTTGGGATAAGCTACAGCCCCCCCCAGGCTGTGCCGGAGAGCCTCACGGCTGTGAATAAAACGGCACCTAGACAGAAGAGCAAGGAACTTATTTGCCTTTTTGTGGTCGAGTCCCCACCCCTGGGGGGATTTAACAGCCGGGCAGAGGCGGTGCTGAGGGCCGGGGTTTGGGGGTGGGATGGCAGGGGTAGGGGAACGGTTGGGCTGGGGGAGCTGAAAGGGCTTTGCCAACCCAAATGATGATTCTCTGATTCTATGATCGGGGGGTAAGTGGCCTTAGCACATCCTTACACATCTCTCGTCCAGCTGGCCCGCAGGCACAGCACAACGCCCGGCTCCTGGGCTAACCTCTGGGAAAGGGACGGGTCCGCCGGGTGATGCTGCAGCCCCGCGGGACACGCAGCCGGCCCCAGCGAGTCCCACAGGCAGGGAGGGACTCGCCGCGTCGCCCTTGGTCCCAAAAACCACAGGGCTTTGCAGAATTTTCTTCAAAAATCCAAACCAACCTCAGGGCAAAATCCTGAAAGCAGTCATTTCTGAAAAACGGGCTGCCTTTGCCCACCCACCGTTAGCCTCACCTGAGCAGGGATGTGGCATTTGAAAAACTTAATCAAGGAAAATTAGTTTCTATGGCAACTAATGGTGCATTTAATAGAGGAAGGGATGAGTGCTGTGTATAAGAATGCTGCAAATTATGGATAGCAGGGATGCATCAAACGCTACACCACCACCCCATGGGCTACAAGCAGACAGGCAACGATGGATTGGGGTGCTCCGAGCTTTCTGTATGATTAGGAGTGAGCCTAAGTTTGGGGGAACAACAGCGTGCGAGTGTTGGTAATCCTCTCCCCTTGCAGAAATTACCGTGGCCTTACGCTCTTCTCCCCAAAGCCCTCACTGGTACGGATCAGACCTCAACACAGATTAAAGAAAGCGTCAAAACGGTTTCCAGTTCGGAAGGGCAACCACCTCTCCGCATACGTGGGTCTCCCTATCTCCGCCTGCCTGTACTTAAATCCTCGGGAGGATTTGGTGGCGGGTGGTGGGAAGGCAGTGAGGGTGAACCTTTGGAAGAGGGGCCCCGGCGAAGCGGTGGTCGTTTCTGCGGGACTCGGAGCAGATCACAGGGAGGCAGACGCAAGCCATCAGCCTGCTGCCGAACTACACCCCTTGATCCGAAAGTTAAAAGCAACGCCTGGGGAGACAAATAAGGCGTCAACCTGCACTTTGGTAAAGCAGGCAGGAGCACGGACATGAAAGAGAGGGGAAAAAAAAAAAAAACACATTAATCCCTCCTCCCGGACTTCCACCTGCAGCCGACATCCCCGAAAGCAGCGCCTTCTCCTCGCCTCTTCCAATCCCTGACGGAAGGAAGAGAAAATACGGATCCCACTGGGTTTGGTCTGGTTCCCCATTGCTGCAGTCCTCCTGCTACAGTCCCTCCTGCCCGTGGGGAGGGAGTGCAAAATAAGAGCTGACAATAAACGAAGAAATAAATATAAAATCACAGGCACGTGGCGCAAGCCGAAGGGGTTTCCCCGGGGCAAGTCAAGAGCACCCTGGGGCAGGGAAGCACGCTTGAGGTCTCAGCCCTGCCCTCCTCCCCAGGGAGAGTTTTGAGAGCTGCAAGCACCCTCTTGCAGGCATTAATCGGCACACAAAGGCATACGTGTGTCTGCATGTGCCCTGGATACACACTTGGATATTCAGAAGCTGCTGTGCAAAATAAAGGAGAAGGACACCCTCCCCCTCTGCTCTGCCCCAGTGAGACCCCACCTGGAGCACTGGGTCCAGTTCTGGGCTCCCTGGCTCAAGAAGGATGAGGAACTCCTGGAGAGAGTCCAGAGGAGGGCAACAAGGATGATAAAGGGGCTGGAGCATCTCCCCTACGAGGAAAGGCTGAGGGAGCTGGGCTTGTTCAGCCTGGAGAAGAGAAGGCTGAGAGGGGATCTCATCAACACCTACAAATATCTCAAGGGTGGGTGTCACGAGGACGGAGCCAGACTCTTCCCAGTGGTGCCCAGCCAGGACAAGGGGCAAAGGGCACAGCCTGAAGCAGAAGAGGTTCCAGTTGAACGTGAGGAAGAACTTGTTGACTGTGAGGGTGATGGAGCCCTGGCCCAGGCTGCCCAGGGGGGCTGTGGAGTCTCCTTCTCTGGAGATCTTCAACCCCCGCCTGGACGCTGTCCTGTGCCCCCTGCTCTGGGTGAGCCTGCTTGGGCAGGGGGGTGGCACTGGGTGAGCTCCTGAGGTCCCTTCCAACCCTTGCCATTCTGTGATTCTGTGATTCTGTGACATATGTGCAGCCTCCTGAGAGATACTGGGTTTTTCCCGCTCTCTTTATATCCCAGAGGAACTTCTAACATGGTTGCAAGGAAAAAGTAGACAGACACTGGTGACAGCAGTCCCACAGTGCAGAAGGCTGCAACAGAGCATCAGCAAGGGCTCTGCTCCATGGGGATGATCCATGGGATGGTGGGGGTCGAGGAGAAAGGTGCTTGGGCTGGCAGAGCACAGAGGAGCCTTTGGAGCATCCCTGAGGACCATCTCCACTTGCAGTGACTTAGAGCAATGGTCTGTGGCACCTCTCTAAGCCACAGAACCACTGTGCTCCTTTTAGGCCGACAGGGAGGCAATGACTGGACAAACAGCAGAGCAGAAGACCCAATGTCCCCTACAGCCAGAGAGCTCAGCTTGGTCCTCCTCCAGGCTCAGCTTCCTAAGCCGACCCGTGCAGTAGGGCTGGCACCTTCTCCAGCCCATCGCCACGTCTGGCACACGCCTGCCTGCCCTCCAGCTGGAACCATCAGAGGACCCAGAGGAGGGAAGTTCACAGGAGGTTTTCCTCTACAAACCATTCGATATCTGGCTTTTGACCTGCCTCCCAATAACTGTGGAGACCTCCTGTGAGCTCCAAAGCAGGGAAGCACAGGTGAATGCAGCCAATTAGCCACCAAAACAAGGGGGGAAAAAAAAAAAAAATCTTTGTTAAGTAGAGTGCATGATTTTAAAGAGACCTTAATTTCGTAGGTGTAATTAACTGTAGCTTCAAACCCCTAGCTATAAAGGTGCCCAATTACCAAACTCGGCTTGCAAATCAGGAAGGGAACCTCCTGCTTTAGCATTTCCACCCGCTCTTAAATGCGATTCCCAAACCTGAAGGCTTGCAGACCGTACTTCCACAGTTTCACCTGAAGGACACTAAATTAAGCTTGTTAAGGAACGCTAGCCTTACGTATCAAATGATCTTGCTCCTTGAGCACTGCTGCCTGGCTCCCATACCTCCCTGAACCAGCACAACGTTTGTGAAGACCGAAGCCCAAAATTCACCTCTCATCTCCATGCAACGGGGACCGCGTGTGTGTTTACAGGTGGAACCTGGCAGCCTGCTTTTAGCTTGAATGCGATCCCCTGCGATGGCCAAAGCAATGAGCAGAGACACGAGGCAAGAGAACAGCATGCACGGAAAGCAGTTTGCTCCTGGCATCCCTGCAGAGGTGCGCCGCTCTCCCGCGAATGTCCCAGCCCCCTCCGTGAGCCACTGTCATAGCTGTACGGCATTTCTGCTCCACCATATATCTCACAGCCTTTATTTCAGGCAAGAATTCCTAATGGTCCCTTATCCATACGCCACCAAAGCATAAGGAGAAGCACAGGGTAACGGTTGGCCAAGACTTGAGTTAACTGCAGAAAATAGGGGATGCACGTATGTCCCAGACTCACAATTTACAATCACAGAATCAGAGAATCGTTTTGGTTGGTAAAGACCTTTCAGATCATCAAGTCCAACCATCAACCCAACATCACTGTGCCTACTGAAGCATGTCCCTGAGTGCCACATCTACACATTTTCTGAACACCTCTAGGGATGGGGACTCGACCCCTTCCCTGGGCAGCCCCTTCCAGCCCCTGACAGCCCCAAGGGGAAGGAATTGTTCCCCATGGCCAACCTCACCCTGCCCTGGCACAACTTGAGGCCGCTGCCCCTCGTCCCATCGCCCCT
>NW_009258668.1:427535-430292 GCF_000687185.1 Egretta garzetta
GCTCCTGCTGGCCACACCACTCCTGAGACAAGCCAGGATGCCGCTGGCCCTCTTGGCCACCTGGGCACCCTGCTGGCTCATATTCAGCAGGCTAAAATCCAAGCGACCTGGTAAAACCTTGCAGAGACTTCCAGCCGGCAGTAGCGCTGGTCCTGCACACTGGGTATCTCAGGGGCCACCATCTCCTCGCAGCCATAGCCGCAGCGTGACTCGGTTGCTCTGCAGCGGTGGGAGGAGTAATCACCACACAGCCCCCAAGAACCAAAGCCAGAATTCCACAAACACCTCCAGAGACCAAAGAGCTTCTGCACAGCAGAGGTCCGAGCCCCGCCAGCACCTGCAAAGGCCGCTCCTCAGCAGGAGGGATGGAGGTGGACTCAGTAGCTAACTCACAGCACACCCCACTCCTCCATCTGCTCCTTTGGTAATGGGCGTTTTCTTCCCACTCCTGACTTGGGAGGGAATACAGCGAACACCGACGGGAGATTTGATAAATGCCTACTCCAGAGTTGCGGAACTCTGACAGCGTTTAAAACAAAAGGAGTTTCTACACAGGGCAATGATAACTGAAAAAGGTTGAACACCACATGCGAGTTGAATGGCATTCTTCGAACAGAAACATAATTACGTATTTCATAAACTCACCTCCCAGGGTCTGATAAAATATCATTTTGATAATAATTTCCATACGATTTGCAAACCAAATATGATAACCTTCTGCGCAAAAATCGATAAAAAATTGAAGCACTGAAAAATACTGGCAATTTCCGCAAAATGTGGATGGAAGTCTCTTGCAGAAAAAAAGAAAAATAAAGAAGGATTTTCACCGCTTCCATCTGCAAGAATAGGACAAATCCTGCCAGACACTTCCCCCCAAAACCATCTCCTCCTGAAGGCTGTCTGGACGTGAGAATCCCACAGTATATTGTCAGGTTTCATACATAAAACATGCATATATAAAAAATGAAGACTTAAAAATAAATGCCGTATCACCCCTTCCAGCCAGCCACTGCCTCTCAGTCACAACTGAAACACACTGGAGATGCCCCCCTAAAGAACCAGGCCCATAAAGATGATGGGGAGACTGGAGCATCTCCCCTAGGAGGAAAGGGTGAGGGAGCTGGGCTTGTTCAGCCTGGAGAAGAGAAGGCTGAGAGGGGATCTCATCAACACGGACAAATATCTCAAGGGTGGGGGTCACGAGGACGGAGCCAGACTCTTCCCAGTGGTGCCCAGCGCCAGGACAAGGGGCCATGGGCACAAACTGAAGCAGAAGAGGTTCCAGTTGAACGGGAGGAAGAACTTGTTGACTGTGAGGGTGCCCGAGCCCTGGCCCAGGCTGCCCAGGGGGGCTGTGGAGTCTCCTTCTCTGGAGATCTTCAACCCCCGCCTGGCCGCTGTCCTGTGCCCCCTGCTCTGGGTGAGCTCCAGAGGGCCCTGCCAACCCCTGCTACTCTGGGATTCTGGGATTCTATGGTCAAGCAGAATGTATCCAAGAAGCAAAATAACTACAAATCATACACTATCTGTATTTAAGACACCCAAAAGTAATTACTGGCAGGTAAGAGCAGTTCTCTGATGGCTGGGAACAGCAAGCAGCGGCTTGCTGATCCCACACCCACCCTGCTCTCCTGCCTGGCCCTGATGGGTGCTTCTCCCCGGCAGCCCCGCTGACAACAGCCACACAAACGCTGGTGAGATCCAGGGCAGTCCTGGTTAAGAGAAGCCAAATTTCATGGGCGACAACTCCAAGGGGCTGCGGCTCCCACGGAGCTGCGTGCTGAGGTTTAAATACGGCAATGCAAAAAGCTCTGGTGTCTTAGCCTCTTTTTTTTTTGTCTTTTACTTTCTGAAGCATTAAAATTGAATGGAACTTTAATAGGAAGGTCATAAAAACAGCTAATGTTCAAACGTGGCCCCGCCAAGCCTCCTGTATTTTGCTGCAGTATCCCCATCTGAGACTACCCAAACCAGCCCCCTGCTCGCAGGCAATTAATCGGCAAAAAATACTGCGAGTCTCAGACAGCTGTAACAGGAGAGCAAGGGCGAGGGAGAGAGACCGAGGTTCCGGCTGACAAAGAAAATCTATAAACAGGTAAAATGAAGAGAAATCAATTTTCTCTCCTGAATCCCAGATGAGAAAATAGAGATTTTTATGGAAAAAAAAAAAAAAAAAATACCAGCCGTGTGGCTGCTTTCTTGATACGACGTTTTAGTTGGACAGGGTTTTTTTTAATTTTTCCTTTTTTTTGATCCAGCAGCATCATAAGCTTTGTTACTCCTTGAGACGGCACCTTCCGTAGCTGCTCCAAAGCGCTTCCCGACGGATAACAGCCCCGCTCGCTTTGAAGATGCCTCCAGCCTGCAGGCAGGCAGGTTTGAGAGGGAGCTTTGATTTCTGCTGCGCCCAACCTCGCGGGCTGCTGGTCAGCTTTGCCGGAGCAGATGGAGGAGGTTGTTTGAGAAAGAAACAACCTCCAAGGAAGCACCCTGGAAGTATCCGTCTACCATTATCCTGGTGCTTCTCTGCCTGCACGCAGCAGGCGACGTACCCGCACCCAACCACAGGGCACGGCAAAAACCGCCGCCCCCAGAGCCAACTGCTTTGGACCTTAAAAAGTTGTTAAATAAGCCTGGGTAAGAAAAGTTTGGGAAGGGAGAATAAATCCCAGAATCCCAGACTGGTAGGGGCTGGCAGGGCCCTCAGGAGCTCACCCAGTGCCACCCCCCTGCTCAAGCAGGCTCACCCAGAGCAGG
>NW_009258668.1:430318-435453 GCF_000687185.1 Egretta garzetta
CTGGAACCTCTTCTGCTTCAGGTTGTGCCCATGGCCCCTTGTCCTGGCGCTGGGCACCACTGGGAAGAGTCTGGCACCGTCCTCGTGACCCCCACCCTTGAGATATTTGTCGGTGTTGATGAGATCCCCTCTCAGCCTTCTCTTCTCCAGGCTGAACAAGCTGAATGACATCCAAGACCCAGGAGCACAGCGAGATGCCCTCAAGCTTTCGTGTGCCCCCACTCCAGCTGTTCACTCTGGTGCATACTGACTATATCCAGCTGCCCCTGTCCTCGTGTTTGTTTTTCATTTCCTTCTACCAACCTCTGTGGGTCTCAAACTCTCAGCTCAGGACCCCATGTTACAGTCCAACACAAACTTAGGGACAGGGTTTAGTGGTGGGATGGCAGGGTTAGGGGAACGGTTGGGCTTGATGATCTTAAAGGGCTTTTTCAACCTAAACAATTCTATGATTCGATGACTTGATGGGTTTAATGCCACGTTCCTAACCAGTCATTCAAAAAAAGTCACAAACCTCTTCTGTTGATGTTTCTTCTGCAACACCCTGATATCAAACCAAAGCCTGGACCTATTCCCCCCCTTCAGATCCCATTGCGTCAATCTCTACCACCCCACACCAGCCTAGCCCTTAGCAGAAGATGAACCCAACCTGCAGAGGCTCAGGGGGCCGAGGGAAGGCGCGGTGGCCAGCGGCAGGCTGCCAGCGGGCACGGCGGGGGCTCACCTGTGGCCGAGGATGGCCGGTGACCAGGCAGGTCAACTCCAGCGTCTCGCCCTCACGGATGGTGTAGACCCTCTCCGAGTAGCGTTCCTCCTCGATGTTGCACGCCAGGCCCGAGTGCACGATCCGCACAGTGGGGGGGGCTGCAAGAGCCAGAAAGAGAAACCAGGTGAGCATCACTGCCTGCACCCCGGGGTCTGCTCAGAGCCGCTGCCATCCCAGCAGCCCGGGACCCTTGCGCACCCCTAAGCTGGGAGGACCGAGGCCGCAGCCCAGTATTTTCACGGTGCAGAACGCTCTTTTGCTTGCTCAGCACCCACGTATTCAGCGCCAGAAGAGATTGCCACGGGCTTTATTAACACCTAGCAACGCCCCGACGGAAACCTTTGCAAACTCATTTGCATTCCGGTTATTTTTGTTTCAATTTCCAAATGAACTCCGCAATATTGTTCCTTTTTTTATGATACGTCTTTCTAAATGTATTATCGCGCTCATTATGCAAATGAGAAGCCTTAATTAAACCATTAAAATTAAGGAGGAGAAGCAGTGCTATTTCCTTTCAAAGTCGATAGCAAAATCCTGCTGCTGTCAGAGGGATCAGGATTTGGACCAGCGGTTAAGTTCAAGCAGAACCCCTGCCGTGATTTCCTTGTACGTGCAACCTCCACTACGGGACGTTACGCTGTTTTACACGTTGTACACACCAGAAAACAGCAACGCTGCTGCTAATACCACATGTACAAATCACAGCTCTGTTCCAACAGGTCTCCAAAGCACGTCCCCGGCCCTACGATCTTCTTTATTTCTGAACTGTGAAATTCACAGCTATTAAGATTTTCAGAGAGTGGATCGATAGGACAAGCAAGTTGAGTAACAGCCCTGCTGCCAGATGAAGGACCATAAACAAATCAGCGGAAGAGATGAAATGTAATTCTGGTGAGCTCTCAGGACCCGGTGTTTCAGTGTCCCTGCTCGCCGGCACGCTGCTCCCCTTGGGCGAGAGTGGGTACACCTTGAAGTCATAGAATCATAGAATTGTTTAGGTTGGAAAAGACCTTTAAGATCATCGAGTCCAACCTTTAACCTAACCCTGCCATTCCACCACTAAACCCTGGCCCTAAGCACCTCATCTGTCCTTCTTTTAAATCCCTCCAGGGATGAGGACTCGACCACCTCCCTGGGCAGCCCATTCCAGAGCCTGACAGCCCTTTCAGTGAAGAAATTTTTCCTAATGTCCAACCTAAACCTGCCCTGGTGCAACTTCAACCCATTCCACCTCATCCTATCGTCTGTTACCAGTCCTGACTGAAGTCTTAAATCACAAGCGACGTGCAGAACAATTAGAGCTGAGCCCAACGGGAGTCAACGCCGTTGAGCTCCCAGCCCCGTTTCCCATGGAGAAGAGCCCTGTCCTGCCGGGATAACATCCGTGCGCTCTCCCCGGGTCCCGCGCCACAGCTGTAGCCCCCTCCCCAAAACCGCAGCTCCCCTTTCAGGGCTCTGTGTGTCCATTGCCTCCTTCTCGCGCCAGGCTGCTGGTTCCCTGATCGGTTTGTGACCCCAACACCCACGCCAGGCGCATGGAGGATCCCTGGGGTGCGTTGCTCCGGCACCCCCGCAGACCCCCACCACCACCCTTAGGGCTCCCAGCGGACACAGCCTGGTGTGGTACCAACCACTGCGCGATGCCAAGAATTGATATGAGCCTGCTAATAATTCAGATTTCTGACCCTCGCTCTCCAGAGGCAGAAGAAAATGAGACTCAAGCAAAGGACCCTGAACAGGACAGTGCCAGCTCAGCTAAATGAGGAAGAGAATAATTATATCAGGCTGTAATGACTAAGCCTGATATTCCCAGCTACCTTGTGTTGCCCCCGTCCATCTCAGCCTACTATATTTAGATCATTTTCCAGTGCGCTCGGCCTGGATTAACCTCTTCAGCAAGAGTTTAAGAAGTCTGCCCTCGGCGGAGCCTCTCTGCCGAGCACCAGCACTGGCAGAAGAGTTCGTGTGGGAAACGGAGGGTGTTCCCTGCATTACTGGTGTGCTCACAAGTCTAGCGGTGGTCGGGAAGAGCATCGGATCAGCAGAGACAACAGCTTGGCGGGGCCGCTCAAGACCAACCAAGTGGGCACAAGAGCCAAAAGCGCCCCCTGCCAGCCAGGGAGGGGTGGCCCAGCAGCCCTAGCAGATCCCTCCCCGTTGAGTTCTGCTCCTTGAGCCACCACGCACCGAGTCCCGACGTCTGATCAGCTTGCCCTCTCCCCTCTCCTGCACGGGTAGATACTGGTTATAGAATCACCATAGAATCACAGAATGGTTTGGGTTGGAAGGGACCCCTAGAGGTCACCCAGCCCAACCCCCCTGCAGGGAGCAGGGACAAGACCAACAGCAGGGTTAAAGACCAACGCATCCCTGCTCTCGGCCGTTTCGCGAGGCCAGCAAACATTGCTCCCGAAGCACTGGTTATTTCCAGGCCTGGCACAAGGACTGGACATATGTGCAGCACTCAGCTATGGTCGCATTTTGTCAGCCTGCTATACCCACCTGCCTGGGCTTTGCTTGCCTACAGCTCAGGAGAACCGTTTGGCAGCCTCCCCATACCATGACACAGCCGGCGCTTTGCAACGCTGAAGATGCTGTTTACTGCTTAGAAGGAACAAATCAAACCCACCCTTCCCTCCATACCAGCAGTCCAGGCTGCTCTTCCCATGGAGCAAACCGTCCCTCCGGCAAGGATGAAGATGCCCTTGTTAGAGAGTCAGTTCCACGTGCCACACTCCGACCATAGAAGAATCTGCTGATTCTCAATTATTATTATAATTATGTCTATAATGGGGACAGTCTTTTTAGTATGGGGACAATCTTTTTAGTATGGGGACAATCTTTTTAGCAGGGCCAGCCGTGACAGGACAAGGAGGGATGGTTTTAAACTGAAGCAGGGTAGGGTTAGGCTGGATCTAAGGAAGAAATTCTTTCCAGTGAGGGTGGTGAAACCCTGGCAGGGGTTGCCCAGAGAGGGGGTGGAGGCCCCATCCCTGGGAACATTCCAGGCCAGGTTGGACGGGGCTGTGAGCAACCTGATGTGGTTCAAGGTGTCCCTGCTCCTGCAGGGGGGTTGGGCTGGGTGATCTCTGGGGTCCCTTCCCACCCAAAGCATTCAATGATCCTATGATTACCTTTTCTAAGCAGAGCAGCAGCACTCACGCTGGGTGTGCTGTGGCTTTCCCCGCACAAGGAGAGCTGCTCCCCGTCCGCACACCTCGAGTTCCCAGTCGTGGGGCATGGAGCGTCCCCCTTGCTCTGCCATGCACAGCCGCTGTACGACAGGGCTCTGGGCCACGACTGCGGCTTCTATCATCTCCCGCGCTACAAATAATAAAACACCGAAACGCTAAAGCATGGCCACGGAGCAGAAAGGTAAAAGACAGTTCAGCACAGATCAGGAGACTTCTGATAAAATTAGAAGAGTCAGCAACATTATGCCAACATCCTGCTGCCTTTTAAATCCATATTACATTAATATTACATTTGCATTCATATTATATTCATGTAACTTCAAATTACATTTGAGGTGTCCTTCATTGCGGCCTCTGTGCCACTGCTCCACATCCATTGGGTTTGAGAGGGAAATACAGGAAAGAAAAAATCCTCCCCCGCCCCCATGTATTATTATGGCTAAAAGAATACACTGCTTTCAGAGGAGATCAAAGGCCCCTCTACTCAGCTCTGGTGAGACCGCACCTGGAGCCCTGCGTCCAGCTCTGGAGCCCTCAGCACAAGAACGACATGGAGCTGTTGGAACGGGTCCAGAGGAGGGCTACAAAAATGATCCGAGGGCTGGAGCACCTCTCCTATGAGGACAGGCTCAGAGAGTTGGGCTTCTTCAGTCCGGAGAAAAGGAGGCTACGGGGAGACCTGATTGCGGCCTTCCAGTACCTAAAGGGGGCCTATAGGAAAGATGTGGAACGTCTTTTTAGTAGGGCCAGCTGTGTTAGGACAAGGGGAAATGGTTTTAAACTAGAACAGGGTAGGTTCAGGCTAGAGGTAAGGAAGAAATTTTTCACAATGAGGGTGGTAAAACACTGGAACAGGTTGCCCAGAGAGGTAGTGGAGGCCCCATCCCTGGGAACATTCAAGGCCAGGTTGGATGGGGCTCTGAGCAGCCTGATCTAGTTAGCAGTGTCCCTGCTCACTGCAGGGGGGTTGGACTAGATGACCACTAGTGGTCCCTTCCAACCCTAAACATTCTATGATTCTATGATTCTAAGAATGAAGGACTGCAATTCTGATTCAGCTCACTGATCCAAACAGTTGACTATCGTGTGCCCAGGAATGGTCAAAACCAGCTCCACACCTCCCATTATTCATCACCCTTCTCCCTAATTTGTTCATTTCACTCATTTTGAGATGG
>NW_009258668.1:436058-446805 GCF_000687185.1 Egretta garzetta
TGAACGACAGGGCTCTGGGCCACGACTGCGGCTTCTATCATCTCCCGCGCTACAAATAATAAAACACCGAAACGCTAAAGCATGGCCACGGAGCAGAAAGGTAAAAGACAGTTCAGCACAGATCAGGAGACTTCTGATAAAATTAGAAGAGTCAGCAACATTATGCCAACATCCTGCTGCCTTTTAAATCCATATTACATTAATATTACATTTGCATTCATATTATATTCATGTAACTTCAAATTACATTTGAGGTGTCCTTCATTGCGGCCTCTGTGCCACTGCTCCACATCCATTGGGTTTGAGAGGGAAATACAGGAAAGAAAAAATCCTCCCCCGCCCCCATGTATTATTATGGCTAAAAGAATACACTGCTTTCAGAGGAGATCAAAGGCCCCTCTACTCAGCTCTGGTGAGACCGCACCTGGAGCCCTGCGTCCAGCTCTGGAGCCCTCAGCACAAGAACGACATGGAGCTGTTGGAACGGGTCCAGAGGAGGGCTACAAAAATGATCCGAGGGCTGGAGCACCTCTCCTATGAGGACAGGCTCAGAGAGTTGGGCTTCTTCAGTCCGGAGAAAAGGAGGCTACGGGGAGACCTGATTGCGGCCTTCCAGTACCTAAAGGGGGCCTATAGGAAAGATGTGGAACGTCTTTTTAGTAGGGCCAGCTGTGTTAGGACAAGGGGAAATGGTTTTAAACTAGAACAGGGTAGGTTCAGGCTAGAGGTAAGGAAGAAATTTTTCACAATGAGGGTGGTAAAACACTGGAACAGGTTGCCCAGAGAGGTAGTGGAGGCCCCATCCCTGGGAACATTCAAGGCCAGGTTGGACGGGGCTCTGAGCAGTCTGATCTAGTTAGCAGTGTCCCTGCTCACTGCAGGGGGGTTGGACTAGATGACCACTAGTGGTCCCTTCCAACCCTAAACATTCTATGATTCTATGATTCTATAAATAAAAAACATCCTTACTTCTTTAAGTTTTAAAGTCTTATGGTTCGGAAGACATTGCACAATTACGAAATGTCACCTCCCTCTCTACTGCAGGAATATTCATTACAGCTGCTTCTGAAATATGCCTCCAAAGATTTAGTACCAGGCGAGACATAAAGCAATACACACTTGGCATTTATTTTGTTTGTGGCGTTTTAGGAGAATTTGTCTTGTGGTTCTACACAGCAAATATCGCAGGAAAGAATCCATCACGGTGCTGCTCCCAGCAACGTGCACCCACGAGGCACGGAAAGCGGCGTCGGGTCAGAAGGAAAAGCCGGGACAGCAAACCCAAGAACAACCTCGCCTCGCTGCTGCTGCAAAGAGGCTGTGCGGCACCCTGAGACTTCTGCTTTCAGATGGAAAAGGGCACCAGCCCGACCCCTCACCGTACCTCGCCATACATTGACGTTACATAGGTCCCCTTTACGGGCTGCTCTTTCCCAGCAAATTCACGTAGAAATATCTCAAGGGTGGGGGTCATGAGGGCAGAGACAGACTCTTCCCAGTGGTGCCCAGCGCCAGGACAAGGGGCCATGGGCACAAACTACAGCAGAAGAGGTTCCAGGTGAACATGAGGAAGAACTTGTTGACTGTGAGGGTGCCCGAGCCCTGGCCCAGGCTGCCCAGGGGGGCTGTGGAGTCTCCTTCTCTGGAGATCTTCAACCCCCGCCTGGACGCTGTCCTGTGCCCCCTGCTCTGGGTGAGCCTGCTTGGGCAGGGGGGTGGCACTGGGTGAGCTCCCGAGGGCCCTGCCAACCCCTGCCATGCTGGGATTCTGGGATTCTGTGAAATTCAATGTATTTCCCTTCCCTGGCCCTTGCGCACACATACGTGCCTACACGAGTGATGTGGTTTCAACTTGCAACAAGTTCCCCAGACGGTAGAGACCCGGGGCAGGAGGTGGGGAAGTCATCATAAAAATTTCAGTGAAGGCAAAATTAGAAAAGTCCAGAGATGAATTTGTATGCAGGCACCTAAACACACTTAATAAAAAAAGGCAAAGGACAACCCAGACGCTGTGATGAACTCCAACCACCTTTGAAGGGAAACATCCAGAATAAGATTTATTTTCAAAAGCACTGCAGGATTAAATAGAAAAGAGGGTTGGGTTGGGTTGGGTTGGGTGGTTTTTTTTCCCAAACCAAACTGGTCACCCAGAAAAAGCAAATAAACACATGAGGGTGAGTATAATGCCCCGAAAGGAGATGCTTCGTGATTTACCATACGTGTGTGCAGCTGTAGTGCGAACAAGAGACCTTGGACAACTGGAGTACTCCAATCTGCCTTTCTCTTCAACGTGCTGGTAACGCTCTTGACCTTAATCACAACATTTACAATAACTGGTATTTTTCTGAAAAAGCTCAACCACTGTAATCTTGTTACTGAATGTCCATTTCAGCTCTTATTGGGAAAAAAAAAAAAAAAGGTCTTGCTTTATGTGATTGCACTACTTCTGACGGCTCAAAACAGAAGATGCATAAGATCTAGAAAGTATTTATTCATGACTTCTAAGTCAACCTCAGAAGTTCCTAGGGTGTGAGATACTTGTTCACGTGTGACTTTGTGGCATCGTCCCATTAAAAACAGATCGAAGGGTAAATGATGCTTTTCAGAGGTGGGTAGAACCTCCACAAAAAGCATCCTCAGCTTCTGAATCTTCCAGTGACAGTTAGAAGGTGAAGCCTTCCTCCTTCTCCTCCTCTTCCACACATCTTCTGGTAGGTATTGATTCATCCTGGATCTACACGCCTGGATTTGCATGCATCAGACCAAGAACCACAAAGAAACCACACAAAACTTTTGCAAGAGTTTGCTCTCGTGCTTCGCCGGCACGGAACGGGGTTCCCACCAGCTGCAGCCAGCCTCCAGCAGCTCGCTGGGGAACGTGCCTGCCCATGAGATGCAACAGCAGCCACTTCATTATTCCAAACTGCTTTAAAAAAAAGAAGGAAGTCCTTAAAAAAGACAAGGATCTCAGCCCACATTTATGTCTGAATAGTCATGGTGGCCTTTTCCCCACCCCTCCCTGAACTGGAGCATCCCTACCATTCCAGAAACAGACACCAACGGAGACCATATGCCATCGATCATAAGGCTTTAACGCTTGCCCAGCAGGAGGAACAATAAACAGCAGCTTAATGAGTTGTAAAGGGGGCGGGGGAGGAAATAAATAATCTATCTGTTCCTGGAAACAGCATTCTGGTTCCCCAACTCAATAGATACTCTGCTGATAAAGCTCTGCAGTGTCAAAATAGGTCAGCCTGTGACAGCGGCGTTGGGAAGCGGCCGCGTGATTTAATTAGCTCGGTGCCTTCTTGCGTTAGTGCTATCAGTCAAGGAGGCTTCCTGAGTTCGGGAAGTGTGGCTGAAGTAGCAGAGAGATGGGCAAATATCAAGCAAGGTGGCAAAAAATCAGCCGAATCGGAGAAAAAAGTTGACTTCATCCATCTCTTGCTGCTCTGGGGGGTAAGGTCCGCTCAGGGCCAGCTCAGGAGAGAAAATGTAGATGCTACCATGTGCATAAAGTGAACGCAGGTAGGAAATATTTAGTACCGATACATAGGGACATTTTAAACTACAGACCTCTCCCTGCTACCACTTACTTGCCAAGGCTACTGAAAGTAACGTACAGCCATCATGCTACTGAAAAAATAATAATTAAAAAAAAATACTAAGGAGAAGATATTTAAGAGTTTTAACCGAATGTAATCTCCAAAGGAGACTCCACAGCCCCCCTGGGCAGCCTGGGCCAGGGCTCCATCACCCTCAAAGTCAACAAGTTCTCCCTCACATTCACCTGGAACCTCTTCTGCTTCAGTTTGTGCCCATTGCCCCTTGCCCTGGCGCTGGGCACCACTCAGAAGATTCTGGCTCCGTCCTCGTGACCCCCACCCTTGAGATATTTGTACGTGGTGATGAGATCCCCTCTCAGCCTTCTCTTCTCCAGGCTGAACAAGCCCAGCTCCCTCAGCCTTTCCTCACAGGGGAGATGCTCCAGTCCCTTCATCATCCTTGTTGCCAGGTGGGGTCTCACCAGGGCAGAGCAGAAGGGGAGGAGAACCTCCCTCACCCTGCTGGCCACGGTCCTCTTAATACACCCCAGGATGCCATTGGCCTTCTTGGCAACAAGGGCACCCTGTTGGCTCATGGTCAGCTTGTCGTCCACCAGGACTCCCAGGTCCCTCTCGGCAGAGCTGCTTCCCAGCAGGTCAGCCCCCAGCCTGTACTGGTGCATGGGGTTCAACCTCCCCAGGGGCAGCACTCAACACTTGCCCATGTTTATCCTGCCTTGTTCAGCAGTACAAAGCAAAGCTGGCAAGCAAAGCTGCTCTCTTCATAGCTGAACTGAGGAGACCCAAAGGAGCCAGGGAAGACCCAAAGCAACCCTGTTGATGTTTCAGTCTCTCCTCTGCTCAGCTTGCCAGGACAGCCGCCACGTCCACCCAGGTGGGAGAGCTCAGCTTTGAAGGATTTCCGTACAATTCCAACTCCTGTACACATCTCAGTCCTACATGTGTAGGACAGGCTCCTTCTCCTGCACATGGAATTAACTGATGTCGATGCAATTATTTTTTTTTGTTAAGGATTTTTGTGGATTGTCCTGCAATATCAGAGATTTCATCATGCATTAAAAAAAACCCCCCACATTTCTCATTTCTTGTACTAACTCTGCCTCTTTCTACCTCAGCTGAGCCATCAGAGAGACCTCACGGCAACACCACCTCTGCTGCCGTCTCCGCAGGAGCAAAGGGCTTCCAATGCAACACCCGTTGCTGGGTCACGATCATGCATCCCCGCCAGGGCAAAGAATTAAGAATAATTTCATCTATGGTCCTGCAGGGATTTATCTCCTGACTCACCTCTTGCTCTTTCTTTCACCCATCAACAGGTCAGCTAATTTAATTCGAGGAGATGGACTGCTCTTCTCCACGCTGCAGGACTGCTAGCGTGCACACGCTCTGCTAAGATTTACAGATTTGGGCTGCCAGGTCAATCCCCCCAAAAAAATGAGTGGACAACATGGGTACCTCCACTCCAACCCATGGGGCATGCTCGTGGCAACAGTCTCTCTCTTGACACTGGGAATAAAAACTGAGTTGCCTGGAGCATCAGCACCGAGAAAACATCCCTCTGGGACAGGATGTGCAGGAAGGATTTCCAAGGAGGATTTTCTTTGGTTTGGTTTTAAACTGGGTCCTCACTACAAGTCAAAAGAAAGCCATTGAGACATGCTGCCTTGTAGTCCTTGCTTCTGCCTGACCCCCTTAAACTGGCAATTAAAGCTTAGCACAGTAGTCACGTTTTCCTACACCACAAAAACCCACGTCCATTCCACGCTTTCTGTTTTAAAACAGCAGCCCCTGCAATTGGTTATTCTGAATTTCCCAGCCTCTTATTCCAGCACGCTCGGAGAACAACGCCGTCACCATGTCTTGGTTAGTTCACCACATGCCAGGTCAATACGTCCTATGCACACAGCAAATACGGCGCCTTTCCAAGAGCGCACCGATCTGGGGGGAATTGTGAAGAGCGGCGTAGAGGGAAGCCTTCCTACACTGCATCTTCTTCCCTCAACGGCTCTTTGAGCAGTTTGCAACCTACAGATTGCAGGCGGTGGGTTCAACGAAGCTTCTAAAATAAGCAAAGAAATGATCTACAAGTGACGGGCTTAATTGAAGCAACACTTTGTTGTTCCTGGCATCACAAAACAGATGATGTTGCCAGACCTGTTTCAACACTATTATAGTCTAGCAGTAAACATGTCTTACTTATCTGGCTGTTCTGAGCCAATATGTTGACTTTCCCCCACCTAAAATGCTAGAGACACGTGAAAATCAAACCCATTAAAAATCGCCTCTTCAGAACGAATCCTGAATCCTTAACCTTTTCTCCCGTTCACACACTTTGACAAAACACCTTTCAGAAATGTGTTTTTAACCGCGAAAACTCTGGTAGCACAGTTCATGACAAACAGCACCACGGAGACGGATTCAGCCCTCAAGAAACAGCGCATCTGTATAACGCTACAGAAATTTGCTTCAGGTCCCAACACAACACGACAAAGGTCACGTCCCTCTGAGGAAACCTGAAGTTTCATTAAGCTGAGACTGTGATTAATCCCAGATGCGGGCAGAAGGGAATTCAAGATCCATGGCAGGAGCTCGAGGCAGGCACCAGGCCTTGCCCAGGACCCAGAATGTTCAGAGAAGGTCAACTCTGGACCTTCTTCCCATGGTCCATGTAGTTTCCCCTGTCCCATGGTAACGACCAAAGCTTCATTTGCTACTAGCACAGCTGGGGGAGAATTAACCTCCCTCCCCCTCCCATCCCCTCTGCAGCCAAGCAAAGCAGCAAATGAAGTGAGAACCACTAAGATTCACCTTGAGGTGCAGAGATGCCTGGACCTATTAATTTGATAGTGCCACTATTACGCTACACCTTGCTCAAAGCCATGCCAAGGTCCACGTGATGGCACATCCATAACAGGGCTCTTGCTGATAAACCGACGGAATGCAACCAAGCAGAACAAGGTTGGGGCTGGCATCCAGTAAGAACATGACCATGCCTTTCCCCAGGCCCGTGCTTTAACATAATGCTAGGAGATAGTGAATCGAAGATCAGTGTCTGCTCTGCAGACCTGTACCAGGATGCACAGTGTGGTCAGCTGAGTTTAGCTGGAAAAGCCCCAGGCTCCAACTTCTCTGGCGCTACCTAAGGCACCGGAGCCCAGCCCATGCCAGCTGGCCATCACGAAGCACACCTTGGCCGTGTCAACATTTGGAAGAGCAATGCACACCCAGTCTGGGCACCTCACCAGGAGGACCATAACTGGGCTCCACCACCTGCAGATGGGCCATGGGCACCTCGTTAGGGTAAGGATGGAAATATTTAAGTGGTGTGGAGCACTGCTAAAACTCAAAGAAACAGGACCGTGCTTGCATGGCAGCTGCTGGGTGTCTGAACCACCACCCGTGGGAGAAAAGACAGCCCAGAAGGGCTGGCTAGAAGGAATCACAGAATCATCTAGGTTGGAAAAGCCCTTTAAGCTCCCCCAGCCCAACTGCTCCCCTACCCCTGCCATCCCACCCCCAAACCCTGGCCCTCAGCACCGCCTCTGCCCGGCTGTTAAATCCCCCCAGGGCTGGGGACTCGACCCCTTCCCTGGGCAGCCCCTTCCAGCACCTGACAGCCCCAAGGGGAAGGAATTGTTCCCCATGCCCAACCTAAGAAAGCGTTTCGGTTTAGTTTGCTGACAGTAAATACAAAAAGCAGTTTAATATTAAAGAGGAATTTTAAAATACATAACCCTACATGAATGCAAATGAAAAAAAAAATGCTGCTTTACGGTGTTAAGCAAAAATAAACAGCTTTTTAAACAGCAATTTGCATTTCTTGTGAGATAGCACGAATCTGCCCCAGTAAACAGAAACTCTCAAGAAAACAAACCTCCTTTCAGGAAGAAAAATGATTTCTTGAATTAAAATCGTGTTTCCTGTACTTCACTTCACACCCAGTTTTCGCAGCTTTGTTTCGAAACACCGGGTGTAGGAGTAACCGCTGAGTAACTGGAACATGTCCCATTACAAAGCTCCAAAGCTATTACACCAGGGTTTATATATTCCAGGCGCTATCAGACCTTGCGTAATTCCTTTCAGCTTCTGCAGGAAGAGAGTAACACACTTAAAAAACAAACAAGCGAAAAAAACCTGCCAACTCAGCAGAAGGACCAAGAAAATTACTCATTTTTCTATTAGCTCCTGTACTCCAGGATTTTAAAGTTTTCCAGGCTCAGCCCTGCTGGGGCAGGAGGGAGCCTGCAGACCCCGAGCTGCAACAGTGCCCAAGGCTACAGCTGAACACCAGTTTAGTCAGCTCAGCCCTAAAAAATGAGAGGAAAAAGAAAAAAAAAATAGTTATTTATGGGAATTTGACTTGTTTGAAGCAACTGTCTGAATGAAATAATACCAAACCTTCCATTTATTTGTGCAAGAGGGTGTCAGGTTCTTCTGACAAAGCCCAATCCTCCCATTCCCCGGAGGAGTGGAACCCTCTTGATGGTCCATGTGGAGAGAGGGACCAGGCTTTCAGGAGAGAAGCATTGCCCAAGGAGAGCAGCAGCATCACGCACAACCCACCAGTACCAGTGGCCACCAAGAAGGAGCTCCCCAGCGCCCAAGGGCATCAGGTCCAGGAGCTCACAGTGCAACCTGGCCATCATCAATCCCCGTCAAACCCACCAGCTCTGAAAAATGGCCTGGGAGGGAACATCACAAATAGTATTTTCTATTAGCGAGCCTTTTAATTTCTTGTTGAGAACTTGTCAGCAGACAGCAAGTGCCCATCTCTATCTGATTTGTTTTCAAAAGGTCCTTTTGAGTCACCACCCCTGGAGGTATTCAAAACCCAGGCAGACGAGGTGCTTAGGGACAGGGTGGTGGGATGGCAGGGTTAGGGGAACGGTTGGGCTTGGTGATCTTAAAGGTCTTCTCCAACCTAAACGAGTCTATGATTCTGTGGTTCTATGGTTCTAAGTTCTCTCTGTCAGTCAATCCCTGCCCTCTCACCTTTGCGATTTGTTGATGCCTACCAGGAGGTAAGCGCACATTGCAATTTTTCTCCTGGAAGAAGGAGACACTCCTTTGTGTTCAACCATCTATTTCCACAAGACCAAGCAGCTGAGCAGCCTTTGAGGCTCCTCCATCAAGCGTGCTTCAACCCGACCCAATCCTTTCGACATTAATTGAGACTCGGACCAACAGACAAACCAGCAGAAACAGAAATCACCTCCCCATAGATCTCATTTCCTTGGGAAGCCCAACTAATAGCTCTGTATTGATGTGCCATTGATTATGGACCTTGCCTTCAGAGTTCAGTTAGCTATCAGCATTCCTGTGATTCGTTTGAATCGGCATCAACGAATGATCAACAAATCAATAAAAATTAATGATGAAAATTATTAAACTCCCACCTTGGTACTCAGGCAACATTAGGTTGTGTATTATTGTTTATGTGCTTTCCCAGTCCCTTTTCAGTGGCTGATGACACCTCCGATTTTATTAACAGCGTGCAATTAGCCATTAAGTTTCATTACCGAGTCGCTCCTTTCCTGCAAAATTTGCGTAAGCCTGTTCAAGCATTCCGAGCGGGAAATGGATCTCATTTCTCCTAGCCCAAAATTAATCACCGCTGCTACGCTTCTCAGCCCGCTGTGCAACCCTCGAGTTCGGCGGCAGCGTGCGCTCGAGCGGTGCCACGTCGGATCCCTGGCACAGTCATCCGGCAGCGACTTCCCAGGGGTGGGGGCCGGCAGATAGGAGCCCCCAGCCATCGATACGCCGTTTGGGCATTCGCAGATGAATGCGAGCAAAATGTTATCAAGCAGAAGAGCTCTGCTCTGTTTTAGCCACTGCGCGCTCGCTGCAATGATAAGCACAGCATCGGGGCTCCGGCTGGGAGAGTGACAGGGAGATAAGTTTAGGGAGAAGACGGGTGTATTCCTTGCCGCTTCTCTATTGTCATTAATACCCTCTGGCACGCCGGAATCGCGGCTTTCCTGTGCTTAACACACTTAAACGCAAGCTGCCCCTCAATTTCTTCAACCTTATATTCTACCGTGAAACCTTACTGGAGTTACTGGAGCAGCGCAAAGGCAAAATGCCCAGAGTGTCTGCCAGGTGGAGACGCTGACCTGCTAACGCTGACCTGCTAATGTTGACCTGCTAACGCTGACCTGCTAATGTTGACCTGCTAACGCTGACCTGCTAATGTTGACCTGCTAACGCTGACCTGCTAATGTTGACCTGCTAACGCTGACCTGCTAATGTTGACCTGCTAACGCTGACCTGCTAATGTTGACCTG
Organism: Egretta garzetta; assembly: GCF_000687185.1. Taxonomy (NCBI): domain Eukaryota; kingdom Metazoa; phylum Chordata; class Aves; order Pelecaniformes; family Ardeidae; genus Egretta; species Egretta garzetta. Next base: position 445,912 of record NW_009258668.1, read on the forward strand.
CTAACGCTGACCTGCTAATGTTGACCTGCTAACGCTGACCTGCTAACCCCCCCCCCCGCCCAGTACCGCACGGCTCCGACAGCAACCCCAGCCTGCGTTGTACCCTGTGCACAACAGCTACTGACCTGCGGTTGGGGCAGGACCTGGTGTCACTGACGACCTTGGCCCAAGAATGGCTTAGATTCATTGCAAAAGGCATTTGGGGGGAAAAAAAAAACCTTATAAAAATTACTAGAAAGAGTATTTTTGAACTCTTATTCATAGAATCACAGAATCGTTTAGGTTGGCAAAGCCCTTTAAGCTCCCCCAGCCTCCCCCCTCCTCTCAGGCAGTTGTAGGGAGCGATGAGGGCTCCCCTCAGCCTCCTCTGCTCCAGGCTGAACCCCCCCAGCTCCCCCAGCCGCTCCCCAGCAGCCTGGGGCTCCAGACCCCTCCCCAGCTCCGCTGCCCTTCTCTGGACATGTTATTGTGACTTAATAAAACATCACAACACATTCAAGCACTTCCACTACTGTAAACTCCTGAAAATTGGCTTTGCCCATTCCCACACTTAAAAAAAGAACATAGAATCATAGAATCATAGAATCATAGAATCATAGAATCATAGAATGTTTAGGGTTGGAAGGGACCCCTAGAGGTCACCCAGCCCAACCCCCCTGCAGGAGCAGGGACACCTTGAACCACATCAGGTTGCTCACAGCCCCGGTCCAACCTGGCCTGGAATGTTCCCAGGGATGGGGCCTCCACCCCCTCTCGGGGCAACCCCTGCCAGGGTTTCACCACCCTCACTGTAAAGAACTTCTTCCTTATATCTAGTCTAAACCTACCCTGGTTTAGTTTAAAACCATTACCCCTTGTCTTGTCACTGCTGGGCCTACTAAAAAGATTTTCCCC
>NW_009258668.1:446977-449872 GCF_000687185.1 Egretta garzetta
GTGCTGAGGGCTCCAGAGCTGGACGCAGTACTCCAGGTGAGGCCTCACCAGAGCAGAGCAGAGGGGCAGAATCACCTCCCTCGAACAAACCCGAAAAGTTTAAAAGCTCCTCTTAGAGCTGAGCTCTGCTAAGCCGCACAAGGCAAAAGGATATTATTTACGAACAGAGGAAAGCCATCATCGGCCATCGCTGCAGAATTAATTTGCAAATCCTGCAAGCAGTTTGCTCCCTATTATCCTTTCAGTTCAGATGAAAAAAAACCATTATCTTTTAATTCCTATCGTAAGGTTTTCTCCTCATGGTGCTGGATGTCCGATAGCTGCAGCCCAAGCAGTGGCAGAATAACCTAGGAGTGGTTTCTTAAGAGGAAAAAAAATGCTTATATCTGGTACGCACATCCAGCCACTCAGCGTGCAGTCCTGTTTATTCTGTTCTCAAATCTTTATAGGTGTCAAGTCTAGATGTAGAATGCATCAGAACAGAGACAGATGCAGGACCTAGGCCACCAAAGGGTTTTGGGGGACAGGTTAACCCCGACACAGGATCCACGAGTTAAGAAATCATAGAATCATAGAATCACAGAATGTTTTGGGTGGGAAGGGACCCCCAGAGGTCACCCAGCCCAACCCCCCTGCAGGAGCAGGGACACCTTGAACCACATCAGGTTGCTCACAGCCCCGTCCATCCTGGCCTGGAATGTTCCCAGGGATGGGGCCTCCACCCCCTCTCGGGGCAACCCCTGCCAGGGTTTCACCACCCTCACTGGAAAGAATTTCTTCCTTAGATCCAGTCTAACCCTCCCCTGCTTCAGTTTAAAACCATCCCCCCTTGATTGTCCTGTCACGGCTGGCCCTACTAAAAAGCTTGTCCCCCCCTTCCCTATGGGCCCCCTTTAAGCACTGAATCACAGCCAGGAGCCGCTCCGTGTGCTCAGCTCCTAACGAGGAGGACGAAGGCAGGAAGGGGGAGTCTCCTGTAACCCCATCGGGCTGCTGGTGGACCCCCCAGCAGCTCAGCTCTTCCCTTGGCCCAGTCATGGGGGCCTGGTCGTGTAAGACCACAAACACCCCTCGCCCCTCCTCCTGGAAGAAAATCGGTTCAACACCACCAAAAAAAGGGAAAGGAATGACAGAGCGGGCGGGGGGGGAAGGAGAAAAAAAAAAAAAAGCACCAACCCCACAACTTCCTAAAATTTTTCTTTCTTCATCAAAGAGAAGTTTTGAATTCACTCTGAAATCCAAAACACGGAGATTAATCTTACACTTTGTCCAGCTCCTGATTTTTTTTTTCCCCTTTCAAGAATTCCATCAAAATGTTTTTCTTTTTTTAATTGGAACTCACAACATTTGCAGCGGATGAGTAACGAGCCAGCAGCATCTGCCCGCCCAGATCGCTGATGCACAGAGGCACGACGCCAGCGCGAGCCCCCTCCGAGGACGCCACCGCCGCAACGGGCACGGGGGGGGAACGTGAAGATCTTTCCAGATCTCAATCCTCGTCGCTGGTCTTTCCACCAAAATACAGAAGACATCCCTTTATATTCTGATATCAACACAGATACTACCACCACAAAATAATTCCCAGAACCAAGCACCAACGGGCATTTCCATGTGAAACCTCCCAATGGCAACAGATTCTGGTGACGCTCAAGGTACTCCCAATCACCCTTCTCTCCTTCCATCTATCACAAAGTGCATTTTCAGGGGAACAAGCCCTTGGCTTGACGAATTTAACAGTTCTTTTTGCATATTTCCCCAGGCAAAGCAATAAACTTCTGGCTGCAGAACTGACTTCAAGGCACAGACGACAGCAGAACTTCACACAAGGAGTAGGAAGCCGCAGCAGATGAATTCTTGAGGGCTGAGCTTTGGGGACCGTATCCTCAGCTGGAGTAATTCAGCATCATCTAAGCAACTTCACTAGCAGTACTTTGATTTCCAGCAGCTGACAATCTTGCCCTTTTACTGCTGCTGTGTTTCTGAGACAATAAAATGCTTAAGAAGAGATGAAAATGGGGAAAAGCATAAGCAGATTTCTTCAAAACTATTAGCTCTTTAAATGCACTCCTAATTAGTGTATCATAAGCTGTCCTCAATACATTTCTCAGCACGGCAAACTCTGTCAGATTATATGGACTCCTGGAATTTGAAATTAATTGGAAGAGGTAAAGATAGCACTCAATGACGAAAATATCCATATACGCTTTCAAATGTTTGTAATAACAAAAATGATTGCATGAATTCTTCTTCCAACCTCGAAAAATGAGAATATGGCTAATGAATATCCACCTCGTTACCTACGTCCTGCTAAGTCACAAAAGTGTCTGATGGTTTAATATCTTAAATTATCGCTGATATCATAAGCGTCTGTTTAATAGTAAGAACAAGATCCCAAAGGCTCACCAGACGTACAAATGAGCAGCCAATCTACACAGTGGAGGACTTGGGAGCAAAAAAAAGGTTTAAGCTATTGCTCAAGGAACATCTAGGCTTTAATAAAACGATATTAAACTTCAGTGAAAAATAATATGTCAAAGGCAGTGCTAATGCCCCTCTGTGTGAGGTGTTCGTGTGGTGGCACAGGATGTCCCAGGACCCCCATGCTTGAGATGACGCACCACGGCTGCCCCAGCCATGCCAAGGTGGCCACCTCCACCCGGAGCCCCTGGGCTACAGGCTTGCAGCATCCTTGGGCTGGGTTATTCCTTGCATGGAAGAAGCCACACAGAGGAGAAATAGCACCATGCAAACGGGGGTTTTGTGGGGTTTGCTTCCCTCTGGAGCAACGCCAAGCATCTCTTGGAGGATGGAGCCCCAGGCTGCTGGGGAGCGGCTGGGGGAGCTGGGGGGGTTCAGCCTGGAGCAGAGGAGGCTGAGGGGAGCCCTCATCGCTCC
>NW_009258668.1:449916-450477 GCF_000687185.1 Egretta garzetta
GGGAGGGGGCTGCCCAGGGAAGGGGTCGAGGCCCCAGCCCTGGGGGGATTTAACAGCCGGGCAGGGACGGTGCTGAGGACCAGGGTTTGGGGGTGGGATGGCAGGGGTAGGGGAACAGTTGGGCTGGGGGAGTTGAAAGGGCTTTGCCAACCTAAATGATTCTGTGATTCTATGAAAGGGCTGGGACAGCTTGTGGGAGCAGAGTACAGGAATATCAGTTCAATAAAAATAGGGATTTCCATTACCCCACCTCTTTCTTTGGGAGCCAGGACCTTCTTGCACTGCAAGTCTGGGCGCCTCCACTCAACACGCAAGAAAACCTAGGAAAACAAGATATTTCCCCCCGTCCTTCTGCTAGAACTTGGCAAAACCAGGCCTCTGTACTGCCTTGTGCAGCTCCAAATCCTAAATACTCAGCAGATGGTCCTTCGTTAACTGCACCCAAAATGGAAACGAAGCAGCAGGGAAGGGAAAAGCAGCAGGTTGCCCAGTCTGCACCATTAAAGCGCACCCCCCACGCCAGCCGGGTCCACCCCAGCCCATGTCACCAGGCTGACGGGG
>NW_009258668.1:450521-452550 GCF_000687185.1 Egretta garzetta
AACTTTGCTCCTTTCCAACATGAAACCGAACCCAAAAGTGGCTGATGGAAGCAGAGGAGATGAAAGCGTTCTGCTGACAAAGAGGCTGAGACCAAAAGCAAAAATGCTTTTTTGGTTTAATTGAAATGAAATTTGCACTGGAAATACTCAGCTATATCAATATTTAATTTAGCAAAATTTTCCACCAATATCAACAGCAAAAATTCCAGCCACCTACATTTTCTTTTTCTTCAGGAGAAAGTTCTCCTGGCCATTTTTATTTGCACGCACGCAGCGGGGGACGAAGGAATAGTTCAGAATTACTGTAAGGGTCAGCATAAGCTATTTGAAATTACCGAGGAATAAAAGACCTGCTCTTTTGTGATTTATAATGCGAATAAATGCCAATGGAGTAAAACTGGCATAAACAGGAAGAAAATACAGCCTTGTACCGGTAGTATAACCGTCGGGATAAATTCTCCCTTTACTCACACAAGCGCGTTTACATCAGATTTCAAGAAGGTCCCAGCTTATGGCACTAGGATTGGGATACTCGGTTTTCTCCACCTCCTGCCACCCCTCTTTGGGTGATTTAATTATAAAGGTTGATTTAATTATAAACTGCACAGCGAAATAATACTTTTTGCTGCTCTTCAGCTGAGGCTTCAGAGACCAGATCCTTGCTCCTGGCTTTTGCCAAAGCGTGTTTGAGGGTCCTCACCGGGACGTGCCACCTGGGCGATGCCCAAAGATCCCGCTACCTCCCTCCCGAGCCCTCCTCTCCCCTGCCCCATCCCGCCGGGCGTTTGGAGGCTGCAGGTACCCTCATTTTAATGGTTGGACTTGATGATCTTAAAGGTCTTTTCCAACCTAGACGAGTCTATGATTTCCACTCATATCCCCCCCACAGCAGCCCAGGGGGCCTTGCAAGAGGTGGCTGCAAAGTTCCCCCCCGACTGGAAGACAGCAGCAACTCGAAACCAAAGCCCCCCAGGGCAAAGCAGGAGGTGGGATGCTGCCGCAGCACCGTCCCGCTCAGCACCACGGCCTGAGGCTGGCCGGGCACTGCTCCCTTCCATGCCTCAAGAGAGGGGGAGAGGAGGGCAGGGTGTAAAAATATCTAAAAACCTGCCCAAACCAAAATGGGGAAGGGATTCACAGCTTTTATGGAACTTTCTGGAAAAGCCTGGAAAAGCATTTCATGTTCTAACAAGGCCACGAAAGAGGTGGAGGGAAGGAGAAGGCGAGGGAAGAGGCGGCGACTTTTCAGCTGCATCAAGCATCTGTGCAGCTGCAACCACGCTTCAGTAGTGTATCTGAAATCAGTGCTGAATCAATGAAGCTAAACCAAATGAAGTTAATTCTTAAACTGCAAAAAAAAAAAATAAAAATTGGCCAGACTGACAACTGCTGTTTAAAAAAGCAACTCAAAAAGATGTATTTCTGACACAGAAACTTTCCACGTGGCCTAATACTCTTGCCTAAGCGAGATTTCCAAGCTCAAATAAGCAATGCCTAGGAAGCTCAGATGATGAAACCATCCAAAACGGGGGGGCTGATGGACCTGGCTCCGCAGGCTCCATGGGACCCACGAGCCCAAGCCTGGGGCTGCTGTTGGGCCCGATCCAGTTCTGCTCCGTGGTGGCTGGGGGGCAGAACGGGCAACATGCAGCACCTCCAAACAGCGCCCTAGGCTGGCGAGGGGAGGCAGGGATGCTGTCCTGCACAGGATGGAGGAGATGGCCCGTAACGGAACGGCCTTGCTGCCTGGCATGGGCAGCCACCCATTGGGAAACCACGCATCCACAACACCCATAGCATCTCATCCCGCTCCCATCACCACCAACACGAAGCCTCCTGAGCCCTGGGCTGGCCAGAGCCCACCGGCTGCCAGCTGTGGTGGTGCTTGCTCGCCCACCACACAACAGGGTCCTCTCCATGTACTTGCGGCCACGTCCCATGTGTCATGGGGAGCTTTGCATAAAGCTGGATGAGGACATGGTGGCTCCAGCCTCACCGTGAAACGATCCATTCGCAAAGTGGGGCTTTT
>NW_009258668.1:452976-455050 GCF_000687185.1 Egretta garzetta
AATGCAGCACCTCCAAACTGGCCAGAGAAGCTGGAAACGAGCTGGAGCCCATTTGAGAGCAGCTTCTGCTTGCCAGCCAAAGCGCTGAAGATGACCGGTGCTGGTTGCACCCAGCAGCCGTCTCTCTGAAAGAATATTTTTTCCGTGGACTTTCAACCTGGGGCATCTTGTCCAGGGCTTTCTGCATTAAAAGGCTGTATTGATTTTCTAGGCAACGAGTTGATACGATGAACAAATGTGATCCCAACATGTGTCTTGCCCGTGTTTCTTCCCGGAAGGAAAATCTGCCTGACATTTACAAGACGCCATTCAAAAAAATGAAGAGATCATCCCCCATCGGGCTGTTAATGTCAATCCTCGAGCGCCCTAGGCTGGCGAGGGGAGGCAGGGATGCTGTCCTGCACAGGATGGAGGAGATGGCCCGTAACGGAACGGCCTTGCTGCCTGGCATGGGCAGCCACCCATTGGAGAACCACGCATCCGCAACACCCATAGCATCTCATCCCACTCCCATCCACCACCAACCGAAGCCTCCTGAGCCCTGGGCTGGCCAGAGCCCACCGGCTGCCAGCTGTGGTGGTGCTTGCTCGCTCACCACACAACAGGGTCCTCTCCATGTACTTGCGGCCACGTCCCATGTGTCATGGGGAGCTTTGCATAAAGCTGGATGAGGACATGGTGGCTCCAGCCTCACCATGACACGATCCATGAGCAAAGTGGGGCTTGTTGACTGCTCCAAGTGTTAGGTCCCTCCCATGGTGGTGGCTGTCAGCCTGGCCCTGCCAAGGAAGGGGAGGACAGGGTCCCTGGCCGCAGCACCTAAACCTCACTATGCCCAACTGGATGAATACAAGATAAGGCCCATCCCAAGGAGCACCTGAGCAGCAGGAGGACACCAGGCCTCCCCAAAGGGTGCTCTACCCTCTGCCTACCCACATGCCTACCCACGCACACAGAAGGTGGGGGCTTGAGAAGACACTCAGCAGAGAGATGAGTCTTTCCATCCTTCTAGTGGCCACGGGATCAAAGCTTTGCAGAAGAGAGAAGCCACATCTACATGGGCTTCTCGGGGGTTTTGTGAGTTAGTTTTCCCCAAACGTCATGAAGTGCTCTTATGGGCAAGTGCCTCGTGACTTCAGCCAGAGCGAGGCGCAGATTTTCACAGCACAATTTCGTTCCCGTGCTACGCGAATGTGCAAACGTGGTGTCAACCTACAGCCTGTTCTTACCCTGTGATGTTCTCCCACTCCCGCCTTTCCTATTCCTGTATCTCCGGGTGTATTGAGGCCAAAGAACAATTTACGGTACATGACATCAGACACAAGCACAGAGTCCTTCAGGACAAGGATCATAAATAATAGGTGTTAATACAGAAAGCCCTTGAGATGCTCGAACCCAGTGTTGCTGTTTATACTTATTGACAGCAGAAATCCATACTTTCTCCTTTTGTTAAAACAACCAAGCATGTGTTTGTTTGAGCTCGTTCCCTCCCCCGCAGCGCTTCACCCATGGTTTGCATCCTCTCACCCCTCGCCCGGCGCCGCCGCGGTGCGGAGCCTGCACTCCGGCTGACCCTGTTTTCCAACGCCTCCGCTCCTCACCTTCACAATTCATCCAGGCGTACGCTTCTGTGCTTCTCAGCAGTATTTCAGCCACCGTAACTGCTCCTGAACATCAGGTGTTGAAGGTTTCTCTTCCCACAACCTTAATACGACAAGAGCTATTCACGAACCAAGTCTGCATACCTGGAACCTGCTCGTGCCCCATCTTCCCTGCCAGCTCAGGCACCGAAATGCTTACAGTCACTATAAACCACTGAACTTATCCTCCTTAAAAACAGAGCTCCAAACATCTAAATGGCAAAAGTACCAGCAAATACAGATTTTATAATCATAGAATCATAGAATGTTTTGGGCTGGAAGGGACCCCTAGAGGTCACCCAGCCCAACCCCCCTGCAGGAGCAGGGACACCTTGAACCACATCAGGTTGCTCACAGTCCCGTCCAACCTGGCCTGGAATATTCCCAGGGATGGGGCCTCCACCCCCTCTCGGGGCAACCCCTGACAGGGTTTC
>NW_009258668.1:455275-455792 GCF_000687185.1 Egretta garzetta
AGCAGAGGGGCTCCAGCCCTCGGAGCATTTTAGTAGCCCTCCTCTGGCCCCGCTCCAACAGCTCCATGTCCTCCTTGTGCTGAGGGCTCCCGAGCTGGACGCAGGGCTCCAGGGGAGGTCTCCCCAGAGCAGAGCAGAGGGGCACAATCCCCTCCCTCGACGCTGGCCACGCTTCTCCTGATGCAGCCCAGGGTAGGGTTGGCTTCTGGGCTGCCAGCGCCCATGGCCGGCTCATGGCCAGCTTTTCATCCACCAGTACCCTCAAGTCCCTCTCAGCAGGGCAAGATGACACACTAACATCTACATCTTTATGTAGGCAAGATCAGTCTTGAAGGATTTCTGCCCAGATACTTTGGTGTGGGCTGGAGCCAAATGGCACACAACCCTTTTGAGCTGCATAACATTAGACCATTACTGCCTTTGAGGATGAGTCAAGCAAACTTCCAAGAGAGCAACTTTCTGCAGCCAAAGGAGAACTGCCACCTGGCTGCCACCTGCGATCTCCACCAGCTTGGAC
>NW_009258668.1:455822-460243 GCF_000687185.1 Egretta garzetta
TTTCCCTACCGCTGGTCCTCTCAGCTCTGCAAGTCGAAGTGCTCCCACCGCCCAAAGCCGCGAGGCACCTGCCTTAGCTGAAAAGCATGATTGTGCAAGGGGGAATTCTGTCTGTGGCTCCTCAGGGGTCCCACAGATCCCATATGAGACCACGCGGGCCAAGCGGCTGGGCCCCCTATCACACGGGAGGGGCTGTGCGCCCCCCAAAAAAAATCTTCCTCCAAGGACATGGACCCAGGGGCTGACGCTTCCCCAATACTCGAGCGCTTGCCCATCCTCAAACAGCCCAGGCAATAGTTACTAAAACAGGATAAACCAGAAACCCCAGTGATGCTTATTCCGCATTGCTTTGAACCTGAAAAAAGGAAAGCCAAAAAACATGGCTTGGTATCAGAATAACGTTAAAATAATGCAGATAATGCGTCTCAATTAATATTTAAATTCTTTAGAAAGTTAAAAGAAAAGCCTGGAGCTAGATTGCCTGCTCCACACTCATTTTACATGGACTGGGAACCTCACACGCTACGCTGTGATGCTCATTGCATAAAGTTGCCAGGAAGATAATTATTAGTCATTGGTAATGTTACAGTTCATTAGGAACACAAACCCAACAATCGCGCTGTGTACTCATTATTTAAGCATCCATAATACAACCGTTATCAAGATACACACTGGGCAGGACTGAGCTTTGACCAGCCTCAGGACAGCAGGTCAGAAGTTCCTGTGAACTTGACCGTGAATGCACGGAAACATCAAGTTTGGAGTAAGTGAATGAGGATGCTCACAACAAGTCTGTTCAGTCAGGATGCAGGAACGGCGCGCGGGCGAGAGCTGCAAATGCGAACGACTGAAATCATCTGTTTCCGATGCTGCACACCCTGCACGCTCAAGGAGAAATGAATTACCAAAAATTAATCTGCAAAAAACCTCAAATAAACAAACTTGTGATGACCGAAAGCTGTTTACACACAATTAGCAATCAGAAAAAAAGAAGAGCAAGCAGAACAGCTCTCATTAACTTCAATGGGCTCTAGATCAGGCCCTGTGAATGAGTTGGTTATTACGAAGTTAACTGAAAGAGTTATTCACCCAACTCCATTTAGGCTTTTAGACAACACACTGATAACCCTCTCAGCGATCATTAGAAGTGCGGGAGTTGCAATGGGGCCGCACAGGGCCTCCGGCAGCTTCATCAGCCCCTCCTCGCCCAGCACCACAAGGCAGATGGCTGCTCACTGCCATGCGTTGCCTCCATCCCTCCATCCATGAGGCAACACTCAAACCACCCTCACTTATACCCAACCTCACCAGGGAGGCTCCACCAGGCACGGCTTCAGGTGCTTCAGTGAAACCAAGACTTGTATCTGCTGTGGTTTTCACCCAGAGACCGAGGGTAATTCAACCAAAAAAAAAAGCGATCAACTTTGTATGGAAGAGCGTAAGAATAACGAATGGGGCTTTCAGTCTTTTCTGTTAAAGCTGTCGCAAACAAAGCGTGCGCCATACTCCGATCGCCTGCCATCGAGACAAACAGTGGCATCCCTGAATGAGAGCTTGGTTGGAGTTTATTAGCCAGTAACATCTAAAATAAGGTTGAGGAATACAAATCTAATCGAGCTTTCTTCCTCTTAATTTACTCTGTCAGAAGCCAATCAAAATGAGAAAACGGAAACACGCAGCTTTCAAGCAGCCTTGGTCTCCTGAAGGCACCGAAATGAGCCCTTTCATCCACCTTCCCCCCCTCCACAGGTGGGGACCTGTGTGCAGAAACCATGCCTTTCTAACCCAGGAGATGTCATCCTGACTTCAAGCCAGCTTTGTGGGATGCCCACCAAGAAAACAGCACGCAATATTTATTTTTTGAGAGAAACGCATTACCCTCAGCATGAAGATAAACGTTGGGATTCTTCCAAAACAAAGAGTTGCCATGTCATCAAAGGTTACAAATGATAATGTTTCTCAATCTTAGGAAATTTCTTTTTAAGCAAATAGGAGTATCTTGACTCAAAATATTTTCTCCCCAAATCAGTAACTTTTTCTTCACTAGTGAACAGAATTGCTTTGCAAAGGGCAAGCTCATCTCATCAAAATTCCAAAGTCAAACAGTACTAATTCCCCATAAAGCTCCACATCGATGTATGAGCTGTAGAAACTAGCATGGGGTGGGGATGGTGCCACCAAACTGTATCTCAATGTTTTCTTTGTGGCAACACAGTTGGGCAAAGACGGCACAAGGTTCTGCACACTTTGAGACATTATCACATTCAGAGTTATTTGATTCTTCTCCTCCCAGGGGGGATGGATTTACCCATGGAATATTCAGACCACTACCCCCAATCAATGATACCCCATCCTGTTTGTTTCTGCACTACGTTTTCTGAAACATGTTCCACTTTGGCTCAATCTATTTTAGGTCTGGTTGCCTGGTTTCAATAATCCTAAAGCTAACACAAGTGTCGTGAGATATTGATGGAGAGAGGGATTTTAATCCAACTGCTGTGAATTTTTTTTGTCCCTTTAACAATGTAAAGACCCACTTAGGAGTCTCCATTGTTTGCAGAAAATACAACCATAGAAAAACCACAGTGTCCATCAGAGGTCCACAAGGACATATGCTTGCCCTTCCCCTCAGGATGAACACCTTGGAATCCCAAATGACCCAGATAAAGGCTATAAAACAGGTCCCAAATGCACACGTGACGATAAAATAAAATGAGACCGTACCAGTGTGACCAGCAAACTTCCCTGCTGTTGACAAACAGTGTCACCTTGGTCCAGATCCCAGAATCCCAGCCTGGCAGGGGTTGGCAGGGCCCTCCGGAGCTCACCCAGTGCCACCCCCCTGCTCAAGCAGGCTCACCCAGAGCAGGGGGCACAGGACAGCATCCAGGCGGGGGTTGAAGATCTCCAGAGAAGGAGACTCCACAGCCCCCCTGGGCAGCCTGGGCCAGGGCTCGGCCACCCTCACAGTCAACAAGTTCTTTCTCAAATGTGATGTCTTCAGCTGGATGCTCAAGAAAAGGGACCGCTGACCTTAAAAGACCAGACTGACCGCTTTAGCTTGTTGAGCCACCAAAGCAACAGTCGAGCAGGGACACGATAGCTGCCTACGAATCCATGCAGGAGGCATGTACTGACAGGAATTCTCTCTACTGTGCAAGAACAAGCTATAACCAACTGGCTGAAAATTACCTTGAGATGTAAATGGGAAGGTTTTTACCCATCATAGAAGGTCCTAGGAACGGACACACGCGAGAAGCATAACTGGTTGAAGTTTGATCGGTGTATGGCATTAATTATATGAGTTAGATGCTTGCAATAACAACTCACAGAATTTGGTAACTCAGAAGAACCTCTACGGTCCCCTGTTTCCCCCTGCCTTATATATTACTGACCACAGCGTGTCCTGCAGAGCAGCTTTCCAGGCTGCTCGTTCCTCCCTCACACGCACACGAAGACCTGCCAGGGACTGACAGCCTTCCCAAAGGTTTTATTCTCCTACCTGGCACCGACTCCGGCACTTGGCTCATGCTTCTTTGGAGTCTCTCCCAACGTGCCTCCAGGTTACCCTAAATCAGATTTGCTGCTGTTGCTCTAATGGTCTTATTATCCATCGCGGCAAGTTGAAATGTATTTTGTCGCCCTTCCAAAGGTAATTCTTATTCAACAGCAAAATTTACATCTCTTTAAAGAAGTAAAGGAATAAAAGGAAAAAAACATCTAAGATGGCTGATTACATTCAGTTGGCAGGACAGAAGAGAAGCACTGATTTGACTTTTATAAACTGTCGTTCCTGATTTCTTTTTCTCCCTCATACATAAAACTTTCATTTTCAAAGTGCAACTTTCACTCCAATAGCAAAGCTGGACCCTGCTGTGCAATTACTTAACAGAGTTTAATCCCACTTCTCGACATAATCCAAACAAAACATGTCTGCGTACATCTAGAAACCTCTGAGATAATTTATCCTGGTGATCCTTCATTAAAAAAGATGAGAATGTTCCCAATACATTACTGAAGCATAAATACAAATTAATCACAGAGATGTTTGTTTGTATGCTTAAGCATATCATATACAATTAATTTATCTTTAAGAATTACTGAGCCAGGCTCTCTCAGCATAAATCAGGAGTAATTCCATTGATTTACAGTCTACTCTACATAGTGTGAGGCTACTTTGTACTTACCCATCCGTATAAGACACCACCTTTTTTTTAATATAGAGGCACATAATCAAGATTTGAGGTTGCAGCATCAATTTTTATTGTAATACTTTACTATTCTTAGGGTTATAACTTGTAATATTTCGTCAATCTAGCATTACTATTTCTTGCGGTGGTTTTGAGATTTATTAGATGAACGTTATTTCTATGCACGTCTTACCACGTAGCATCAAATTAATGGAAAAAAAAACCCTATTG
>NW_009258668.1:460316-460886 GCF_000687185.1 Egretta garzetta
GTGTCTGGGGAGCGGGCGGATGACGGCCCCCACGCGCCCCTGCCTGCCCGCCCCGCTTTGTGCATGCCCACCCCATCCATCGCCTCCTTTTCCCTGCCTCTTCAAAACAGCGACCATCCCTGGTCATGGCAGTGGCTGACAAGCAAATCTGTTGCCCCATGGCCCGCAACCACTCTGCACCAAGCGATCTCACCAAGGCACCCAGCGAGGGCTCCAGACCATGGCAGGAGACCCCACCATGCTCTGCTGGCGGCAGGGTCCACCAGGGGCCATTGGCTGCTTGCTGCATCAGTGGCCCATCACTGCACCGGAGGCTGGTATCACATAACGGGGGGAAATTTATGATAAACGCCTGGAATTAGATTTGTTTGTAGCATCTGGAAGATGAGTTCAAGAGTAATAGTTATGACTCCCAATGGATGAAATATATATACATACAGAATCATAGAATCACAGAATCGTTTAGGTTGGAAAACACCCTTAAGATCACCAAACCCAACCGTTCCCCTACCCCTGCCATCCCACCCCCAAACCCTGGCCCTCAGCACCGCCTCTGCCCGGCTGTTCAAT
>NW_009258668.1:461167-464036 GCF_000687185.1 Egretta garzetta
GGCCACACCAGTCCTGATACAAGCCAGGATGCCGTTGGCCCTCTTGGCCACCTGGGCACACTGCTGGCTCATATTCAGATGGCTGTTGACCAAACACCCCCAGGTCCCTCTCTGCCAAGCAGCTTTCCAGCCCCTCGTCCCCACGCCTGTAGCATTGCGTGGGGTTGTTGTGACCCCAGGGCAGGACCCGGCCCTTGGCCTTCTTGAACCTCATACAGTTGGCCTGGGCCCATGCATCCAGCCTGGCCAGGTCCCTCTGCAGAGCCCTCCTCCCCTCGAGCAACCCCAAAGATCAGACTTCCACCTGAGACAAGGTAGGGCATTCAACTTGCCAGACCCCCACGTGCCAGCTTCTGCCCGGTTGCACACGGAAATGCTCTGCTCGTAGCCTGTCCTGAGCCGCTGAGCTCCCAGACCACTGGGATCCAACCTCCATTGACTCTTCAGCCTGCTAGGGACAACTGCCAGCAGAAATTTAGGAAAAGCTGCAAATTCCTTCTGCATGGACTTGCTGGGTTGCTCTGCCACCACCTCCAGCCTCAGGAGGGGGCACTGCTCCCACTGAAATAGCACTGCACCGAAAAGGGACCACTTCCAACGGGATTACCAATTCCAGCCCATTTCAAGTAACGAGGACAACACTATGGACAGCCGAGCAACTTCCAGAGCATGAGCTTGGCCTAAGAACACTTCTCAAGCTGAACGGTTTAATTTAACATGACTGAAGAGCTGAATATTTTGCTTATTTTTAAACAGCTCCCCCAACATCTGCCCAGGTATTTAAATACCTGAGGTTCATCAGACGTGGCCTGGTTTTGCTTTTTCCATTATTTAGATGAAGCACGCGGCATGTTAACCATTTGAGGTTTGACGTCAATGGTTGATTGATCTAATTAAGCTATGGATCTGAGGTTTTGGGTTGGGGTTGGGCTTGGGTTTGTTTGGTTGTTTTTTTTCCTGTTTTAAAGCAGTTCCAACTTCTGGAACTCTTCTTGCGGGATGCACTGTGCAAACAGCTCTCCCAGGCACCCACAACGGACCTGGGGGTGTCTGATCCTTTCGAGCAGGATTTGTAAGTATTCCCCAGCCTTTCCCTCGCCAGCTGTCGAACACACTTTTTGCTCTCCGGTGTAGGAGGATTCTTGTTCCCTCATTTCTAAAGCTGAAAACTTGCAGCACCAGGGCAGTTACTCTGATGCCCAGGACAGGACGCAGGGCTTCCACGGCTCCCCGTGGCCATCCAGGCCAGAGGCTCCACTGCTGCCCCCTCCCCTTGCCAAAATTCTGTCCCAGGTACCTGGTGCTCACACTGGCATCCCCACACCACCCATCCCCACAGGCTGCCAAGTCTCCTGTACCCCAAACCATCTGGCTACTAATAATGTGTCAGAAGAGCTTAGCGTTATCGTGGGTACAGACAGGCATCTCCAGACAAATGGACTTTTTCCAGCTAAAAAAGCAATTAGCATTTTTTTTTTTAATTTTATTTTTACGACGACGTTTGCTTGATGCCCACTTCTGGTGCTCACTTTGCTTTTTTTCCCTTGCTTGTTCCCCGGACTGCTACCCCATCCCACAGAGCTCCAACCAGACCTGCTCACCACATCCATTTTTGCCAGAAATAGCTTTATTCTTAAAACAGCCTCGGATGCTGACCCCCGCCTCCCGCCTCCCCTGCCTGTTGTGCTCTGGGAGCGTCAACAAAAAGCCCAAGATCCTCACTACTACTTATTTAAATGCTAATGATCACCTACTTATTTCACAGACACCACGGCAGACAGCAGATGGGATAAAAAGGATATAACAGGGATAAAAAGGACTATCCCAAGATATACCTGAAATTCTTGTAACGGCCGACAAATGTGAGAATCCTGACACGTCACCTATAAACCCACCTAAAATCAGCATAGTGGGCATTAAAGAAAGTGTTATGTGAACTGAACTTTAGGGGGTTTTTTAATATATATAAAATAAAAATATACATCTTTATATATATTAAATACAAATTAACACTCCAATGATTAACCACCAGGCAAGGCAAACCCATGATGAAAATAATCTTCCACGTTTTTTCGCCGCGAGTCAAAAACCCGTATGCGTGTTGTCCTATTCCGCGGGTCCAGTTACAACATGCAACCTGCTGTGTCAGCAATTTCAGCCTCTGGAGGGCCGAAGCTGCCACCGGAGAGCAGGAGGACGCAAAGCTGGGACACACGGTGCCAGCCCAGCCCTTGATCCCCGCACTGGGGCTGTGCTTGTTCGCATCCATACTGCAGATTTCCCCATTAAGGACCAAGGACGGGTGGCAACCAGTGACCAAGACCCACCATGGTGGCTAATACTCCTGCCTTACCTCCCACTGATGGACCGAGCGGCTCGGGGCTCACCAAGGGCTGGATGGGGCAGGGAAGTGACGGAGGAAGGAAGGAAGGAAGGGCTTTGCTTTTGTGCAGCCACAAAGAACAAATTATCTGTGCAACCTCCTCAGGAAAGGCATTGATGTTGGCTGGAGGGGCAGCTGCTCACCCATCTTTGCAATGTAGGAAAGGTCTTGGGCTGGAGCCATGGAAACATGTGACAGTGGGAAAATCTGAGCAAAGGAAATAAAGACAAGACTGTTTCCGATGATCCACCAGAAACGGCTTAATAAGGAGGTCCCTGTTCCTCCGAGGACTCTGACCATGACTTCAGGAAGCTGCAATGAGAGATTGATGACTGCAGGGCAAAAGGGGGCCCAGGAGACACTTCTCAGGAGCATGAAGGCGACCCTGGTTATGTCCATGAACCCCACAGCCAGCGAAGGAATCATAGAATAGAATCATGGAGTCATTTAGCTGGGAAGAGATCTTTAAGGTCACCAAGCCCAACC
>NW_009258668.1:464181-470141 GCF_000687185.1 Egretta garzetta
CTCCCCAGCAGCCTGGGGCTCCAGGGAAGGAGGCACCTTCAGTGGTGGCTTCTTCCATTTCTTCTGCCAGGTTTGAAGAAAATCCTCTCGCACAGCGCTGCCCTTGGTTACTGTATGTTAAACAAACGCTAGCTCCTCCTTTGCCAAGGTGTTTGTCTTCTGCTACAGGCATACAAAAAGCCTTTATAGAGGCTGCTGTACGAAACCATGAAGAAACAACAGCTCTGTAGGTAACGGGATGCCTATCTGTCAAGTCCCATGTTCAGGTAAAAATACTAGTGTGGAATAAGCCTGTATTTAAACACAGGGATAGCAGCGTTATTTGAAGGGAAGAGATAAGCTGAAAATGGAAACATTAGGAGAAATGCACTGCTACTCATTTACTTTTCTTGGGATTTTACGAAAAAAACCCACAGCTTGTACTCCAAAGCCAGGCTTGTGGCACATAATAATTACTTAAAACAAAGCCTAGTCAGCACATCCACTTCCAGATCAATGAATCCAAAGATTTTTAATTGCCTCCCTGAAAGTTTTTGCCACTGCCCGCCTCTTCTGGTTTTGCACAGCAGTTTACCGGCCAGTTTTAAGATGGGCAGAGCAATAACAGCATCTCCTAACCATGACCAAAGAGTCAGCTCCCTCCCCACCAGCCTCCATGGCTGGGCTTGGCTTGGTCCTCTTCTCCTCAGCCCAGCATGGCCATACTGAAGAGACAAATCAAGTGCTTTGAATCCCTAAAATCCACATATACAGAGCATTTCCTATGTTCACCAACCCATTTTAGCTCTCTATTGCAGCAAACCCCATTTTTAAAACGCTAACAACCAAAACCATGTGGAAACAACCAGACCAGCGCTGTCCTCGCCGCTGGAGCATGGGGACGTGCCACCACCACCCCAACCCTGCCTCGTATTGGCCTGCACCCACCATCTCTATGGCTATTTGCTGCTTTTTCCAAACCTATTCTCCCAAACTTTTCAGACCGCAGAACACAAGTATCCTGTCTTCATCACCAAATACTCAAATTTCTTTCCACGTTTGTATGGACGTGGAAATGGGTGGTGAATTCAGTCACCTGCAGCCTTCGTCACCCCATTCGCACTAATTCCCACCAGCGACCATTCCCCATGAACTGCTGCTCTTCCTCACACGAGCTGCCAGTCCTTAAGCCTTTCCATCCCTGCAGGGATCACTTTTTAATTAGAAAGATATTTAGTTCTAGGTCAAATGGCTTCCAATAATCTAAGTTCAGCGTCTCGGTGACTTTAGCTTTGCCAGTTAAACTTGTGGAGCCCCTCTGCTGTGAGGCCAGGCTGGGAGAGTTGGGGGTGTTCAGCCTGGAGAAGAGAAGGCTGCGGGCAGAGCTGAGTGCGGCCGGTCAGGGCTTCAAGGGGGCCCAGAGGAAAGGGGGGGACAAGCTTTTTAGTAGGGCCAGCCATGACAGGACAAGGGGGGATGGCTTTAAACTGAAGCAGGGTAGGGTTAGACTGGATCTAAGGCAGAAATTCTTTCCAGTGAGGGTGGTGAAACCCTGTCAGGGGTTGCCCCGAGAGGGGGTGGAGGCCCCATCCCTGGGACCATTCCAGGCCAGGTTGGACAGGGCTGTGAGCAACCTGATGTGGTTCAAGGTGTCCCTGCTCCTGCAGGGGGGTTGGGCTGGGTGACCTCTGGGGGTCCCTTCCCACCCAAAACATTCTGTGATTCTATGATTCTAAGAAGAAGGAAATTAGGTCTGCGTGACAAGACCGCTTTTCCATAGCCATATAAATGCTGTGGATAATGCTCCTCACCCGTGTGTCTTCACTAACCGGATGCCACTCTAGAATCATAGAATGTTTTGGGTTGGAAGGGACCCCTAGAGGTCACCCAGCCCAACCCCCTGCAGGAGCAGGGACACCTTTAACCAGATCCGGTTGCTCATAGCCCCATCCAACCTGGTCTTGAAGACCTACATGCACAAATAAACTTTGATTTAATCTTCAAAAAATAGCATTTTCCAGAAAATACAGAATTTTATCAAGAAGCTACTAGCAACGGTTAGTGAGGAATATCTGTCAAATGAAAGCAAAGCAAAAAGCAGGTCCATTCAGAGAAAACAGAGGAATTATAGCGCTGCTCCGAACAATGGATTTATGGAAATACTTTTGTCCTATGCATAATGCAAAGATGTTCACTTTTACACGGTCCTGTTCCACACTCAGGGCTCTGCAGCGGGAATAGTTAGGGGGTTCCGTGTTAGAAATTCATCTAAATACGCAATATTTTTCCTGGTTTGGTATTTTTGTTGTTAAAGCCACATGCCCTGCTTCTACCCCGAGTTCTTATTAGCAGTGGTCAGGTCCTTGCTGCCCAGAGGACGTGGCTCTGCTCGAAGCGGTGCTCGAGGGCTGTTAAACTTGGGGAGGACGTGCCACAGAAAGAGACCGAGATGTGCTTTGCAAGAAGCCGGAGGGTAAATTGGGATGGTGAGTGTTTGTGTGGATTCAAACAGACCTACGGAGATGCCAGAGCACAGCTTTGGAAAAACAGACTGTTCATTTGTCAGGAAAAAAAAGAAAAAAACCAAAACAAAACAACCGTTAACTGAATAAAGTCCATAAAACAAGAGCACGGTTGAGATTAATGCCGAATACGCAAGTGGCATAGCTGGGGAAACGACTGTGCAAGGCTGAAACGGCTGAGGGGCTGAAGGAGAAAGCGATGTATTCCACATCGCACACAAATAAAGGGATATAAGCTCAAAAAAAGTACAGCCCAGCTGACGAGCTACAGAGGGAGAACAGCGGCGAATACGTTTGGGCGACCTCTTAGGCACCGCAAGTGCCCTTCCCGCCACGGCCCCATCCGTCGTAGCACACACGAGAGCGCGGGTCTCTCTCTGGGGAAGAAGGGGAAAGCTTATCTGTATTTTCCGCCCGCGCTTTGAGCAGTGGGAATTACTTTTCATCGCTCGCAGGCATGCCATTCAGGCTCAAAACTTCTTCAAGATCTTACTGCCCGCTTCGAAGAATGAAAAATAAAAAAAACCCCGGCAGTTCTCGAAACAGCGGTTCAAAACCAGAAGTATTTTTGTATTTGTGCACAGCACATGTGCTCACGCTCTACTTCATGTATAAATAATGTATTTATAAATAACGTGTGCGTATTTATAGATACGCTCACAGCCAAGGAACTTGACTACTTTAACCGTTACGCACCATCAGAAAATGGTATTTCAAAACCATGCCATTGCCAACAAAAAAACGCGAGCCAGTTTAGACCTAGCGATGATCAGGATGAAGTCTAAAGTATTGACCACTCTCAGTCTCTCCAGAGGGAATGACTTGGATTGGCACCTTAAATACCAGGCACCGCTGTCTTCTGAAATTGCTTGCTTGCTTAAAAAACACTGACTGCAATAAGTTATCCCATGGGAGAACACACACGTGCACCTTCATGTCATTAACCAAATGGCTGTAATATC
This sequence comes from Egretta garzetta, assembly GCF_000687185.1. Lineage (NCBI taxonomy): Eukaryota > Metazoa > Chordata > Aves > Pelecaniformes > Ardeidae > Egretta > Egretta garzetta. The sequence continues at coordinate 467,645 of NW_009258668.1, forward strand.
AAATCTCTTTCTAAGACTCCCGAAGCCAAACTCTATAGACAAACCCCTCCATAGTTTACGGGAAAAAGTATTGAGGGGGAAAAAAAAAAAGGCTTTTAGTAGGATTTATAGGATTCTAACCTGAGTACGTTGTTCCTCACGGCAGTGTTGCACGTTACTGCTAACAGTGACTCGAGGGCTGAAGACATCAAATGGTGGCTCACAGGCACCTTTTGAAAAGGTAATATCAAACCGGAATAGGGCACTGGGTTTTGGTAATTTGGAAATTTTACAGGGAGCAAAATTTCATTAAATTAATTTAAATTTATTTTTTTTGCTGAGAGCCATTTTCTTTATAAAACTCTTGATGTTAGAGCAAAAATAACATACCAGAAAAAATATTGCTTCTATTTTCCTGGCTGCTGCTGCTACTTCTAAGTACTTGCTACCTAAAAACCAAGTCAGACCCTGTTTCTTTTAATTCCCCCATGGAGATCCATTAACCATTTCCCATACCGTTTCCATACCGCACACACGATTTCCAGGCTACACATAGCAGAGAGAGCACACACCCCTGAAGGTCTCGTAGCCTGCCCTGATGGAAAAATTCATAGAATCAGAGAACTGTTTAGGTTGGAAAAGCCCTTTAAGATCACCAAGCCCCACCGTTCCCCTACCCCTGCCATCCCACCCCCAAACCCTGGCCCTCAGCACCGCCTCTGCCCGGCTGTTAAATCCCCCCCGGGCTGGGGACTCGACCCCTTCCCTGGGCAGCCCCTTCCAGCCCCTGACAGCCCCAAGGGGAAGGAATTGTTCCCCATGGCCAACCTCACCCTGCCCTGGCACAACTTGAGGCAGTTTTAACACCAACCCCATGGCCCGACAGCGTTATCACATGTGCCAAGGGTTGCACGAGAACACGAGATAGCGGCACAACAGTAAATCATAGAATCACAGAATCATCTAGGTTGGAAAAAACCTTTAAGATCATCAAGTCCAACCGCTAACCTACCACTGCCATCCCACCACTAAACCATGTCCCTAAGCACCCTAAATATCCCCAGCCGGTTTATTAATGGCAGACAGAATGAGAGAAGGCAAAATTCCTCAGCAGGTAAAAAAAAAGAAATAATCGCATACATTTTTAGCTTTTCCCAGCCCATGCCTCTGTCACATAATTACACATAATCCTCCTAGGATTTGAGGCGCGGTACAATAGAGGAAGGACTTTAGAGTATAAATACCTGAGGTGAAATAATGACACTGAGAGAAGTGGGTCAAATTTAATCTGTGGATTAAATTATCAGCGCTGGAAAATTATTTTCTCCAAAATACCCATAAAACCCATCTTTTCTAATCAGCATTCATGAGAAACTGAAGGGTAAACACAACATTTGGAGATTTCAACTATTAACACTGTTTCTTAGTAGATTTATAATTGTAGAATATTACCAGCCCGCTATTTCAGATGATCCTAGAGACTTGGCTTGGAGAGGAAAAAACAATTTATTTCACAGCTTGTCTTCAGCTTCTAAGGCACAGAGGTTAGCACTCGGCAGAGGCTGTGTGGAGGAGGGAAAACCACCCCGTCTTGCTGGATTTTGCAACCTTTTCTAGCCGACCCCAAGCTATCTCCATCCCTTCAATCCCGTGAGCCGGCTACGGAGCAGCCCATCCCAGATGCAGGCGATTAAGTACACACTGATACAATAAATTGCTGAATTCTGTGCTAATTAAACATCTTGCATGCCTCGGAAGTTAATTACCAGAGGCTTCTTGTAATCAATCACCACTCGCCAGGCTGAGTCACCCCTTGGAGCATCCCTCCGCAGCAGCTGCTTTCGGGGAAGGTGTCCCTGGCAGGACCCAGCGCGATCTCTTGGCCCTTTCCCCCCAGCATCATGCCCTGCTCGACATCCCCATCGCAGCCTGGCTCACCCCACGGCTTCCTGGCCCTTTCCATAGAATCACAGAATGGTTTGGGTTGGAAGGGACCCCTAGAAGTCATCTAGTCCAACCCCCCTGCGGGGAGCCCTTTTCACCCTGGCCGGCTTCCCTGGCCTTTGCAGGATGCTCCATGGCCAGCTCCCGACCCAGCCTGGGCAGCCCACCATGTCCCAAGGGTTCCCTGCACTGCCCTGCCCCTGGGTGGAAAACTAAGATTTATCTTAATACTCGGAAGTCTTGAACAGCGTCAGTAAATGCCATTTGAAAACTCACTGGCTAAAATAAACACTTTTTTTTTTTTTCCCCCTCCCTTCTGGGAAAACGAGGAACTCTTTTGCTCCTGTACTCAGTGCTGGTGAGGCCACATCTTGAATACTGTGGTCAGTTTTGGACCCCACACTACAAGAAAGACGTTGGGTTGCTGGAACATCTCCAGAGAAGGGCAGCGGAGCTGGGGAGGGGTCTGGAGCCCCAGGGTGCTGGGGAGCGGCTGGGGGAGCTGGGGGGGTTCAGCCTGGAGCAGAGGAGGCTGAGGGGAGCCCTCATCGCTCCCTACAACTGCCTGACAGGA
>NW_009258668.1:470217-471344 GCF_000687185.1 Egretta garzetta
TTAACAGCCGGCAGAGGCGGTGCTGAGGGCCAGGGTTTGGGGGTGGGATGGCAGGGGTAGGGGGGCGGTTGGGCTTGATGATCTTCAAGGGCTTTGCCAACCTAAATGATTCTGTGATTTGATGATTCTCAGTTGCATTCACTCTTCTAAGCAAGGTTTGGCTGTTAACCATGGTGTCTCCCCAAAGATCATCAACTACCAGAGAGAAAACTCAGCTACCACATCAGGCTGAAAACATCTGCTCATGATTTGTTCCTGCAGCTCCTCCTAGCCCTGAATAACGCACCAAGCCTTTTTCTTTTCTCACTGCCTCAGCAATGTTCCTGAATTCCCTTCCATGTCCCCTCAAGTTCTCCTCCGTGTAATTCTCCAAACGCAAAAACTTCCCCTTAATTTTTTTTTTTTTTTGTGGTGCCTTTTCAGTTTTCAACAAACAGCGCTAAAGCTGCTCAGACCTCTGTGAATAACACACAGCAACGAGGAAAAGTCAACGCCTGTTTTCCACCCTCATCTCATCGAAGACATAACGAAAAGCAGCACACGGCTTCCCCTATTTTTAGCTCTGCTCTGCAGGTACGGTTTCCAGCAAGGTTTATGCACCGTGACACCCCGAAGGGCCCGCGGGGCACTCATCTCAGGAGTTATTATTTCACTTCAAATGCCTCGGATGAGGAGAAGTGCATATGAAAAGCAGGTCCCTTTTTTTTTCCCCTCCGAGGCAGCGTTTAAGCAGACAGACAGCACAGCTGAGGTCACCAAAAAAAAAATAAAAATCAAAATCAGAGAGATGTTACCGTCCAGGTCACCCTTTCAGATTCAGACAACTAAAATACAAGCCTCCTTATAGACACTAATTAATTTCCAACATAACGAAGCATTATCTCCTTATAGCATTTCAGCAATCCCATCTGCCGGTAGGGAACATTTAATGACACTGCAACTCCTGCACCGTTTCGTGCCACTGCACGGATCCCAGCAGTAGTTTACAAATCACAGAATCACAGAATCGTTTGGGTTGGCAAAGCCCTTTCAGCTCCCCCAGCCCAACCGCCCCCCTACCCCTGCCGTCCCACCCCCAAACCCTGGCCCTAAGCACCTCGTCTGCCCGGCTTTTAAATCCCCCCAGG
>NW_009258668.1:471417-479270 GCF_000687185.1 Egretta garzetta
TCCCCCCTCCTCTCAGGCAGTTGTAGGCAGCGATGAGGGCTCCCCTCAGCCTCCTCTGCTCCAGGCTGAACCCCCCCAGTTCCCTCTTGGTTCTGAGCAGACACTTTCACAGCAGCTCTCCACACCAGTGCTTTGGTACCACATCTGCGCCCGGCTTTGCATTCCTGGAATGAAAACTCCACATTTCACTTCAGAAGCTGAAAGCCCGTCAGGCTCTGCCTGGGACAAGTTAGTCTCATGACTAACTTTTTAATCATTCAAGTACAAGCATAAGTGTCGGTGAACTGTGAGATGACTTACTGTCTCCCCCAGGATGCTTACTGTAGGTCACAAACATAAGCAGAAGTAACAGGATAAAAGTGCCATAGAACTTCAGTTGTTCAGCAAGAAGCTGAGGAGAACCACTGAAGAAGAAGGAAGATGGACACTCTAGGTTAACCAAAGGCCAGCTCTGGCTGAACTGAGTCTCAAAGGCTTTGCTAGCATCCTTACAAGACCAAGCCACAATACCCACCTCTAGAGAGAGACCTTCAGGTCTGGCTGCTGGTCCTTCACAGCGATATCTTTCGATGCTTAATTAGGGTGGCTCATTTTGTTGGCCTGATTTTAGGCAGTCCTGACTACGTACCCTCAAAGCCAGGCCTGCTTTGACAAGCAGGACCGAACACCAAAAACCCAAACTAATTGCTATTTTCCTTTAAGAATGTGAGGTTGTGCATTGATAGGAAGGAATAAAGTGAGAAAATAATTAAGGAATAAAACGGACACCAGGCGACAGCTGTTTGGAGAATCACGATACCATGCGGAGCTCTCCTACATTTCAGGAATGATTTTTAATTACTTCACTCAAGCCGCGGTTAATTGTGCATTTCACACATGTGCCTTTCAACATTTGGCCATTAGTGCATTTTTATGAAGTTCAGCCCTGACTTAAATTCACACGGACGTATTAAAAAACCCAGCAGCACCACAGACGCAATAAACCAGATGCTGAGCAAAGCCAAAGGTAAGTGAAAAAGCTAACATCATTAAAAGCTTACATAACGCTTAATTTATGGACCTCAGTCTCCAACTACTGTTAATTTTACTGCACGTAAAATGACAACAAGTTATGGCCGCTGTGGCACAGTTTCCTGCGCTGCTTGCTCTGATGCTGGTTTGCAGGCAGGGAAGGGTACGCCTGCCCGCCCACCCCACCGTGAAATTTTCCACAAGGGTCTTGCTGAAAGTGGACTTGCGCTCCATGTACCTTGACGATGAGGCAACTACTCACATCCATTTAAAATCATAGAATCGTTCAGGTTGGAAAAGACCTTTAAGATCATCAAGTCCAACAATACCTGTCCACCACTAAACCAGTGACAGATGGATGGATAGATGGATGGGTTTCTGTGAAGGTATAGTTGGGGACAAATCCTTGTCCCTGTCTGGGCTGGCGGATGTGCCGACTGCCATGATCATAGAATCATAGAATCAGGGGGTTGGACTAGATGACCTCTAGGGGTCCCTTCCAACCCAAAACATTCTATGATTCTATGATGATTCTATGTATGTTGGAAAAGACCTTTAAGCTCCCCCAGCCCAACGATTCCCCTAACTCTGCCATCCCACCACTAAACCTTGGCCCTCAGCACCCCATCTGCCTGGCTTTTAAATCCCCCCAGGGGTGGGGACTCAACCCCTTCCCTGGGCAGCCCCTTCCAGTGCCTGACAGCCCCTTCAGTGAAGAAATTTTCCCCAATGTCCAACCTCACCCTGCCCTGGCACAACTTGAGGCCATTTCCCCTTGTCCTAATGGCTATGGAACAATAATGGCAATAAATGGCGTCTGGAAGAACGGGTGGCCTTACCCTGCCCGCTCCCCAGGCTGGCGGGCAGCTGCTCGCCACTCTCAGGGAGTCACTCAGGGTGACCCCCCCAGCTACACCTTCTCCTGCTCAGGGGTGACACGTCCCACCCTGGCTGAGACTGTGGGCAGGGGACACAGCACCTGGCTACCCAGCACCACGAGAAAGTTCCCTGGGGAACAGTGTGTCCCCCCCCGTTTTCCCTGGGGGTTGACAACCCTTGAGGTTTTAGAGCCAATCGAGCAAGTGGTCTTGCAGAGGTCAGTTGTCATAGAGGCTTGTGTCTAATTATGGGTTGTTTTTTTGTTTGGTTCATTGGTTTGCTGGGTTAAATTTTAATATCGTAGAAAGCTGAAATTCCTGAAGCAAGCCCCCAAAATTTACAGCTCTTCTTCAAGGAGAAGAGGTAACATTATTTGGCGTTCCAGGAGAGCAATCTGGATACAGAGAACAAATTTACCTGAGCACTGGACTACGGGATTATCCTGCGATAAGTCAAACTATATTGATCCTAAAAAAAAAAAAAACTCCTGGGAACAAATAAGCCTTGAAAGCAATAAAGCCCTTCCCTGATGGTGCCCGAAGACGACTTGTGAGGAACCGGGAGGGAGCTCCCTGCACTGGAAGAAGCCTCTGCTCCGGAAAGCACCACGACTCATTCTGCCCGCGATCCTTGCCAACACCCATCCAACGTCGCCCCTTTGCCATCAAAGCCTGCCTTCCCTTGGAGCGTCTACAAGGGCAAACTGGAGAAGAAAGAGGTCACCAAACCCCCTGATGAGATTCCTCATGTGCCGAGCTAAGCCTGCGTGGTAGCTTTTCTACAAGCTTTAGACAACGATCTGAGCTTCTGCTGGGCTGGGAGTGTGCTGGATTATCTCCAAGAGCATGCGCAGGACATGGGAAACATAGGGAATAGGGACCGAGCGTGGGAGGGAATATAAATGGAAATCCTAGGGAGCAAGAAAAAGCTTGAGCAAAGAAATGGAATGCTTGGAAAAAAATGAAGAATACAAGAGCAGTGATCGATTGAAAGGAAAAGAAATGGAAACAGCTGAAGGGAAAGTGGCAGATGATGCAGCTTTAAGATAATGTATAAAATACACATCACTTATTCATGCAGGCTTTGTTTATTCTGTATCATGATGCAGTACCTACACTGATACAAAAGCCACGCGGTACTTGCACAACTGTACGTGGAGTTGCAGGCCATCACTCTTGGTAAAATGCCAGCGTGGCTCTGGGGTTGAATTCGAACACCTATTCCTTGCTGGATAAAAACCAGTCTGCTGCTTCCCACCTTCAGCATCCAGGTAAACTACGGATCTCCAGAGAGCAAAGTATCTGGTGTGCTCTTGCTTGCACGCCAGAACTCAGAAAGCAGCTTAATCTCCCGCCTAACCCTGCCAGGAGCAGTACCCAAGCCTGACGGAGATGCCAAAGCGCTGAACGGGAGGTTGCTCCGCTCCACTGCAAGGCAAAACCCGGGATGCCCAAACTGCCTTCCTCTTTATCTGGGATTCCCAAACTGCCTTCCTCTTTATCTGGGATTCCCAAACTCCCTTCCTCTTTATCTGGGATTCCCAAACTGCCTTCCTCTTTATCCGGCATGCCCAAACTGCCTTCCTCTTTATCCAGGATGCCCAAACTACTGCCTTCTTTATCTGGGATGCCCAAACTGCCTTCCTCTTCATCCGGGATGCCCAAACTGCCTTCCTCTTTATCCAGGATTCCCAAACTGCCTTCCTCTTCATCCGGGATGCCCAAACTGCCTTCCTCTTTATCCGAGGCTGCATTTTCAAGTGGTCTAAACCGTGGCACGCTGGCTACATCACCTCTCACAAGGCTGATGGCAAATTTTCAACCATGTGCTTTCTACAGTAACTTCTCATTTAGGCATTTCTTTCCAAATACTTTAAAATAAAAAAAATATTAAAAGAAGATCCTGGATTTACAACTATTTTTATGTGAACTAGAGTACTTTACATGACTCCCTGGACATGAAATATTTCAAGATAGTACAACCCTGATGAGTTTCTCCATGGTGTTCCTCTCCTCCCTTGTCCTTACAGCTTGGCTTCATCCACAATGCCAGATAATTTCCTTCTCACCAGGCACACCGAAGCCAACCGTTAGCAACACACATCCAAATTTCGATGTCCCCAGAACAGTTGGTTTTGCCTAACAGGGAAACAGAAAATTTTGAGCTCATAACCCATCTCTAACCAGAAACTACCGTTGCACAGAGCTCCCTGCAAACCAAGATGCATTTTGGCTGAGGAGAGAGGGAAGGGAACAGCGCTGAAAGGAGACTGAACTAAGGCAAAATTGAGGACGACATTGCTGCTTTCTTCTCCTAGATCTTAAGACCATTATAGCTGGCACAGACTACCAGCTGCCTTTAACTGGTTTATACCACACTCTAAAGCAGACCGGTATTACACCTGCAACTACTTGAAAGCCTTCCTGAGAACCACACAGAGATCATAAAATATTTGGGACTTGGGGGCATGCTTTACATCCGCGCTCGGATGCAAGGAGCCGCAGCGACGAGAGAGTTTTAATGCCAAAATGCCCTAAGCCGAAAGCAGACTTTGTTCCTCCGCTCCAAGGAGATGATTTGATCCCCGCGCAGACCTCCGCCCTGCCGTGGGAACGCTGCAGAGGCAGCGCCGCTCCGTCATCCCGGCATCGAGCCTGCCTCTAAAATAGTGGGGAAAACGTCAAAGCTGCAGCTTTAACTGCTCTTAATTCCGTTTTCTTACAAAGCAAATCCAAGGGTCACCTACCCAAAACCTCACCGTTTCACGCTTTCCACGGGCCTTGAACATTTTAATTTTTTTTCACATATTATTTTACTTGCTGGCATGCAGCATACATGTTTTCATCCACTTTTAATTGCTTGTTTCTGTCTCCTAATTTAATTTGTACTGCTAGCCAAGATTTTTTTTTATTTTTTTTTTTAAAAACCACTCATTTGTTTGTGTTCACGCAGCTTTGGCAACCCATTTGGCATGGATATGTGCTTTGTTTCTTTATGCTGGTATCTTCTTTGTGGCAGTTATTCCAATGGAGTCTCTCAGTGGGACACATTCCAAAATACAATGAAAGTGCTTCCCAGCTTGGGTGGCAGTATATGTGTTAGGATGGAAGAAGGCCAAGAAGGTAGATGGCCATAAAGGGGACTACATAGCTCCAGTCCTCTCCTTTCCACCGGAGTGTGGACAAACCATCGCATCGCAGAACGGTTGAGGTTGGAGGCACCTCTAGAGATCAGCTGGTCCAAGGCCCCTGCTCCATGCAGGCCAGCTAGAGCAGGTTGCTCCAGGGAACAATCAGGTTTTGACTGTCCCCAAGGATGAAGACTCCACAACCTCTTTGGGCAACTACGTTGACGTAAACATGGAAGGTTTCTGGTATCCCAGCTAGCAGTGGTCTTCCCACCCCAAAGTCCACATATTCTCAACCTACAGGCTCATGGTTCACGGACACGAGCTGAACTACCTGTGTTTACAATACCCCACACGAACACAACCACCTACACACCTGACCTTCTGCAGCCACACGTGAACACCCCTCAGCAACTTCTGCTCTCATTAAAATGTCAGTGAAGCCTTGGAGAAAACCAAGAAACAAACTTTACCAGTGGACATCTTCCTGAGTGGGAATACTTTCTCAGGAGAGGTTTTTTTTTCAGTGATAGAATAACACAATCATCTCTACTTTCCTGGTGACCTTCTTTTTGCTTTAGCTCATCTTCCAAATACAGTATGCCTAACGCTTTTTTTCTCCTTTTATTTTTATTTTTAAGGTTCACTTAGCTCCCTTCTGTCACAAAAATGCATCCTGCCTCACGCAGCCCAGCTTATATTCAATTTACACTTAAATGCCAGCCACGTGTGGCTGAGGCCCACCTTAAAGCCCTCCCATGACTGGTAAAGTAGCCTCAAAGCCAAAGAATCACAATGTTCCTGCACTTTGCCATCATTTGGTGCTTTATGATGCCCTCAGAAACATAAATCAGCCGTAAGAAAGGGGCAGGTAGAAGGGGCGGGGAGACTCTCTTGGTTTAAGAGGATTCTGGTAGGGTGGGAGAAGGCGAGGAACTCATCACTAGTGTCATCACCCAGAGGTTGCTGCAGCTGTTGTATGCCTTCCATCAGTTTAAATAAGGAAAGTTAATGGCCACGTTCTTGTGCAGCACTTCCAGCTCAGGTCCAGCTCAGGTCCCGTCTTAGGGATGTCCCACATAAGGTGCAGTAGGAACACGGTGAGGTACAGCTTTCAGGGCGCTGTAGGTCTGTGCTCCCCAGGGAATGGCACACGTCAGCCGGAAAACAGACTGCGGCAAAAGAGGAGGACCCCCAGCCTGGCTGACACGCTTGCCAGCCACAAAGGACAGGTTGCCAGCCTATCTGCCCTCCCGCGAGCCATCTATGGGAACTGCTGTTGGCTACAGGTTTCAGGCTCTGTAAGGGTCTCCAGAGGAAACTGTAGTGCCCAGTCCCGGCACTTTATTGCAATCCTACAACCAACCCTAACCTCATCAAGGCACCTGTAAATCTGCAGACATGTAGGACAACGGAAGAAGGAGAGGTCAGAGAAGCCAGAAGATCAGGGGTGTGGAGTACCTGGAAGTCAGTCCCACCGACTTCAATCAGGTCTTCTGTGGAAACTGATGTGTCCTCAGGAGGAAAAGCCGAGCCTACTGGGGGAGAGGAATGGGCTGCATGTGTTCTGCATAGAGATAGTCATACTGTGCAAAAAAAAAAAATCTTCAGCTCTACAGGGGAACTCAGGACCTGTCGTTAGCTCCAGAGGCGTTGTAGCTGCTGCAATTACCATTCCACGCTCCTCACCATACCCCTCAGCTTCTCCAAAGGTCTCAGCGAAGAACTACAAGCTCCAGCGCGTCTCACTTAGAACACGAGAGGACGTATAAACCTCTACAAAAGCCACAAACCCTTTGGCCACCTGATGCGACACGCACCGACAGCCAAGGCACGATCTGGCATGGTGAACTGCCTTCTGTCCTCCCTTTGCTCAGCCTCTAGCGTGCGTATAATTATATTTTCCCTGTGCTGTTCCTAGTACAGCCCTCTCAGCACTTTCTCAAAGCAATAAATTATAGACCACAGCCTTTCCTCTCTGCGAAAAATCTCTACAGGCAAAAGTGGGAACACGAAGGCCGGTGTTGACCTTTCAATTCATTTTTCTCTCCATGGGCACACCAGATATCCCGTATTCTTTTAAACAGAGCTCCATTAAGCAAAGCACTATGTAAAAATGAGACCATCTCCCACGAGGCTTTATTAATGTGCCCCCAAAACCTCCAGGCAGCTTAAGCTGAAATGACCTCTACTGCAAATAAAGCAGGAGTCCTGAGAGCGTGCGCAACGGTGTTGTCAAAGAGAAGCAGCAGCTTGGAAATTGCTGCAAGCAAAGGAACGGCACAGCGGGGAGCAATTGGTGGTTTAGGAAAAATATATCTGCGACGCTTTCTGGTTAGCTAATCACACCCCAAGGCAGTGCCGGTGGGCTGCCCGCCCCCGCAATGCTTCCAGGGGCCAGCCCACTGGGGAGAGGCAGGGATGCTGGTCCAGCACCCGGCACCATCACCCAGCCACCGGCGGCTCCGTCACGGGCACCAGCAAGCAGGCGATCACCAGCCTCTTGCTGTGGCCAGCTCTTAAATCACAGAATCACAGAATCGCAAGGGTTGGAAGGGACCTCACGAGATCACCCAGTGCCACCCCCCTGCTCAAGCAGGTTCTCCTAGAGCATGTTACACAGGACATCATCCAGGCAGGGGTTGAATATCTCCAGAGAAGGAGACTCCACAGCCCCCATGGGCAGCCTGGGCCAGGGCTCCGTCACCCTCACAGTCAAGAAGTTCTTCCTCACGTTCAACTGGAACCTCTTCTGCTTCAGGTTGTGCCCATGACCCCTTGTCCTGGCTCCGTCCTCGTGACCCCCACCCTTGAGATATTTGTAGGTGTTGATGAG
>NW_009258668.1:479684-483955 GCF_000687185.1 Egretta garzetta
GCAGCCTTCCTGGGTATCAGCCACTCCTCCCATTTTGGTGTCATCAGCGGGACAGCAAAAAGCAGGAGGCAAAGCGCCCATCTCGTCCCACCCAACATTAGCAGCCTGCTCCCGGGGAGGAGAGAAGGAGACTCATTTAGGGGCAAATCCAAGCAGGGGATCCAGCGGGGCTGGAGTAGGCTGCGTAAAAAGTACAAACAGAAGTAAATCTACCCTACAGCAGAGATTAAAGCCAAAACCAGGAGATGCCGTTCTGAACCTAACGGACCCTGAGCTGCGTGTTAGCAACAGGTAACCGGGAGATGGAGATGTACCCCTCCTGAAGGTCACGTTTTCATGAGCTGGCTTGCATGGGAGGCGCTGGAAATGCAGTCTGGTTTCTCTGGTAAGGTAAACCCTTTCCCCCCCCGCCCAGGAATAAGCCAGTTCTCATTAAAAAGTAATATACACATCCTCTTTCACCGTTGTATTTGTTTCATTTCAGTGGAACATTACAGTTTTCCAGAGACAGTATAAAAACTACAGTCACACGCTGATACATGGGAGGACAAATAAGTTTTCCAGCTAAACAGAAAATGAGGATATATAATAGGGACAGAATTATTATTTACATTCAAACATACAAACAGGAGGACAGCATCCCTTGCCTGGGAAAAGGAAGAGCTGCCACACAGTACCTCTCCAGCTGCGTGGCTTCATGTAGGACACCTTAGGGCCTTCTGGATGGAAACCTTGGAGCTGGAGAGAGCGGACGCCTACATTCACACTGGGGTACACCATACATGCAAGATATTCAAGCGTAAGTATCCAAATATAAAGGCAACAGGAATAAAAGATGTTGGCACCTCACCATCCTGGGCTCTGACTCTTAACACTACAGGTATCTCTAACACGTAGCCTCTTCCATGAACTACCCACCTGGAAAGTCCAGAGCTGTTTTTTCACCTCGCTGCTACTACTGAAAAATTGTTCCAGAGCCTTGCTATCCCCATCATTATAAATCTCCTTCTTGACTGGAGTCTCAGATGTCTTCTTGCTTTGTTTTATATTGATGTGTTCTTGCGCAACTGCTGTGCTCTGGCTTAAATATCTGAACAACCGCTTTACGCCTTTTCTGCTAAGAGCACTGGATCTCCTCTCAGCTTGCAGTTTGCTAAGCTACAAAAGCCAACCCCACAGGACAGAAAGGCTTCCCAGCTCCTGGCTCTTCCCAGTCATCCTTCCCTCCTAACACAAACTCCACTGCCTTTTGGCATTGAGCACGAGCAGACGTTAGCTGCGGCACGTAGGTGGGAAACAGAGCAGGTTTAGTGGAAGACCAGATACATCTCGGTGTGGGTAGCCCTACCGTTGGCTGAAACGTGTTCAATGCACTCAGTTTTCCCACTTCAAGTTGGCTTGGTGCATTCAGGCTGGAGAATGAGGTGGAAGACTCATTAGCAATGTTGTAGGTCAGTAAGAAAAAGTAAGTTAATAGAGGTGATCTGCAGGGCCTAGGACTTTATCCAGTTAGCCAAGATGCAGAATTATGGCAGCCAGTATTAGTGCAGGGCAGACTAACCGGGAAGTTGGCGACAGTCTATCTTTTTGTGGTGCATGAGCACAGAAACATATAAACTCCTCTACAACTGCCTGAGAGGAGGCTGTAGCGAGGTGGGGGTCGGCCTCTTCTCCCTGGTAACAGACGATAGGATGAGGGGGAATGGTTTGAAGTTGCGCCAGGGCAGGTTTAGGTTGGACATTGGGAAAAACTTCTTCCCCAAAAGGGTTGTCAGGCTCTGGAATGGGCTGCCCAGAGAAGGGGTCAAGTCCCCATCCCTGGAGGTATTTATAGGAAGGATAGATGAGGTGCTTAGGGACAGGGTTTAGTGGTGGGATGGCAGAGTTAGGTTAAATGTTGGACTTGATGATCTTAAAGGTCTTTTCCAACCAAAGCGATTATATGATTCTATGAAAAAGAAAGGCTGTGCATGCACAGAGATGCACGACCTTCCACAAGGGGTCCCGTGGGAATGGTCGCACCCTCGCTGCGAGATAAGCCGACCTACAGAGCCACAGTGGGGCACATCCAGCTCCAACTGTGCCATGCACCTACACCCGCTGACACCCGTATCGGGGTCAAGCAGAGAACATCACCGCCATCACCTCCGCAGGCAGCACATCAGGTACCACAGCTGGAAAGGGCAAGGGGTCCTGCCTCGGATCTGGAGGTAGAAGCTTGGTCTCACTTGGAGTTCATGCCAAAGACCATCCTTAGTCAAATGGGATGTAAATATACACAGGTACGAAAGCAGAGGTAGCGTTAGTCTTGCTCTCACCTGTGTGTGCCACTGACTGCTGAGAGTGCTGAACCTTCACAGCCATGCAGGCTTGCCTGACATCGTGACACTGACTGATCAGCCCATGCATTTTTTTCATAACCACTTTAAATGAAAAAAAAAAAAAAAAAAAAAAGACCAAAAAAACCCACCAAAACAAACCAAAAAAAACCCAAACCACTTGGAAAGAGAAAGGGGGGAGATTGGGCCAAGTTTTCCACCAGCCTCACCTACAGGTCATCGCACCGCACTGGGCAGCCAGGAGGCACCTCGGTTGGCCGGGCTGTTCGCCCACCACCGCAGGAGCTGCCATGGCGAGGCAGCAAAGCCGCTCCCAGCCAGCCATCGGCACCTCACCCGTCCCAGCCACCGGCGCCGATCGCAATCTCCCATTGGGAAGAGTGCCAGCAGGTGTAGGATAACGAGAGGTATCCGTGACGCTCGCACTCTTTCTCACATTGGCAAACTTTAATAATGACTGATAAGCTCTTCATTGAGTGTGGCCTTTTTCATGCTGTTAGGAGCTTCAGCAAATTTCTACATTAGCACATACATTAGCTTGCTCCCCGGAAAGACAAGAGACTTAAATAAGCACAGAAAGCTCTAACCCTGTGATGAATACCAAGCAGATGGTTTCCTTTCTCCCCCCAGCATGTTTGCAGCGCAAGCCTACAGCTTTGTTCACTTTTCAGAGGACGAGGGTGTCAACGACAGTGTCACCTCCAATCCTCCACAGACCCCGCTCAGCCTCCAATGCCAAATCTTCCTGCAGCTTTAACTTCCCAGGTGTCACAACAGCCACATCTGGGTTGCAGTCCTTCATCTTCACGTCACCGAATGGCTATTTTCCAAAAGACAAAAGCATACTTTGATGGAGAAACAACACCGTGAGCCCGAGATTTCTGTCTCTAATAAAAAAATACCCTTTCATGCCCGGTAGGAAGCAGCGCTACCTTTTTGTCTGCAGAGTAGTACCCTCTACAACTGCCTGAGAGGAGGGGGGAGCCGGGGGGGTCGGGCTCTGCTCCCAGGGAAGGGGCGATGGGACGAGGGGCACCGGCCTCCAGTTGTGCCAGGGCAGGGTGAGGTTGGCCATGGGGAACAATTCCTTCCCCTTGGGGCTGTCAGGCACTGGAAGGGGCTGCCCAGGGAAGGGGTTGAGTCCCCAGCCCTGGGGGGATTTAACAGCCAGGCAGAGGCGGTGCTGAGGGCCAGGGTTTGGGGGTGGGATGGCAGGGGCAGGGGAACGGTTGGGCTGGGGGAGCTTAAAGGGCTTTTCCAACCTAAATGATTCTATGATTCTAATTTAAAGAGGAGAGAAGAAAGAGCACTGCTGTTTTTACTGAGGAAAAACCAAATTCTGAGATTTCGCGGGCATCTGGGCTATGGTGCCGCAGAACAGCAGCTTTCGTTGACAAACGGATTGCGGGGACGCTGTTACTACATAAATCAAGGCACAATTTTGCCTTCCCGTCTGTAACCTTGCAGTCAAATGTTGACAAACAGGAGGAGGGTTTCCCACCACCCAGCTCAGCGCCCAGCTCTGGGGGTCAACCCCCACCGAAGCTGCTGCTTGGAGAAGTCATCGAATTGTTTAGGTTGGAAAAGACCTTTAAGATCCTCGAGTCCAGCCCTTAACCTAACACGGCTGTTAGCTCTCCACCCAGAGAGAGCTGGGCAGAGAGGAACCTGATGAAGTTCAACAAGGGCAAGTGTCGAGTGCTGCACCTGGGGAGGTCGAACCCCATGCACCAGGACAGGCTGGGGGATGACCTGCTGGAAAGCAGCTCTGCTGAGAGGGACCTGGGAGTCCTGGTAGACAACAAGCTGACCATGAGCCAGCAATGTGCCCTTGTTGCCAAGAAGGCCAATGGCATCCTGGGGTGCATTAAGAGGAGTGTGGCCAGCAGGTCGAGGGAGGTTCTCCTCCCCCTCTACTCTGCCCTGGTGAGA
>NW_009258668.1:484469-486294 GCF_000687185.1 Egretta garzetta
AAGCACCCAGCCTGAAGTGACGGTCCTTCCCTCATGTCTGTCTGTCCTGCCTGCCTTCCCTGCTTCAAACCATAAAGACCCTGGAGGGCGGATGCAGAGGGAAGGCAGCTCACTCAGAGACTTAGCTCTTAATTTGAACTGTTCTTTAGATCCCCCAGTGTATAACTTGGTAAAACACTGGCCCAGGTTGCCCAGAGAGGTGGTGGAGGCCCCATCCCTGGGAACATTCCAGGCCAGGTTGGACGGGGCTGTGAGCAACCTGACGTGGTTCAAGGTGTCCCTGCTCCTGCAGGGGGGTTGGGCTGGGTGACCTCTAGGGGTCCCTTCCCACCCAAAACATTCTATGATTCTATGATAATGCCTAATAACCCAGCCTAATAGTGGCTTAGGCCAAGTTTTAATTATTTCTTTTCTTTCCTTTTCTCCATCACTGCAAGGAATGGTAGCTAACGCGGCATCTGACAGCAATGGCGTTGCTGTAGGGATAACGGAGGCTGCACTCTCATACCATCGCTCCTAAAAAATACCCAATGCATGTCATTACTTTAAGAATTTCCCCCTTCATCTTCTTCCTTAACATGGACTAATTCCTCACCCAACCTTCCCTTCATCCCCATCTGCCTCAAGACCCACATCAACACCATCTAGAAGGACGATGCTGCCCAGAGGTGCCAACTGTTTGGAAACCTGGATGGGCTGTAGTCTTCCCACCGGTCTCTTCTACCCTGATCATCCGCCATGACTTTGGAAGCTGCAACGCGGCTGCAACTTGCCCAAAATATGGGAGAGGGGGGAAGCCACTGTCCAGTCGGCTCTCCAGAGGGGAGGTCTGGATCCCTGGGCTCCCCAGAAAGTCCTCCCAGCTTTGGGAATGCTCAGGATGGCTGAGCGAAAGCAAGCGGCTGGATCCTGAGCACGGTGACTTTAAGCTGAAGCACACCAGCAGCACCTTGATGTCAATCCAGCAATCGTGCGACCTGGGTCCTGAATTTGCCAGAACTCAGACAAAAATCCTGGAGGCAGACAGAGGACCTGAATACCTGACGGTTCCTATTTTTAAAAGGCACTGACAAGTTGCTAGGTTTAAGAACTGACCTACTTTAGCGGCTGTTTCATATTGAATTTTTTCCCTTCAGGATGCCAGCTATTCTTCTTCTGCTTTTTCCTCCAAAAAGCACTTTTGTACTTTGAAATAAATATAAATATAAAAAAAAAACCCCAGACATGCCACTCCAATTACAGCAGTTTTCCTGCCAGGTTAAGTGCAAGCTATCAAGTATTTTTGTGAAATATAGACCAGAAAAGTACCAGAAAGATATACACAAATGGTTTCCAGCGCCAAGTCTCTCGCTTCACGCACGAGCATTTACATATTAAATAACCACACACCTTCGCGGTATCCATACAGGCTGGGGGGAGAAAGGATGGAGAGCAGCCCTGCCCAGAGGGACGTGGGGGCACTGATGGACAAAAAGCCGGCCATGGGTGCTGGCAGCCCAGAAGCCAACCCTACCCTGGGCTGCATCAGGAGAAGCGTGGCCAGCGTCGAGGGAGGGGATTCTGCCCCTCTGCTCTGCTCTGGGGAGACCTCCCCTGGAGCCCTGCGTCCAGCTCGGGAGCCCTCGGCACAAGGAGGACATGGACCTGTTGGAGTGGGGCCAGGGGAGGGCTACTAAAATGATCCGAGGGCTGGAGCCCCTCTGCTCTGAGGCCAGGCTGGGAGAGTTGGGGGTGTTCAGCCTGGAGAAGAGAAGGCTGCGGGCAGAGCTGAGTGCGGCCGGTCAGGGCTTAAAGGGGGCCCAGAGGAAAGGGGGGGACAAGCTTT
>NW_009258668.1:486337-488644 GCF_000687185.1 Egretta garzetta
CTGCTGCTGCAGGGGGGTTGGGCTGGGTGACCTCTGGGGGTCCCTTCCAACCCAAAACATTCTGTGATTCTATGATTCACCAACTGAAGTGGAACGGGAAGGACTGGTTATCCCCCTCTATTTATGACACTGGCTAAGGATGAACCAAGGTATTGACAGTAGAAATTGTGTCTGCAGGTATAGTGAATAAATGTCTATTTGCTATAAATATAGCTTCCTTAAATTGAAAACTAAACTTGTATTGAAATGGCCTGCATTTTGCAATAAAACACAGAGAAACTAGAAGAACTGTTGCAAGTATTTCTCCCAGAAACTTGGGCTCGGTCTAGCGCCAGCTGAATGGGAATATTTCTTTCCTATGTAAGCACCCAGATTGCAAGGCTGTGTTTAAACTTGCACCATCACCGTGTTTTGGGGCCCAGAAGTCCTTTCCCCACGGAGCAGAAGACCTCAGTCCAAGACAGCACCCACGTTAGTGCTAAGGAGAAGATGGCAACGGGCAGCCTTGCTGTAGCTGTTGCCACCTTGGAGTAGGTGCAGACCATAACTTCCCATCAAGCAGCTCCTTAGCGCTTGCTATCGGACTCCAACCTGCCCAAAACTCCTGGAAATGCATCTTTTAAAAATTCGTAATCATATATGATTAATAATATAACCTCTACTCTTGCTGGATCTTCCCTGGAAGCACACTCTCCCAGCTTTTCCACCGGAGACGAAGCGCAGCCCACGACGACAACGCCCCATGCAGGGGCAATGTTTCAAGGAGAGTTTGTCCTGTTTGATCAATGGCTTTGCAGGAAGAAAATAGTTCCCAGCTCTGGCCCAAAGCACAACACTTCCAAGAGTGTCAAGCATGTGGTTTCCATAGTGGTTTCCATTTAAAAAATAAAAACCCAACCTGGGGAAGCACCTTCCCAACTCTTGCTCCTCCAGAGCGCGCTGGATGAACGTCCGCAGATTTCCCAGCAGCAATAGAAGGGTTTTGGCTAAACCCTCGTGTCTGCAACAAGCAGCAAAACAATTTGGTGTGCTATCAGGAAGGAAGACACGGCTTAATTAAAACTGAAAAGGAGATCAATTACATTGATAGTTGGAGAAGCGTTTCCCTTTAGAGAGACGATTGCACATTTCTATTAAAAAGCTTATCTAAAAAGTTTTGTACCTCCTTCCAACAAATTCAATCACCAGTTGCCCTGCTGAGCGCGTCTGAACCCGCACACCCGCACTGAACTTGCTTTCTTGCAAATGCAATAGCCGGGCTTGTAAGAGCAAGGGCAAAAGCATCCCGGCTGCGGAGGAAAAGCAGCTGAAGGACTCCTACATTCTGGGAGAGAAAAAGAAAAATGGCACAGTTTGACCAGGCACTCAGATAATCCAGGGATGGGCACGGTTACAAACCCACAGAAGCCCACACATACAGGTAGGGGCACACAAATCCTACACGAGGAGAGGAAAGAATGAGAAGCAGTAGGGTTTGGGGCTTTTTTTCCAGCATTATTTTCTCTTTATTAGCTGTGGGTAATGGTCAGCCTAAGGCAAGAAGGTGCAGGAGCACCCCGCGTCTGCAGGAGGCGGCTGGGTCAGTGCTCAACGGCAGCACCGCAACACTGTCTGGCTTTAAACTTTGGTCCAGGTACGTGAAGTCTTGGTCAAAACAG
This sequence comes from Egretta garzetta, assembly GCF_000687185.1. NCBI lineage: Eukaryota > Metazoa > Chordata > Aves > Pelecaniformes > Ardeidae > Egretta > Egretta garzetta. The sequence continues at coordinate 487,996 of NW_009258668.1, forward strand.
TAATTAAAAGCAAAGTAGAAAAGTATCTGGAATGCGTAATGAGACAAAACTGAGGTGGGCGCTGGGCAGGCAAATTGCGTGCAGAGACCTCCACCACCCCAGGAGCTCGTCACCCCGCGCGGGACGCCCACCGCTGCCGCAAGGCTGAGGGGGGGTGACCCTGGCTGGACACCAGGTGCCACCAAAGCTGCTCTGTCACCCCCTCCTCAGCTGGACAGGGGAGAGAAAATATATCAGAAGGCTCGGAGGTCAAGAAGGAGGACAGGGAGATCACTCACCAGTTACCGTCGTGGGCAAAACAGACTCAATTTGGGGAAATTAGCTTAATTTATTACCAATCAAATCAGAGTAGGAGAGGAGAAAAAAAAACCCTGAATCTTAAAACACCTTCCCCCCAACCCCTCCCTTCTTCCTGGACTCAACTTACTCCCAATTTCTCTACCTCTCAAGCAGCACAAGGGGATGGGGAATGGGGTTGGGGTCAGTCCATCACACGCTGTCCCTGCCGCTCCTTCCTCCGCAGGGCAGGACTCCTCACACTCCTCCCTGCTCCAGCCTGGGGTCCCCCCACGGCAGACAGTGCCCCACGCACTGCTCCAGCGTGGGTCCTTCCCAGGGGCGGCAGTTCTTCAGACACTGCTCCACAGGT
>NW_009258668.1:488731-504610 GCF_000687185.1 Egretta garzetta
CCCGGGCTGCAGGTGGGGATCTGCTCCCCCGTGGGCCTCCCTGGGCTGCAGGGGCACAGCCTGCCCCACCATGGGCTGCCCCAGGGGCTGAGGGGAATCTCTGCTCCGACGCCTGGAGCCCCTCCTGCTGCACTGGCCTTGGGGGCTGCAGGGCTCACACATCCTCACTCCTCTCTCCGGCTGCACTTGCGCAATCTTTTTCCCCCTTCTTAAACCTGTTATCCCAGAGGCACTACCACCATCACTGATGAGCTCAGCCTTGGCCAGCACCGGACACGGGGAAAGCTTCTGGCAGCTTCTCACAGAAGCCACCCCCAGAGCCTCCCCACTACCAAAACCTTGCCACACAACCCCCATACAGCGGCTTTCCTTAGCTGCTGGCGGGGTGTCTCGTGGGGCCCGAAGACACAAACCGTTTTCTTCATCACCCCTCCAGCAGCCCCAATTCTTGATTAGGAACACAACCAGAAGAGTAACTTACAATAGCAAGTGCTGGAGCTGACCAAAACAAGGCCTATGAGGAGGCAGCCTACGGGTAGAGTACAGGAATCCCAAAAGCTTCCCAGGAGTGGCGCACTATGCCAGGTCCCTCATCTGTGCCCTTTTGGCGTTCAGTTGATCATTTATCCCCTGAAGAGGGGGTCAGGCATGCCCCAAGTGGGGCTGGAGCAGCTCCGAGACATCTCAAGCTCCAACACAACCAACCATCTTTCCTACGGAGCTGCCACGTGTGAGCCGATCTGTCACAGTAAACCTTCTTCTGCGCTCGGCAGGGACTCGTTAAGCCACAGTAACATGATCACAAGCCTTGTTCTACAACACTGTCCCGAGGCTTGCTTACTCACAGGCTGGAATTCATATCTGAGCTTTGGTCAGTCTTTTCTCAGATTCATCCCACACGAGTGAACAAAAATAACACCGTCTATTCACTTTAAGAAATAATTTCTTATTCCCAAATGAGCACATTATGAGCATTACATGCTGAGCATTAGGCAAGAGCCAGGCTTCCCTGATTGCCGTGGATGACTACCACAATATTCTTCCATTACGTGCCCACGTGCTGCTCTTCCACAAACACTCACTCTTGTCCAGCAAACAACAACTTCTCAGGATTTCTCCATGTTGCCTTCACGCACCTGGACACGAACCAGTATTGCCCCTCCATGCCCACATTTTCCACTATGCAGAGATATTCACGTCATTGGTTTGGGTTTTTTTTTCCCCCTAAGATCACAGAATCGTTTAGGTTGGCAAAGCCCTTTATGCACCTGGACACAAACCGGTATTGCCGCTCCATGCCCACATTTTCCACTACGCAGAGATATTCACGTCATTGGTTTGTTTTTTTTTTTCCCCTAAGATCACAGAATCATTCAGGTTGGCAAAGCCCTTTCAGCTCCCCCAGCCCAACCGCCCCCCTACCCCTGCCATCCCACCCCCAAACCCCGGCCCTCAGCACCGCCTCTGCCCGGCTGTTAAATCCCCCCAGGGCTGGGGACTCGACCCCTTCCCTGGGCAGCCCCTTCCAGTGCCTGACAGCCCCAAGGGGAAGGAATTGTTCCCCATGGCCAACCTCACCCTGCCCTGGCACAACTTGAGGCTGTTTCATCTTGTCCTACATCCTAAGATGGTCTCACTGTAGTTGATTAAAGCTGAAATTTTAAAGGTGTATAAAGGCTCACGTACTTATCTAGCTGTGTGCAAGTAACTATTTTTACACTGAAATCAATAAAGTTTGGACAACTAAGTGCTTCCGAAAATCCCCTCTGTGCCTACGTGCATCTCCTTTGGGCTCAAATCCAGAAATTCATATTTTGCAGTACCTGATTTGTAGCAGCCAGGAACATCGCTCCAAAAGCTTTCACTCTGGAAAAACACGCAGAGGGGTGTGAGGGTGCCTACATGGGGCTACAAAACCCAGAACCCTTAGGGAGCACCTGCCCCACCGCTCAAGATGATGCCCTGCGTCTCACCAGCCAGTCCTCATCTTCTAAACACTTCATGGCTCCTTCCACCCTCCTCTTCCCTGCTCAATGCATTGAACACAACTTTCATGACACTTGTTCTTTCTGGTTGAGAATCAGAAGCAGCTCCCCTAAGTCTCCACGGATCACACATTTAGATTTCCAGGCGCTCATAACTTGGTCAAATATGTGCATTTTTGCCAAGAGAAGCATATGCCTCCATTCACCGTCAAGGCATTGCTCTACAGCACGAAGGTGCTAGAGCTGCCTCAGGGAAATGGCTCTAAGAATATCTTTTCAGATGAGCAAAACGACATCATTTTCCTTACTCTCATTTTGTCAAATGGCTGAAACATATTAGCTGAAATATTCCCGAAAATCTGAGTCCTAGGAGGACTCTCTAAAGGGAAAATTGAAGCCTGCGGAGTTGAAAATGCCACTCGCTTACGCACTATCAAAACTCAGATATTACAACGGGATGTATCAGGAAAACTCAACCATTATAAACCAGTCGCCAATCAGTCTGGAGAGGAGTCCCCTGCGCCGTCGCAGAGCGGTGTTGGTGGAGCTGCTCTGGTTGATGCTGCCGAGCGGTCTGGGAGCCAAGAAGAGAGGTCTGGGCTGGATCACTGTCTGTAACGGCATTTAATTCACCTGGTGGATAGCCTCATCAAATCCGAACTGTCATTTTTTCCAAATACACATGAAGATAACACGTGAGGTCATCTGCATGATTTTTGTATCTGCCACATGAGCAGTCACAATAAATTATACTTAAAAATGGCAGCTATAGGCTTTTTTCCCAGACGTGTCCTCGATTTACAGGTAACGCCTTCCTGAAAGCCCATATCTGGGCTTTACACTCCAGCATCTTCACCCTCAGCCAGTTTGCAGATGACACCGAGCTGGGCGGGAGTGTGGATCTGCTGGGGGGGAGGAGTGCTCTGCAGAGGGACCTGGCCAGGCTGGATCCATGGGCCAAGGCCATTTGGGTGAGGGTCAACAAGGCCAAGGGCCGGGTCCTGCCCTGGGGTCACAACAACCCCACACAACGCTCCAGGCGTGGGGAAGAGCAGCTGGAAAGCTGCCTGGCGGAAAAGGCCCTGGGTGACAAAAACATTTTTTACCCCAAAATGGGTAGGACCTGCTTTCTGGAGGCACAGGGGAATAAGAGCCCATCTCAGAAATGCTCTTGGTGGGGCAAGACAGAGCTCACATTTGTCCACTTTCTGGGTGTTTCATTCCTTTTGCAAGTGCATGGGGGTGCCCCCCCCTTGCCGAGCATCACCAGGTTTAGGTGCCTGCAGGTAAAGCCGAGGCTCCCACATCAGCCCTAGCAGGACCTACAGCACTCAATGCACGCCTAATTTAAGGGCTTAAACACTTTTTTCCTCCATTGGCTATACAGAAAGGATAAACTCCAGGCTTGGACACAAAAATTTGTCACGAAGATGGTATCTAAAGCCCACTTTCCCTATTATTTTTCAACAGCAATGATAGAGAAGCCTCCCAGCACCTGGGCTAAGAAGGGAGAGCTTCAGCAATGCCAGGGACTGCCTGGGCACTGCCAGTACCTTGTTCTTCCCTTGGGCCAGAGAAGAATTTATTTGTACCACTGTATCAGTGGACACTTTGCATCTTGATTGCCTCAACTATTCAGGCAGCGAAATGTCCCGACTTCCCAATAAATTCATCACATCCGAGAAGCACGAGGCTCCTGTTCCCAGCGTCCTCACGGTATGTATGCCCCTTTTGCAGGAAAACGTGCCCACTCCATACACGCCAACCACATCTTTCTACATGACTAATTTTCAAGTTGAACTGTCTTGATAAATAGACTGACTCACTGCAGAATTTAACTATGCATTAGGTCCTATTAGTGAATTAGGCCCTTTTGTTTTGCTCCAGAGTGCTGTCAAGAGCTGTAACAGCTTTCCTGATTAATGAAGAAGGGAGAAAAGTTATTTCAAAGACAAGGGCAGATTGGAATTTTCTTTTTTTTTGGGTAACTTTGGAGGAGCATGCCATCAGTAAGAGCAGCAGAAGACGCCGCAGGCTTTGGCCGTGGCCTGACCTGTGCTGCTGATGCAGGACAGAGGGGCTGGGACACCCCTGCTATTTGCTCTCTATCCCCCCCAATCCTTGACTTGGATCCATATTATGTGAGCTCCATCACAGGATCCCTGCTGGCTTCTGACTAACGAACGACTCGTGCTTCCCCTTGCCCCGAGCCTGTACGTACCCGCTATCGCACGGTGAAGCTACCGTGTGAAGGGACTAAAAATGGTTCATTGGCGTTACGTGACTGACCCGGCTCTGGTTATCTTGGGAGCTATTAGCTCCTGAGGACACACCTAAATATCTTTTACCGCATTTCTGCTGTGCAATAGCACACGGTTTTCATATTTGCTTGCAAACCCACACTGTAACGTGCATCACTAGATAGCACTTATTTTCACAGTGGAGACCGTTGCGAAGCAAAAGCGTATTTTAGGGACTGCAGGAATGGGCCGGTTTCACACTATGACGATAGCATCGATCTCCAGGGTTCTCCGTACTGAAGGAACTCTATTAGCTGTGTCGATGGCTTCTTTGCCTTGCTTTATTTTTAGCGTTTCCTCCATTGATCCGATACCAACTGGACGAGGGTTATGTGCCTAGGACTTCTCTTTGAGAAAAGAAGGGATTTTGAACCTCAGGCTCGAAACAAACCTCAGGACATGACTGCACTGTGCAGTGTTTATCTCCCCAGGCAACGCCTCTCCCTCCGCGGTGATGTGCTGGAGAGGAACAGGGAAAACTCAAAACCATGGTACGTGGCCAAAGCTAAACCATTTTTCCTCCTGCACAAGGTCCAAATGCAGATACAGAAGGGACTAAACCTGCCCTCAACAAGGGAGGCCCATACCGCAGGAGCAAAGGGTGGAGTTTCTTCTTCCATTTCAAACATGTAGAAATAACAGACAAGGGACAAAAGTGCAAAAAAAAAAAAAAACCCAAAGGACACAAAAAAAAAGCACTGAGGGTATCCCAGGACTGCAAGCCTCTTCTCTCAGGATTTGCTTTGCAGCGTTTGTTCCTGTTAATTCACAGAATCATAGAATGTTTTGGGTTGGAAGGGGCCCCTGGAGGTCATCTAGTCCAACCCCCAAATAATCATAACCTGCTTGTGAGATGTGGCTGGGGTCACTGCTCCTGACAGCGGATTCCGCTCCTATTGCACGGAGCGGGAAGAGCATCCATGCGAGCAAGCGCTGGAGACCCCCAGCGATGTCACGTGCAGGTTTCCACCCAACACCTGGAGCAGTACATGGGCTTTTGGGCCTTAGGAAACCCACCGGGGAATCTTTCTAGAGCCCGTGGTTGGGATGGTTGGGCATCAGCTCCGAAGGTCTCAGCATAACTTTATCCATGGCCAGTTTTGTCCATTTGCACATTTACCAATTCCAGCCTTTTGCCTAAATAGCTCTTTTTCCTTCCACATGTTCATGCAGTGATTCATTTAGAGGCATCAGACAGATCACCCACACCTGATGGTCACAGGCTCTAATTTGGAAATCCCTCATCTCTCACTTCACAAATCCTAGTCTAAAGATCCGCAGACAGAACCAAAGCCTTTGTAATGGTCTGCTGATGAATCTTATTTAAGAAAAAACCACCAAAAAGTCCAAAAATGTGTCATTTTCCTTCTCCTGCTTCAGGAAAAACAACATTTTCTTCCTATCTAGGCTGCTGCCTATCCGCGTTCTGCCCATCTATTTTGTGTTAAATCTAACCTGTGTCTTTTCATTCCTGTTTAAAGTGCCAAGCAGAGCTCCAGTGCTGCATAAATAATAAATAACAACAGCGTGCCGTCAAATAAGGCAGCTTAAGAAATGTAGCTGACAGGTTTTTCTCCCTTGACATTTCTCCTACGAATTTCTTCGCCTTTGTCATTTGACTTAATGGCATTGCAAACTACATAACTGTAATTACTCTTTAGTTTCTATTAAGATATAAGCCTGATGCTTCACCAGGATAATACCTGAGAGAGGGGGAGGCAAGGCAGGAGGGCGAGAGGGAAGGCTTTCAGAGCCCGAGTGGTTTCTTGTAGGTGGCTGGAATAGTGACAAACAAATAGGAACAGCAAAGTAATGAGTCAGAAAAAAGGAATTCAATTTCTTGGTGCTGCAATAGGAAGGTACATGATAAATAGAAGGGAAAAGGGAAGACAAACAGGATATCGTTATGCCCGGAGGATGTGATTATAGACAGGCAGCTTGGGACCTTCCAGTCCTAAAACCTTCAAGCACTTAATGAAGTCACTGGGTTTTTGGGTCCACCATCAGCACAGCCCCCCAGTGAGAACGCCCAGCTTTGCAAACCCGTTCTGACCCAGATCAAAAATTACCAAAGGCATTTAGATACCTCGCTCCAAACACTGGTAAAACCCTCCCTCTTGCCAACCATCGCAGTAACTCATTACAAACCCCAGACTGCCCAGAAATCCTCTCACCAGACGGAATCACTGCCAACAGCTCATCCGAGTTGCCTGGAAGCGTGCCACGGGAAGAAGTAGGTCTGAGAGGGGAGTCCTGGGCATTTCTGCACATACCATTCACTTCTCATGTTTTATCTGAAGCAAAGGTAAATCCTCATTTGGTTGAACACAACCAAGATCCATTACGCTAGAGCTCTGCCACTACGGAGCAGGAAAGGTCTGGACATGAGAAACGGTCCCGTAGTTCTCAGCTTGGAGAGACGAATGCAAATACCCACAGAGCACAGGTAAGGTCAGCCACTACGGCCGAATAAACCAAACCCAAAGCAATGCTCAGCTGAAGATGGTGAAGGAAACATGCTGGAGTGCCTCAGGAGACCATGTATCTTTGGTGCGTATTATCTGGAACTACTCCTATATACCTGTCAGCCCACTGGTTTCAGGGAAGCTATTTACTTCAAGAATGCAAAGTGGTCTTTCTGCTTTCAGGATTTGACTTGAAACTGCATTTATTTTTCAGCCTACGTCATTTTCGCAGCTCCAGTTTCCAGAGTCCCATTTGCCATCATCTTCTTCAAGTAGAGAAAGATCATTTTGACCTACAGCACTGCTCTGAGAAAGAGAAGGATTTAAGGGGGATGACAGTAATCCACCAGAACCATAAAAGCATCAAGAGTCATCCTTTGCAGAGACTTGCTGGAAAAATCCCAGGCTCCCATGACGCACCCAACTACTACTGTCAGTACAGTCCGGAGATATCCCATCATAAGACAAACATGGACCTTGTGACTTCTGACAAATTCCACCTCGCTTGGACATACATTTTAACATTTTGGGCTCCTTGAGTAAAGAACAGCCTCCTTCATTCTCCACACAAGTCAGGAAGATCTTTTGAGAACATTTTGAAACAACAAATGGAATTCAGACCTTGACTGAGGGTCAAGTGGAAAACAAAGCAAACATGCATCACATCATTCCATTGACTCTGATTATGGATCATTTCCAGAAAAGAGCACACAACATTATGTAAAAATATGGCATTTTCATGCAGACCTGTTGCACTTCGCCCATGTCCTGCAATGATGTACGTATCCGTTTCTTCTACCACCTACTCTTAGATCAAAAAGTAAATTACGAGGTTCAAGAAAGAGAAGGAACTCCTAGAGAGAACCCATGTCCTGCAATGAGGTACGTATCCATTTCTTCTACCACCTACTCCTAGATCAAAAAGTAAATTATGAGGTTCAAGAAAGAGAAGGAACTCCTAGAGAGAGTCCAGAGAAGGGCTACAAAGATGATGAGGGGACTGGAGCATCTCCCTTATGAGGAAAGGCTGAGGGAGCTGGGCTTGTTCAGCCTGGAGAAGAGAAGGCTGAGAGGGGATCTCATCAACACCGACAAATCTCTCAAGGGTGGGGGTCACGAGGACGGAGCCAGAATCTTCTCAGTGGTGCCCAGCGCCAGGACAAGGGGCCATGGGCACAAACTGAAGCAGAAGAGGTTCCAGGTGAATGGGAGGAAGAACTTGTTTGAGGGTGATGGAGCCCTGGCCCAGGCTGCCCAGGGGGGCTGTGGAGTCTCCTTCTCTGGAGATCTTCAACCCCCGCCTGGACGCTGTCCTGTGCCCCCTGCTCTGGGTGAGCCTGCTTGGGCAGGGGGGTGGCACTGGGTGAGCTCCTGAGGGCCCTGCCAGCCCCTGCCAGGCTGGGATTCTGTGATTCCGTGAACTCAGGTCGAGATGACCGCTAAGACAACAACCCATTAGCTTATGAAACTGCTGGCCAACCCTGCCTATTCCATTTTTTATTACTTGTTTAGCAGCAAGTATCACACCTCAGCCTCTGGTTTCAATGCCCTGTCTTATTCTCACACGGGTTTTTCTGCAAATATTTTCTCCACTGCGTCAGGCTGTGTTTGTTGCTGGTTGCAATTCCTGTTGTCAGTCTCTGCAAGACTTTCGCCCTGGGGCATTACTGCAATGACTGCCTCCATGTTAAGCACCACACACCCTGTTCCCAGCACGGATTAGTTTAGGGAAGCCCTGTCCCCCTGGGACACAGCTGTCCCGGCAGGTTATGTACGACACGTGTTTGAGTGAAAAGTGTAGATGTCCTTTCTGAGAGGTCTTCAGTCACCTTTGCACTTTGATGTCAGCTAGTGGGCAAACTCAGTTTGCAGCAGAAGCGATCAAAGATGGCAAGGGAAGCTAAAAAGAGTTTGTGTGGGACTCATCCCACTTAATTTTAGCCATCCAAAATACGGGGTCTAACCCCACTAGGTGCCTACTCCCGTAAGCAGCATAGAAAGAGAAGCAATGCCAGGGAGGATTCATCCCACACAGTTAAAATAGGACCTCACCCATTTTAAGCAGGATCCCACAACCTGTTAAGGTTGGACTCCCAAGAGAGATGACGTGGTGACACTTGCCAGAGGAGCAAGAGGCAGAACGAATCCAACCTGGCACCTCTCTCCAAAACCTCCCCTTATGTTTTGTTCAGCACAAGCATGGCAAAATGGCTCTTCCCTCATTTACGAGCAAACCTTCTACTAACTTGACTTTTTTTCCTTAATATTAAGGACTCAATCCCTCCACAGTGCTTTATCGTGAAGGAAGAGTAGCATTGGCCCAGTACTCGTACCTGAAGCTCATCTTCTCTAGTTAACAAGGTACAGAATAACCAATGAATAAACGAAGCACCAATCGATCACACACTTTCCAAGTTCCCAAATATCCAAATACATGCTCAGTTCGCTGTGTCAGTGTAGTCAAACCAAATTACATGTTTTCTGTAACTGAAAATTATCACAAAGGCTTTACATTTCAGTCCTGGGCACGCACCTAACTTAGCTGGAGACGGTGGAAGTCTTACTGGCAAAAGAGATAGAGGGTAAGACTCAAGGGAGGTATGAGGCATTCTAAAGAGAATGAAAGGACCTGATTATCACAACAGGAACAAAATAAAGGAAACAGAAGACATGGTCTGCAGAAGAACCACAGCTGCCCCTTCCCTTCACCCCAGGCTGCACCCATGACCTAGAGGGGACAAAGATGCTGGTTCGGTCGCTCCACGCTAACCATGGTTTCCCCACAGCCAAATACCTATGCAGTTTTTGACACCGTAAGTAAGGGGCTGATACAGAGCTCCACATTGAGATCTCAACTATTTCATCTTTAGAACTAATGTTCGTGGAGGCCCCATCCCTGGGAACATTCCAGGCCAGGTTGGACAGGCCTGTGAGCAACCTGATCTGGTTAAAGGTGTCCCTGCTCCTGCAGGGGGGTTGGGCTGGGTGGCCTCTAGGGGTCCCTTCCAACCCAAAGCATTCTATGATTCTATGATCCATCCCCATGTCCTGCCAGACCTGAATACCCTTGGGAGTCTTTTTGCTTGTCATGGAGAAGCAGCTTCCATTTTCCTTCTCGGGTGTTTATAAACTCTTTTCTAATGGGAGAACAATCACCTAATGAACTTACAGATCCAGGAAGAAAACAATCCCTTCCACAACCTCCTCCACAGGTCAGGGAAGTGTTCCCTGTTTTGCTTCTCTAATGTATGCAATCCCAACAGATCTGAACATCAGCCACAACATTAGGTCGCTAAGCATGAAACATTACCATCAACACTGGCTTTCAGTCTTCTTTTAAGGGTGTGAACCTCCTCTGTCCCCAGCAAAGCAGCACTCAATTATTCTCTGCAAAAAAGGAAATAATCTGTCTATAGCTATTTTTTTTTCTTCCAATGCTGCTTCTAATAGCTGTTTCTATGTCCCCATGGGTTACTCGCCTCTTTCCTTTGATGCAAAGATATACCACATAATATTAAATCACAGAATCACAGAGTGGCAAGGGTTGGAAGGGACCTCAGGAGATCACCCAGTGCCACCCCCCTGCTCAAGCAGGCTCACCCAGAGCAGGGGGCACAGGACAGCGTCCAGGCGGGGGTTGAATACCTGCAGAGAAGGAGACTCCACAGCCCCCCTGGGCAGCCTGGGCCAGGGCTCCATCACCCTCACAGTCAACAAGTTCTTCCTCACGTTCCACTGGAACCTCTTCTGCTTCAGTTTGTGCCCATGGCCCCTTGTCCTGGTGCTGGGCACCACTGGGAAGAGTCTGGCTCCATTCTTGTGACCCCCACCCTTGAGATATTTGTCGGTGTTGATGAGATCCCCTCTCAGCCTTCTCTTCTCCAGGCTGAACAAGCCCAGCTCCCTCACCCTTTCCTCATAGGGGAGATGCTCCAGACCCCCCCATCATCCTTGTTGCCCTCCTTTGAACTCTCTCTAAATGTTCTGAGGCAAAGCTTGGGGTATCTGCACAGGAATACTTCATAAATGTTCTGAGGTAAAGCTTGGGGTATCTGCACAGGAATACTTCATATCCATTTATCTGCATCTATACTCATAGGTTGTTTTCAGGGACAGAAAAAGAATCCATGGGTGGAGTTCAGCAATATGTCCTTATGCTGCTGGGTTTCCTTGCGTCCATTAGGATCTGTTGTCCTGAAGTGCAGGTAGCTCATTCCTTAAAAGGTCTTAGTATCGCTTACTGAAAGCTGTTATCTCTTTACCTAGCATTACCTGCATGAAGCTTTTAACAAATGTTGTCTTTCCATTTTTTTTTCATTTTTCTCCTAGCACATATTGTGATGCTTTATGATTTCCTTTATTTATTTATTTTTAAGCTTGGATGTACTGTTTATACTCCCGTATTTTCAGAATAAATTGACTTGGGAGTCTGAGAGCTGCACATTACATTGAGGGATTCACAGACACCTTTTGCCAAAACTGTTTTCATTTAAATTTCAATGCAATGTCATTTATCTTCCACTGAAGATCCCCTTTCTTCTGACTTATCAGCTTGAGCATCTGAAGATATAATGCCAACGGCATGCCAAGACAACTACAGTCCTCCTGGATAACCCAGTTATTAAAAGCGGGAGCCCGTGCCTTATCGGTTGTGCTAGGAGCAAGCTTCTGGTTAGACAGGTCCAGGCTCAGCATCCCTAGGGAGGACTACAAAATTGTCCACTTTGATCAAGCTGCTCAGGATCAGTAGATACCTGAGCAGCCCACAAGATAGATTTTGATCCATTTCTACTGGATAACATTCTCTTCATGTGCTGCCACATCCACGTGGAAGCACATGGGATGCTAAGCAAGAAGCTCCCTGGGGCACGAGACCTCCACCCTGGTACGGCTTTGAGATGCTGCGAGGCCAGCAATGACCCGATCCAACCCCTGCCGAAGTGCCAGGCGCATGGGGACCGGGTTGGCACACTGAAATCTCAGCCTGATTGCAAACAAGCCCGCTCTCAGATTTTAACCACCATCGTGTTTCTACTTCAGTAGCACACCCTGCCTCCAAGAACACCTCCGTCAGTAGGAGCTTCACCCCCTCATCACCTCCTTAAGCTCTTCTAGCCTCCTCTAAATACTTGCTTGCCCCATTTCTCCTGACTGCAGCTTTTCTCCCATCAACAGGTTCCACCCAGGTGCCACCCGCCCCTAGAGAGCTGTTCTGCTGCACTCATTGCCAACACATTGGACCAGCAAGAAGGGGGAAGGATGGGTATCTGGGACTGAAGTAGTCAGAACAGAGAGGAATAACAAGTCAACCAGTAAAAAACATGCCACTTTGGTCAAAAACATCTTCCTGCAAGGGGACAAGAAACTCAGTCAATTCCCCCAACCATTAGCACGTTGATTCATCAACCATCCACCAAAGGACTAAGTGAACGGAAGTGGGTCTGAGATCCTGGTGGAACGCGAACAACTCCCACCTGGTTCACTGCTACAATGTTCCTCATCGCTCTACCTGCAATGACAAGCAAACCCAGGCTCATAAGCCAAGTTGCCAAACAGACCATCCCATCGCAGGCCAGGAAATCCTGAAACAGCCTAGTGCCCCGACAAGGACCCTGGGTGCCAGAGGAGGACGGGATGTGCAACGCCCTAAAATCCTCTTTGGAGTGCAGAAGGACCCGTCCTCTCCCAAACTCCCGCTCCACATCCGAGCGGCCTTTTCCGCTCTTGCCTGCCTTGTCTCTCGCTGAGCAAAGAGTTAACTTCTGGGCTCAGACAGACTCTCCTTTGTGCTCACCAGTAACGTTATCATCGGGCAGCACACGCTCACGCCAGACACAACCAACAAAGGTCCTCAACCGGGGACCGCATGTGAAATGAAAGGTCGTGCTCTTTGAATAGCGTTTTGTGACACAAACAAATGGAAGGCAAGGCAAGGGAATAGGCAGCCCTGACTTCTGCAACACCGCCGGGCTAGGGTGGCATTTCTCCCAGCCATTTCCACCTCCTAGCAGACACGCGGGCCTGTCGAGCAGATAGGGATGCCGTGGCTAACACAGCCCCGGCACCTACTGCCTGGCCCATCAGAAGTCACCGAATCCAACACTGATGGGGTTAGCTGTCACTGTAGGAGTTGCCTCGTGCATGGCAAATGACGCTCCCCCTCCTTGCCTTTTGAAAGTGCACTCAACACCAGGGTACTGTTCATCTTGGAAACCCAAGACCCTTCTTGGTTGTGAGGTCTAATTGAGGACCTACACATCATCCTCCATACTGCACCGTCAGAGACATTCAGAGCGTTCTTGCTTTACGTAGACTTTGACCTCCGCATGGTTTCACTGGATATTTCGATGTTTCTCTTTGCCTAAGGAACCACCAAAGCTTACTACCAAGAACAAAAAAAAAAAAAAAAGTCAACCAACTTTGGGTCAGCCTTCCTGGACCCCCACCCTGGGGTAAACATGCCCACGGGATGGCCGCAGAAAGCCTTGCGCCCTTACGGAAGAGCTTGCACCACGGTGGCTTTGGAAGAGCCAGACTCCTGACCCATTTTACATCTCCTTTACCCAGACGCAGCACTATTAATCACAGAAGAAGCATTGTTGCTTCCTACGAGTGCCACGCTATCGATTCTACTGATGTTCGTGGAATTTACTGTGATAGAAACGAGAACAAGGATTGTTCTCTTTGTGCGGGAAACAATTTGCTTTGCCATCCAAAGTATTTATGAGGTTCCTGCAACATTATCTGGGATATCTGTACTTAACGTTTCTCCTTCACATCATCATCTACTCTTTTTTTTAAATCTTGTGAGTGAGCTCCCTTGTCCTTTTGTGGTAGATCCCGAGCTTCAATTGCAATTTCTTGTTTTGTTCCATTTTCAGTTCTTAGCGTTAGGAAAGAGTCTCCTACCCTGCCCGGACAAGCTCATCACACAGACATATATTAAAAGTAAAATGCTCAGCACCAGCAGAAGGCTGTGTGTGTAATAAATGATAGCAAAGCCATGGGGATACCGCTCTTAGAATAACTGACGTTAGGGAGCAAATAGGGTTTTATGTTTCTCGGAGCTAATTATTTCAAGATTTAAGAATATTCCGTGAAGGGCAGAAAGGAGGACATTGAGGAATGAGAAACCCGTGTTTATGCATTACTCTGCAACAGTATATATGGAAAAAGGAGGAAAAAAGTGGTTTCACAGTGACAGGACAGCACGGTACCCCACGGTCATAGAATCATAGAATGTTTTGGGTGGGAAGGGACCCCTAGGGGTCACCCAGCCCAACCCCCCTGCAGGAGCAGGGACACCTTGAACCACAGCAGGTTGCTCACAGCCCCGTCCAACCTGGCCTGGAATGTTCCCAGGGATGGGGCCTCCACCACCTCTCGGGGCAACCCCTGCCAGGGTTTCACCACCCTCACTGCAAAGAATTTCTGCCTTAGATCCAGTCTAACCCTACCCTGTTTTAGTTTAAAGCCATCCCCCCTTGTCCTGTCCCAGCTGGCCCTACTAAAAAGCTTGTCCCCCCCTTTCCTCTGGGCCCCCTTGAAGCCCTGACCGGCCGCACTCAGCTCTGCCCGCAGCCTTCTCTTCTCCAGGCTGAACACCCCCAACTCTCCCAGCCTGGCCTCAGAGCAGAGGGGCTCCAGCCCTCGGAGCACTGGCCACGCTTCTCCTGATGCAGCCCAGGGTAGGGTTGGCTTCTGGGCTGCCAGCACCCATGGCCAGCTTTTTGTCCATCAGTGCCCCCAAGTCCCTCTGGGCAGGGCTGCTCTCCATCCTTTCTCCCCCCAGCCTGTATGGATACCGGGGGTTACCCCGATGATATAGACTCTGCTCCCTCCGATGCCTTGCCTGGCAGCAGCCCCAGCTCTGCCCACACCAGCCGGGCTCCTCCACCCCGGGGGACAGACCCCCATGCCAAGGCCACCGGCGGTGAATGCTCCGATTGTGCAGGGCAGGAAAGGCAGCAGGAGCAGCTCTGATCCCGCTCCCACCGCCCTGGCTCGGCTCCAGGCTCACAAAAGCCGCACAGTAGCCCAGCGAGCCGCAACGCAAAGAGCACAAGAAAGCGGTGGTTTGTTCCGCCGGGGAGATGGAGGGCTGGGATTGGGATTACTCACAGACCTCTGAACACTCGTGATGCTCCGTATCGGAAGGGGGGAGGGGGGAAAAAGTTTCCAATTCCACGTTTTGCAGGGGAGCAACAGCTGCAGCTGAAGGGAGACATGGACAGGCGCCTCCAGAGCAAAGATGCTTGCTCCAGCCCCTGGGGTCACGTCTGCCGCACGGGGACCGGAGCAATGCAGGCTGCCACCGCGCAGCCCCCCGGCCGGGGAGGAAAGCTATTTGTCTGCTCAGAGCGCTGAGGGCACCTTTAATGAACAACAGCATCCTGAAAGGCAACGTGGGAGAGCAGAGCAGCAGATAAATCAGTACAGACGGACGGTCTGGCTGCCGGGTCAACCCTGAATCCAAAAAAAAAAAAAAAAAAAAAAAAAAAAAAAAAAAAAAAAGCAGCAAGGAGCTTACAAATTCCTTTAAAATCAGAACTGGGACTAGGAAACAACACGCATAAAGCTTAAAGAAGCCTTGCAGTCAGCATTAGGAAGAACTGCAGCCATTTACATCGCCCATGGTATGCCCTGGTCTGAGGCCGGGGGCCTCTGGCTGCTCTTGCTCCCTCCCGGAGCAGGCTCCAGGCTGCAGAAGCATTCGGGTCCCACAGCCCACTGAGCGCTGATTTTACCAGGATAAGTCATAAAAAAAAGAGGGTGAGAGTAGAAACTTTCAAACCCAAGATCTCAGCGCTGCTCGGTAGCAGCACCAGGCTCCTCAAGCGGGCAAAACAGCATCGCTGCCTTTCAAAGCCGGCGATTTGGTCAGATCATCTCTTCCCAGCGATCGCTGCGGTGGCGGAGCATGCAGTCACACACCAATAAAAAATACCACTGAAGTGCCGAGAGTCGAACAAAGCTGGACTTTACAGTTTTAAGCGATCTAAGTTCAGAGGAGGGCAAAAAGGATGATGGGGGAACTGGAGCATCTCCCCTATGAGGAAAGGCTGAGGGAGCTGGGCTTGTTCAGCCTGGAGAAGAGAAGGCTGAGAGGGGATCTCATCAACACAGACA
>NW_009258668.1:504735-505513 GCF_000687185.1 Egretta garzetta
GGTGCCCCCGGCTCTGGGTGAGCCTGCTTGGGCAGGGGGGTGGCACTGGGTGAGCTCCCGAGGGCCCTGCCAGCCCCGGCCATTCTGTGTGATTGTGTGTGTGTGAAAAGCAGCAGCACCTTGCACGCTGCCATCCTGGAAACTGGCTCCTGTGAGAAACCCCACTAACTCAAGCAAAGACCATCCATGGTTAGAGCAACCCAGCGGAAGGAGGACTGGAGGGATTGATCAGAAAACATTCCTCTGCTCCATGTATTCCCCAGGTGGAGTTTCAGCCATCAGGGGTCCATAAGTTCAGCTCCACGCAACGTGCAGTAAGATGAGGAGGTCACAAGCGGTGTCCCCCAGGGCTCGGTGTTGGGCCCAGTTCTGTTTAACATCTTTATCAACGATCTGGATGAGGGGATCGATGGCACCCTCAGCCAGTTTGCAGATGACACCGAGCTGGGTGGGAGTATGCATTTGCTGGGGGGGAGGAGGGCTCTGCAGAGGGACCTGGCCAGGCTGGATCCATGGACCAAGGCCAATTGGGTGAGGTTCAACAAGGCCAAGGGCCGGGTCCTGCCCTGGGGTCACAACCACCCCATGCAGCGCTCCAGGCATGGGGCAGAGGGGCTGGAAAGCTGCCCGGCGGAAAAGGCCCTGGGTGACAAAAACAGTCATTTTTACCCCAAAATGGGTAGGACCTGCCTTCTGGAGGCACAGGGGAATAAGAGCCTATCTCAGGGCTCTCTCCCAGGGGGGTCGGGCTCTGCTCCCAGGGAAGGGGCGATGGGAC
>NW_009258668.1:506185-507184 GCF_000687185.1 Egretta garzetta
CCGAGCCCTGGCCCAGGCTGCCCAGGGGGGCTGTGGAGTCTCCTTCTCTGGAGATCTTCAACCCCCGCCTGGACGCTGTCCTGTGCCCCCTGCTCTGGGTGAGCCTGCTTGGGCAGGGGGGTGGCACTGGGTGAGCTCCTGAGGGCCCTGCCAGCCCTGGCCATTCTGTGTGATTCTGTGTGAGTGAAAAGCAGCAGCACCTTGCACGCTGCCATCCTGGAAACTGGCTCCTGTGAGAAACCCCACTAACTCAAGCAAAGACCATCCATGGTTAGAGCAACCCAGCGGAAGGAGGACTGGAGGGATTGATCAGAAAACATTCCTCTGCTCCATGTATTCCCCAGGTGGAGTTTCAGCCATCAGGGGTCCATAAGTTCAGCTCCACGCAACATGCAGTAAGGTGAGGAGGTCACAAGCGGTGTCCCCCAGGGCTCGGTGTTGGGCCCAGTTCTGTTTAACATCTTTATCAACGATCTGGATGAGGGGATCGATGGCACCCTCAGCCAGTTTGCAGATGACACCGAGCTGGGTGGGAGTATGCATTTGCTGGGGGGGAGGAGGGCTCTGCAGAGGGACCTGGCCAGGCTGGATCCATGGACCAAGGCCAATTGGGTGAGGTTCAACAAGGCCAAGGGCCGGGTCCTGCCCTGGGGTCACAACCACCCCATGCAGCGCTCCAGGCATGGGGCAGAGGGGCTGGAAAGCTGCCCGGCGGAAAAGGCCCTGGGTGACAAAACCAGTCATTTTTACCCCAAAATGGGTAGGACCTGCCTTCTGGAGGCACAGGGGAATAAGAGCCTATCTCAGGGCTCCCTCCCAGGGGGGTCGGGCTCTGCTCCCAGGGAAGGGGCGATGGGACAAGGGGCAGCGGCCTCAAGTTGTGCCAGGGCAGGGTGAGGTTGGGCATGGGGAACAATTCCTTCCCCTTGGGGCTGTCAGGCACTGGAAGGGGCTGCCCAGGGAAGGGGTCGAGTCCCCAGCCCTGGGGGGATTTAACAG
>NW_009258668.1:507336-508238 GCF_000687185.1 Egretta garzetta
GGGGGAGCTGAAAGGGCTTTTCTGACCTAAACAATTCTATGACTCCATGAGGTTCCCAGGGACGCCCTGGTCCAGCGGCTCAGTTCTTGCCGACACCCCAAAGTACAGAGAGCAAACACACGGCCATGGGGCAAAGCATCAAATATTGCCATGGGTCTTCACTACATCCACAGAGCAAAGGCAAACGGGAACCTTGACGGGGATGAAAACCACACCCCTTTATTGGGCACTGAAGAATGTCTAAATTAAATTAGCATCCATGGGGAAGCTGGGGGGCACTCGGCCCCCCCAGGCTGTTGGTGCACTCGCACCCCAGCCAAGACCTACACGCAGCAGGTTACACCACAACCCCATCCCAACACCGCTCTTTCTGCCAAATAGGGAATTTTGCCCAACTCTTCTTATCTGAATTCTTCTCATTAAATGTGCAGGTGCTGCTGTTTGGGTTTTCAGCCTACAGCAGTGAAAAACCGCGTGGATCTGCTGGCTGCAGCATGCAGAGAGCTGTTGCCGTGGGTACACGGTACTGCATCTCAGGCTGCATCCCTGCATGCACAGCAAGGGCTTGCAAGGCACTAGCACTTAAAGCTTGTTTTTCTGTTAGAAGAATATTTTTCTATTAGAAATTTCTATTATTTCTATCTATTTTTCTATTAGAAGAAAAATATTTCTTTCTGTTTATATTTCTAGAAAAACATAATCTTTCTATTAGAAGAAAAATAAGGGGACGTCATTTTTTTGCGCTTTTTTTTTCTTAAACATACAAAAGCTCCCCTGATGATACAGGAATATAGGATACAGGGGAACGGAAATTTATGAAAACCAGGAGAGGTAGACATAGAATCTTAGAATCACAGAATCGTTTAGGTTGGCAAAGCCCTTGAAGCTCCCCCAGCCCAACT
>NW_009258668.1:508608-508968 GCF_000687185.1 Egretta garzetta
GATACAAGCCAGGATGCCGCTGGCCCTCTTGGCCACCTGGGCACCCTGCTGGCTCATATTCAGCCCCCTCTCGACCAACACCCCCAGGTCCTTTTCCACCAGGCAGCTTTCCAGCCACTCTTCCCCATGCCTGTAGCACTGCGTGGGGTTGTTGTGACCCCAGGGCAGGACCCGGCCCTTGGCCTTGTTGAACCTCACACAGTTGGCCTGGGCCCATCAATCCCGACATGACGTGATCCCGCAAAAACATCATTTGCAGGGATGTACGTTTAGCTCCAAAACACAGCAACGTCAACACAACGCAACGTGGGAGGGCGGGCTCCCTGCTTGCTGCCCTGCAGCACCAGCCCCCAGCCCACC
>NW_009258668.1:509007-512855 GCF_000687185.1 Egretta garzetta
CCTTTTGCCTTCGGCATGCACGGACTGCTGCCAAAACATTGCATTGGGTTTCTAAAGACTTCGAGTGACTCGTGGTGCCTAGCAAGATCCAAGCCTGTAGGAAACTGTTGGCCCTTGCAACGTCGCTCAACGAAGCCCAAAAATTTGCGCTGTTCATTCAATGGGAAATGGGGTTTTAACCACTTAGATTATGTTTGTTCAGTGCAAACTGCAAAAAGGGGATGCAACGACAAGGAACAGAACAAAAAAAAAAAAAAAAGAGGAAACAACTCACAGCATGATGGGAATTAAGTAAAAATACAACTGGGAGGTTTTGGGGTGGGCAGACCTTCCCATACCCTTCACCCTGCCACCCGAGCCCACGTGACAGCAGTCATTTGTCTTCAGATGCCACAAAGCTCTTAATCAGAGCTGGGTAAGCTCAGTAAGTTTTTCTTACAGAGACCTCCTCAGGAAAAGATTTACAACACCCTCAACAGCCCTCATTCTTGATGAAGCATGGCAGTTTAGGCCAGAATTAATCCAATCCCAAATGATACGCAATGAATCCGTTAAAACCGCAGCCCCACGTCCTTTGATGGGGAGAGCAGACCACTTGGTCCCCACCTCCGGAAGGGGATGCTCCCACAGGCACCCTGCACCATCCAGGGCACAGACTGCACTTGTACAAGACCCCCATGGTCTGGGGAGGTGAAAGGGTTAATGGAACGCTGGGAAAGCTCCCCGGAATTGCCATCCTGCAGGATGCTGCCTTGGAGCCAGATCATGGTGCCAGAGCAAATGTTGTCCCCACCGAGCGCCTGCATCTTTCAGCTCAGCCTGGCAACGCGCCCTTTAACAGCGCCTGCTCCAGAAAACCAGAATTTGGCTTTTTTTGTAAAAGGAACGCAGAATAACAACCACAGGCCTGAGAGCCAGAGGGTTTCAAGCCTTTAGTCTCGAAGCCTTACGCAAGCAGAATCACACTTGGAGGCCTCCAGATTCTGACCATATGGAGATCTACTGAAGTTGAGACCACGTACATCAGCTCAAGACCTCATTAATTGTTTTCAAAGGAGGTTATACAGGAACGCGCACGGATTTAGTAGGATTTTTAGCCCAGGCACAACACAAACACAGCAACCTCTCTGCAGAGGAGACAACTCGGCAGGGCCATCACTCCTCAGTGAAGGGAGATGTCCTGCACGCAGTCCCACACATTCCCCCTTATGACCTGGTGATGCTTCCACGTTCAGCTGTGTTTTCAGTCGTCCCCAACTTCTGATTAAAAAAAAAAAAAACAAAAAAAAAAAACAAAAAACCTCAAAAAACCCCACAAAACACCACAAACCCAACCCTCAAAGTTACAACTGGATTTCAAACTCCCCTTCCCCGCTAAGGTTCCAACAGCAATACACCGGTCCTGAACCGATGAGAACGGAGTATTTTGTTTGTCCTAACCAGGAATTGTTTCTTATAAAGTCCTTTCTTTTTAATTATTAGCTTATATTACTTATCAGTGCTCAGCCAGCGCTCTGAGTTGAGCGGTCTGCAATGCTCCTTTTGCCTTTGCATCCCATTTTTAACTATTCCTCAACACCCAGGTAGGTAAAAGGGTGGCTCTACCCTAACCTTCGCTAACGAACCTCTTCCATTCTGGCCTCCCTAATTGCGGCTGCACCCTGGGAAACTCGCTCCCCCAGGAAGATGCTCCAGGCTGGTTTCAGCTGTGCCGCAGCACCCGGATTCCCATGGCGTGGGCGTTTGCTCCGCTGTTGCTGGGTTTCACGCCGTGCCTCAGGCTAGTCGCTGCCACAAATAGGCTTTTCCCTTTTTTTTTTTTTTTATTCTCCTCCTCACAAACGCAAAATTTATCACTGAGCTTTCAAAGGGCGCTGCTGACTCCGCTCCATCAGCATCAGCCTTGCTCCCACCTTCACGCCAGCTCCCACCCCTCTCCTCCACCCATGGGTGCCAGACGCCCGCAGACCCACAGCTCAGCACCCCAAGGATGCTTCAACAGCAGGGTGCCAACCACCACTCCCCTGGGCACGCAGTGACTCCAGGGGCCACGTTCCCAGTGCTAACCAGTCCGAAGGACAATAATTCCTGTGACCACACAGAAATAAGAGCTCTCCAGTGTGGGACTGCAAAATAACGCGCCCAAGATGGGGGGGGGCTGAGGGCAGCAAGGTCCCACCGCCCAACCCTGCCCACAGGCATGCAGGAACTTCACCCCTGCTCCACAGTGCTCAAGAAAGCCCAAAATGTCTGGCACGGCCTGGGGGACGGGGTAACAGTGTCTTGTCCCATGCAGAGAAAAGGCAAAGCACAAGGACCCGCTCTCCCGGGGCAGCCTGCGATCCCACCCTGCAGCCAGCTCCCAGATTGGCCCCGCTTTCCCCCAGCCCCGTCCTCCAGCACCGGAAAGGATGGCTGAAGCCCCCATTGGTTTCCAAAGTCTGGCAAAAATATCCCGGGTGACCCTAAGCCCTTCAGCCCACGGTGAAAACGGCTCCAGCACATGCTGGTGTAGGGCATCTCTTCGCTCCCTTGAACCCATTCAAGCACTTTCTGCCACACCACACTGAGAGCGAGCAACCCTCTGGAAGCACCCAACTCGCCTTTAACTTCATTTTTGGAGGCCAAAGAGGATGTTAGAGACTCTCCTGCCATGGGCTACACAGGTCTCGGAAAGCACCAGCCCGGGTACCAGCGCAGCAAGGTTAAAAACTAAAGAAGCACTGATGAAAAGCAAATTAAAAGGTCTGGGCTGCAAGAATACAGTGTTAAGCAGTGGAATATTTGTTTGCTAATACAGCATCACCTCAACCTCAAAACATTTTTAGGATAAACTTAGTCATATCTGACAGTCTATGTTGCATTCTCCCCTGCAGAAGCCCCATTGCTCAAACTGCGGAAACACTGCAGTTGCTAAAGTAATTCCTTCTTTGCAAATACGTCCTGGGCCACCACAATAAATTCAGGGGTTGCAAGACACTAATTGCTCCAGGAAAGAAGCAATTTGCCGATGGAAATACCAGGTTTCCAGGCTTTATAGTGCAAATTATTGTCCATATCATATACCGCTGTTATAATCAATCGCGTTTTCCAAAGCGGATCGTAAAGGTCAAGCAGCAGCACCTCCGTGCATAATTAATGTTTGTTTTGATATAGCCACAACTGGATCTTTGGTTATTAAAGTTTGTTATTAACTATTAACCTTGGCACGCAGCTTCTTCACCACATAACTAGCGGCTTCTTTCACTTAATAACTGTATTAAAATAGAAACTATGTCAACCACAGATTAACTTTAAAAGCCTCAATGGGCTAAAAATAATGAACTAATCTACATTTACCAAAAAGAACAGATTTCAGATGATTATTAATCCCTTCTCAGGATGCAGGGAGGGGAAAAAAGTTCCGTCCTCAATTTCTAACTTTAAATGTGGTACATTTGCACTTAACCCAAGGCCTGCAGATGACAAGACTAAAGCGTCCCAACCCAGCTCTACCAGCGCCCAGGGGCTGTAGCTTCTGCAAACCCCATCCAGGCAGCGGGGTGATGGGACAGACCGAGTCCAAGCTGCCAATGTGGTGTGGGAAAGGCTGAAGCTGTAAGTAGGACATTTGCTGAAGGAAACGCTGCGAGCTCCAGGACGATCGCGTGATTTACACCCTCGAGACAAGCCAGGGATCCCAATTACCTTTACGACAAGTCCTGCCATGACTATTGTATTGGGTTTCTGTGGCAAGGTCTTGGTAGTGGGGGGGCCACAGGGGGGGCTTCTGTGAGAAGCTGCCAGAAGTTTTCCCTGTGTCTGGCGCTGGCCAAGGCCAAGCCAATCAGCGACAGTGGAAGCCACTC
>NW_009258668.1:513393-514841 GCF_000687185.1 Egretta garzetta
TCCCCCTGCGCTGCTGGGGGGAGTAGGTAGAGAAACTGGGAGCGAAGTTGAGCCCAGGGAGAAGAAAGGGGTGGGGGGAAGGTTTTTAAGGTCTAGCAGTTTTTCTCCTCTCCTCTGATTTTGATCGGTAATAAATTAGTTGGTTTTTATCAAGTTGAGTCTGTTTTGCCTGTGATGGTAACTGATTAAGTGATCTCTCCCTGTCCTTATCTCGACCCATGAGCCTTTTGATTTACTTTTCTCTCATCTGTCCAGTTAGAGGGGAGCGATGGAGCAGCTTTGGTGGGCCCCTGGCGTCCAGCCAGGCTCAAACCACCACAACTATGCTCGCCCGAAAGCAGGCAGGCGAGCTGGTGGGGACATGCGGGATCCTCTGCACTTGACTGGCACCCTGAACTTCTGAGCTTCCTCACATGGAGAAGCCCTTGAACACTTAGCTGCACTGACAGAGAACCCAAGCTCCGAGGACCGAGCTGAGGAAGGCCACGCAAGCCACGCACGGCAGGTTGCCGTGCACAAGGGTATCGCATTGATACCAGCCCCCTCCCCTGCCTCCCCTTGCCCCCACCAGGAACGTGGCTGCACTCCTATGGAAAGACTCACCACGGCGTAGTTAGTCCGATAGAAGAACAGCAACTGACAGTGTTGAGCTGGTAAAAGGCTCTTTTCTTACTAATAAAAGTAGAAATCAGCAATACCCAGACAAGCAATTGGCTGGTTTGGTACTTGAGTGGTGATAATGCTATAAAATGGCTCTAAAAACAGTCCTGGAAAAGGGTAAAAGCCGGGAAGCTCGACATCTATTTCTCACCCAAAACCAAGTCCTAAGCGCAGGAGCCGAGCTGCTCCATGCACGAGGCATCCCCTTCCCGGGACCGGGAGCACCCCCAGCCCGAGCTACTGCCGACAGCAGCTCTGATGTTTCCCGTAAGACAGCGCTCGTGTGCAGAGGTGATGGCCGAGATGGAGAAGGGTGGGTGGAGATTCACCCCCTTGTCTCCCAATGTGCAGGCCTGGCCAACACACAAGGCGGGCAGCAGCAGAAGCTCTGCCATGCACTTACAGAGATGGCATCTCCTGGAGCACTTCAAAGCACAGAACCATTCACCAGTCCTCACCTGAACCCCCCTGTCCCCAGCGGCTCCTATCGGCACGGCAGGTACAGTAACTGCTGTGGGCACTTCTCATGGAGCAGAGATTTCCCACGCCTTCTGGGATTAGAGGAATGCTGCCAGCTGGTGTTGAACCCATGTCTGTGGCTTTCCCACTATAACCCGTTCTCATTTAAGAGGTCCCTTTAACTATAATCATAGAACCATAGAGTCATTCAGGTTGGCAAAGCCCTTTCAGCTCCCCCAGCCCAACCACCCCCCTACCCCTGCCATCCCACCCCCAAACCCTGGCCCTCAGCACCGCCTCTGCCCAGCTGTTAAATCCCCCCAGGGCTG
>NW_009258668.1:514916-523050 GCF_000687185.1 Egretta garzetta
AGCCGCTCCCCAGCAGCCTGGGGCTCCAGACCCCTCCCCAGCTCCGCTGCCCTTCTCTGGACACGCTCCAGCCCCTCCAGGTCCTTCAGGGAGGGAGGGGTCCAACACTGAACATGTGCTCCTAAAGGGAGAAAATCATACAAATAGCCTCCCCTGAGGAGGGGGCAGCTCTAAGAGCAGCTCTGCTGGGATCCCTCCAGGCACTGCCCATGCTCTCTTGGACCTGCAGGACTTCGAGACCAAGCTTAAACACACAGGACACAAATCTTTGGGTAACCAGCATTGAGAACAGTTGCATAAAGGCATATACATGGAGACACGACATTTTGTGTCCTTCGCTCCTGTTTGAGATCCTAGCTTCAAGAGGAAACACCGCATGGGCCTCGTTCCCAGCTGCCATCTAGGATCAGCGCCAGCGGGGTTCTCTTCCGCAGAGCCCTTGGTGACTCCCAGGGAGCTGGGGTCACCAGCTTGCACCCCCTTGTACCCTGGCCAGGAACAGCCACACGCATCTGCACGCTCTCGCATGGCCCCCAAAATCTGGAAGCCACTGGCAAGGGAAGCAAAGTCTGAGCAGTAGTTTTCTGCCATAGCTTCGGAGACAAGACCGCTAGCGCTGCAACAAATCCACAGCAAACAAGGCAGCCGAGTGGCACCGGCGAGGAGCCGAAGTGCCGGCATCCCGCGGCTTTCCCGATTGAATTTCAATGGGGAAGCGGTGGGGTGCCAATCTTCAGCCAGGCAGCACTGAAAAGCTTCACCTGAAAGGGCGCTCCAGGAGAACCATCTCACCTCAAACACTTGCCCTGTTCCAGGTTTGAAAGAAACTGAGTTATTGACAAATTTAACCCAAAACATATTTTTCCCAGACACCTAGGCTGAGGTGTTGGATACAAAAATAACCTGCTCCAGCAATCCCCTCACCCGCTCGCCGTCTCCAGAGATGCTCTTCACCCTCACGTCTTCTCCAGCTCAAAGGTGCAAAGCAAACGTCTACTGCTTATCCTGGGCCGCACTTAATTAAACTCTTGTTATCAGCCTGCTAAGTGAAAAATATTCCTGATTTAGTGCTTTTTATTGTATTGCTGTAGCAGGACAGATGGGTAGCAGGGACAACGGTATTGATTATTCCTTCTGGGGACCGCACTAGTGCTAAACCTGACAGCTCATTTTCCAAGCCTTGCCTGGCCCACCATACAGGGAGCCAGGCAGCACAGAAAACCCAAGAAAAAGCATTGAAGTGTCACAAAATCAAATATTCCTTTACTGAAATAGCTGTCAACAGCCCCAAACACTCAGGCTGGAGGTGGCAAGTCACCCCGCTGCCACCGGCGGGAGCTGGGTGCTCCACCCAGGCGTGATTGGTCAAAGGCTTGGGTGTCAACCTTCGATTTTAATCTATTTTCAGAGTGATAACCTAAGCATAACAACTTTATAAGTCTCAGAGAAGGCGACTCTAGACTCTGCCTGCACGTACACAGTCGCATACACAAGGTGCTGCTGCCAAGAGGGGCTGGTGAGACCATCTGTGGGATGGCCAGACAGACAGACCGACCCGTGAAAATCCCCGCTGAACCAGAAAAAAGGACTTAAAAATAAAAACCCCGAGGCTCTGGTGCCCATCCAGCATCCAAACCCGTGGGACGCGCTGCTGCAGCTTCAGCCAACTAACACCACGTCTCACCCCTCCTTTGGCTTTCTCCAGCCCAGGAAAATCCAGCCGATGTTTGCTAAACCCTCCTTCCACCAAACGCCGTGGGAGGAGGGGTGGGGTGGGCACAGCTCGCAGGTTCTGCTTCTGCATCGCCTGCTGCAACAGCAGTTTGGGAACTTCTCCAGGGCACTTACAGAGATCTCCTTGGAGGCGCTGAAATGACAGCACAGAGCAAAGATCTGGAGAGGAAAGAACTTGCCTTCTCCAGAATCACCGGTGGCTGGAATCAAGCGCTTTCTAATCTCTACTGAAGCATGCACAGGCTTGTCTACAAAGCCAGAGTTGCTACCTGCTGTCTTTTTATAAGAGTTTTGTTGTTGGCTTTTTTTTTTTTAATCATTTAAAAACCTCTAGTTCTTCACTAAGAAGCTTCTCAAACCACCTCAAGGCCACTCTGAGAGCTTCCTGAAACGCTCTCACCTAAAGCCAACTCAGTTCGAAACTGGCATCACGCAAAAATGCCCCATTGCTCACTCAGGATCAGGAGCACTTGACAGCATATCCGTGCCATCAGCAAAAAGAGGGGAAAACCTATCCCTGCCTGGTGTCGCTCAGCCTGGCCGTAGTCACATCGTCATGGCAAAGCCCAGAAGCTTCACACAGGCCCTTAGAAAGGGCCAAAACCAGCTAGGAGACGAGAGATAAAAGTTGTCTATGAAACAGCAGTCATGCTGTGCAGGTAGAGCCATGAATCCCAGAATCCCAGAGTGGCAGGGGTTGGAAGGGACCTTGGGAGATCACCCAGCCCAACCCCCCTGCTCAAGCAGGCTCACCCAGAGCAGGGGGCACAGGACAGCATCCAGGCGGGGGTTGAAGATCTCCAGAGAAGGAGACTCCACAGCCCCCCTGGGCAGCCTGGGCCAGGGCTCAGGCACCCTCACAGTCAACAAGTTCTTCCTCACGTTCAACTGGAACCTCTTCTGCTTCAGGTTGTGCCCATGGCCCCTTGTCCTGGTGCTGGGCACCACTGGGAAGAGTCTGGCTCCGTCCTCGGGACCCCCACCCTTGAGATATTTGTAGGTGGTGATGAGATCCCCTCTCAGCCTTCTCTTCTCCAGGCTGAACAAGCCCAGCTCCCTCAGCCTTTCCTCGTAGGGGAGATGCTCCAGTCCCCTCATCAGCTTTGTTGCCCTCCTCTGGACTCTCTCCAGGAGTTCCTCATCTTTCTTGAACCAGGGAGCCTGGAACTGGATGCAGTTGAAGCCTTGGACGCAGCAGCAGCCACCATGCAGTGCTCAACTGGTGCGAGATACAGAACAAAAAGGCAAAGGAAGACCAACAACCGTATCTATAGAGTATAAAATGCAAATGGCATCTTGGATTCTGAGAGGGCCGAGGGGTGTTACTTGTGGCTCGCTCGTTGAAATTTAAGCAGTCATTTCTGCAATTGCCACGTTTTGCTGCAAATGCCATTACCTTCTATTCAGGGCAAGAATGGGATGGAGACGAAGACTGCGGGCATCTGCACTGCCTGCCCCTTGGTACCGTGGCTCTGATCCCACCTCGCCATGCCGGTCCCTCATCACACGCCTACCCAATGGTGTGCAGCCGCCCCCCCCGTCCCCCTCCCACAGCGCTGGGCTCCTGGCCAACATGACAGACGCTCTGAGAGCACCGCTGCAATCAATAGGCAGGGGACCGGGTGGCCTGCCGATCTTATGCCAGCCCACAGAACCACACTGCAAGGGGCAAGTGGTGTCACCTCCCAAACACCCGTTTGTGTGCAAAGTATGACCTTTCATTTAGAAACAACAGGCAGGTGGTGGGATTCATGGCCTTGCCTACCACAACGAGGATCTCATTTAGTGCAGCTCCTCCTGCGGTCTAGATTTTATTTTGCCTTGTCTGGTAGAAACATCTTCTCCTCATTTCTTTTTTTTTTTTTTTTTTTTTTTTTTTTTGAAAATTTTTTGGGGAAATTTCACATCTTCATTAGGATTGGCTGGGGCATGTCATCTCCCCCCTTTAGCAATGCCATTTTCACATGGGACTAAATCCTATGGAGACTACTAAAAGGATGGTTCTTTGATCTTTTAATATCTTCTACAGCACTTTCATTTTTGGTTAGAAGAGCTGCTGCTTCTCCTGCAGTGATTCAGCAAACTGCTCTGGCCCTGTTGCAGGTGAGCAGTTTTAGCCAGACTGGGCACCTGCTTAACACCAGGACTTCCTAAACTGGGACATGAAGTTGATCGCTGCTGAAGTAGGATATTGGAAAGCCTTTCAAAAACATCCCCTTTACCCATCTGTCTCCATTTTATCACAGCCATCACCGGCAATTTGTGACTGTTTAACCAAATTAATCACGCTCTTGAAAGCTGGGGGAGGCAAAGCCCTGGGACACCTGAACCTCTGCCTTCCCTTGTTGAGGCACCTGCCAATGGTAGATGCTGCACGATGGGGAACCTGCTCGTCTTCGTGTACCTTCAAGGCCAGACCAGGTCTGCTTGCTCTTCGCCTCTTACCTCGAGCCCAACCGCCCTTCTGGCAGGCATGTTTTAGTCCATCACATGGAATAAGCTGAAGCTTTTTTACTTTTCTGGTGGTTCTGTTGTTAACCCCTGCTGATCTCACACATCTTATACTAACGGAAGGCCTGTTTGGAGACATGTTGTTTCAGCAGAAATAACGTTTAAGCTATCCTGCATCCTGCCGGTGGACCAGGTTGCTTCTCCAAGTCCCTAAAAAGTATTTCACGATGACCAGCCACTCCATTAAGGTCTCCATAAACCTGTCGGGGGGAGAATCTGGCTGATCCGACTGTACAGGGGTAAGACATGTCTAAGTAGTCAACAGACCTTGTTTCTGCAGATGCAGAAGTGGCCATACAGGACAGTGTTTCTGTACACAGTTCAGACAGTTGGGAGATGCTTCGCGCATGGGTTACAACAACCAATAGCACTGGATCACACAGGTGCTGGAGCAGGACCACGGGTTGGTGCAAGAACTGAGCAGAACAACATTTTGGGGAGGCTCACCTTGCTGGGAAAAGCCTCTGCCAGAAACCGCCCGTCCTGTTCCATAGATTGATGCCCCACTCCTGCATTACCCTATACCAAAATCCCAATACATTATTTTTCTCATCTAACTCCCCACCCACGAGCACACATGCAGTGCAGACCCAGTGAGAGGACAGGACCAGCCCCAGCACCGGCTGCTCACCAACAGGCTCTGCCTTTTCCTACGGCACAGCATGGGGTCTCTGCGTCCTTTGTACCATGCTTCCCAGCAAGAAGAGCTCATTGCCGGGGTCCTGAGCTCCCATCCCCAACGCAGCTCCCTGGGAACGTCAGGGTGACCCCCACTGGGACTAATAAGGAGGCACAGAGCCAAGTCAAGAACTCCAATGCTGCCCACGTTGGCCTAAGAGCAGAGCTTTTTCTCTTGGTATTCCACACTTTTTCAAGGACTCCAAACCCTCCTGGAAGAGCACGGCAATTTGCTGTTTGTTTTAAGATGGGGAATGTATCAGATGGGATCACAATCTGCCCCGTGCGACATCAGGAACAGCTCTCTTGGGTTATCAGAGCTTTTCCCGAAGATCATTCTGCCCTCACCTGCGAGGGGGAACAGCCCCCGAGGCACCGCAGCTCGCTGCTGGGGAAGATGAACCCTCAGCACGCTGCCGGGGCACCAGCACTGCTCTGCAGAAGCCCATGCCCAGCTTTTACTTCTTGCTACAGCACTGGAATTTCCCTTTCTCCTTTTTTTCCCCACCAAAAATAATAATAAAAAAATTCTGTTGGAGCGCACAGACTGCTATCACCTCTCTAAGGAGTCTCCTTCTCTGGAGATATTCAAAGCCCACCTGGATGAAGTCCTGTGTAGCATGCTCTAGGTGAGCCTGCTTTAGCAGGGGGGTTGGACTAGATGATCTCCTGAGGTCCCTTCCAACCCTTACGATTCTGTGATTCTGTGATTCTCTAAGCCACACGAACGAATACATGAGACCAGAAAGCTGCAAGGCTACCAAAGCCTTGTCCCCTAGCCCTTCTCCCACCAGTGACCCCTGTTCAAGCCTCACTGCCCTCGAGACCATTCGTGGCACAGCAGCCCCGAGACGCGCACATCGCCTGGTTGCTGCCAAAATGCGTGCGACGCTTTCCCAGAGATGTGGATGTCGCTTTTTTTTCTCCATACAGCAGTGGATTGTCCTAGAAGACTTCATTAGCCCCGAGGCAGATTCTTCTGGTGGTTAAAACCGGTCCCTGGGTTCAAAAGACTTTTGTTCGGGCAGGGTGGCAAGGCAACAGATGGATGCACGGAGAGCGGGCCGACCGCCTCGCTGACTCCGAGCCAGGTAACAGAGAGGCAGTGGCTTAATATAGGTTCCATCTGCCAGACCATGGCTCCAGAAAGGAGAACAGGTAGGAAAGCATGACAGCAAGCTCTTCACTAGACATACGTGACCACAGTCCCCACACAGCAACGGGGCTTAAGCAGGCAACGCACCCGTTACACAGATGGTGGTCACAGCTTTGGGGAGAGGTTTCTACCACACTGAGAGAGCAATGGCTGCACCCATCTCTGGACACATCCTTGGGGTGGACCAACCTCTCCCCCATGCTGTCCTGCCAACATGAGGCCTCCCGAGTCTCCCCGCCACTGCAGCACCTCCCACTGCTTCCCACCCACAGCAGCCCCGGAGCTGCCTGGTCCCTCTCCTCCGCTCCAGGAGGTGCAAGGAGACTTCTTTAGACTTCGGTGTCCACTCCTTAAAAGCCAAAATTAGGACCAACAGGTTCCCTCATGAGTGTCAAGAGAAGTTCCTACAACCTGAAAGTTTTCAAGAGCTCCACCACCTCCTTGGTGAAACTTTCCCTGCTGTGACTTTCACTGCGATACCCAAAATCCATAGAGCCTTTTGGAAAGGCCAACTTTTTGCCTCCCGGTTGAAAATGATGCTGTAACACATATGGGAGGCCATCTCAGAGACCCTCTCCAGGGGAACACCCCCCCATCTCAGGAACCTTGGTCAAACTCCACCATTGAAAATTCATCTTTCTCCTGTGTTTGTTTTCAAAACATCAACTTGGGTGGAATTAAATGCTGGGTTGGCAAAAGCCTCCTTAAAAGGCTCATGACTAATGGGGGCAATCATGCTGGTGTCACCTGCTTGTCATCACTTTAAGGTAATTTAGCAAGCTGATGGCTTTGTGTGAAGAACTAATGACACAATTCTAATCTGTAAAAAATCAGGCACAAGAAAATAAGCTTTTGGCATCACACTGGGGGGAATAAAATTAACATAACAAGGCCTGTACAGTGCCATTGCCCAGCCGAAACGCAGTCTTTTTTGGATGCACAGTTTTAAGCATTCAAGTATCACCAATACGCTTGCAAATTTGAAGTGAAGAGGCATTTACGTTTTTCTTTGCTTAATAAGGGATTTCTTCGTGCTGCACACCAGGAGCTCGCTGGGGCCAACCCCGGGGTAGATGCACACAGCGGTGCAAGCCCTCCCCACTCTGCGATGCGCCCCAGGGATCACAGATTTAATACCACAAATTTAACACCGACACAAGCCCCCGTGGGACGGCGGGGTGATTCCCTCTCATTAGCCCAGCCACGCCTGGGTCTTGGCTCCGCTGGCAGCTTTTGGTGAGCTGCCTTCTAAGTCACCGAGGAGGAGAGACCAAGACATCAATATAGAAATAAATTGCAACCAGCTTGCACAGAGCTAACCCCAAGACTTGCCATCACAGGGAAGGAGTTTTAGAAGCAAACAAAAAAAAAAAAAGACCCCATCCCCAAAGAGCTTCAGAAATCAAACTCTTACAAAGCCTCAGGAGAAAGGATTTTAACTGCCTAATTCACCACCTTCTTATAGTTCAATAATTTGTTTGTGAAATAAATACTACTGTGTTCAAAGTAAAAGTTTTAGATAAAAGGAGGAATTTGCCTGGCGTTCTTGCACATCTTGCTTGGTGTCGCATCCCAGCCCGTTGTGTGTTCCTGCAGCTACAGCCACGTGCCCTGTTGGCCATCGGTGCCATCAGGCTCTCCCACCCAACACATTTTATTCACAGGGGCTTGTTTGCGTGTCTTGCCTTTGGGTTTTTTTTTTTTTCCAGCTTGCTCAGTGAAAACCTCGGTAATACTTATAAAAGACATTATTACAAATGGGTTGTGGCTGTTGAGTTTAATTCTTCTGTTGTTCTTCCCTGCTCTTCTTACCGCAAACCTGTAGCCCAGGAAGGGCCTGACAAGGAAATTTCCCAGCTCAAAGTGCTCGTTCTAACTTTATTTTATTACATGGTTATGTACCTTAAGCTTTATTTCGGTTTATATTTTTAAACAGCAAGAATTAACAGACTGCACTGTCTGCTTCTATATAGCTTAAAGCTTCGAGGATTTTTTTTTTTTTTTTAAAACCTATATATAAAACCACATTTTTTTTCTACAAGACAAAGCAATTTC
>NW_009258668.1:523141-531526 GCF_000687185.1 Egretta garzetta
AGGGCTTTTCCACCCAAAAGGATTCCAGAATTTTATGAAAAAAAAAAAAAAAAAAAAGAGAGAGATATCAATAAACCAATAAAGATGTCTTTAAAGTGTAATGGATGATTCCTAGGATGTGATTTAGCATGATAAAAGGTCCAATGTAATGAAACAAAATTTAATCTGAAATTAAAAGAAACCAAATTGCCATTTATTATAAGTAATGGAGAACACATATCCAACTGCGCAGTTTGGTGCTGGCTGACCCAGGGACAGACTGGCCCAGCCCCAGGTTACTAATCACCGGAAGAAAACAGTGGAATGTTTTTACATCTCCTCGAGTATTTTGGAGCAAGCCTAATTCTTGGATGCCCTTCTTGGCTCAATCTCAAACTGGCCACAGCCCGGCATAGAAAACTGCCTCTGCAATGACTTTGCAAACAAAAAACCTACCCAAAAAAAAATGCAAGGCGGCCTGTCCCTCTTCCAAGGAGATTCTGGCTCCATTTCTGAGCTCCCAAACGTACAAAAGCATCTTTTGGGTTTAGAAAAGGCACTGTGGGATCCCCCAGCCCCGGTGCAAATGCACAGAGGTTAAAACACAGCAAGGGAAAAATGCAAGCCCTCTTC
Organism: Egretta garzetta; assembly: GCF_000687185.1. Taxonomy (NCBI): domain Eukaryota; kingdom Metazoa; phylum Chordata; class Aves; order Pelecaniformes; family Ardeidae; genus Egretta; species Egretta garzetta. The sequence continues at coordinate 523,754 of NW_009258668.1, forward strand.
CAACTGAACGGAAGAGGAGTCTTCAAATGTGTGAACACGGGAAGGAAAATTAAAAGGGGAAAGCAAACAGGGGGTGAGAGCAGGGAAGAAAGCAGCAGGAAGACCCTCAAGGAGCAGAAGAGATGACCTTCAATATCAAGCTTCTCATCTGTCACCATAAAGAGCTACCAAATAGCCGGGGCTCGCTCCGATTCACTGTCACACGCAAGAACTGGAGAAGCAATCAAAAGCTGGTTTGGTTTTCTCAGCAAAAAGAAAAAAAAAAAAAAAAACCTTGCGGTGAAAACAGTTTCAGGCACAATGAAGCAGTCTCAGCACTTCCAGGCTGAATCTCTTTTGTTTTCGTTCCTGCGACTTCTTTAAAAATAAAAGCTCATTTTGACATGAAAAATTAATGTGTTCCCCTTTGAAAAAGAAACAAAATTTCACTTTTAATTGCTGCATTATTAACTTTATCTTGCTGTTTGCCAAAAGGAATCTGAATTTGTGCGTCATTTGTTTCGCTTCTCACGCTGAAAGCTCCTTGTAGGAAATGGTTCATTTTAAAAAACTGCGCAGCTATCACTAAATGAACATGGTTTGTATCAGAAAGGTGCAAGCCAGAATTTGTTTGTGCCTTGGAGACTTCTATTAAAATTGAATAATTGTTTTGAAATTCTGAGATCAAATTGCTGGGAATCCCAGTTTTTATGCTATTGCCCCTCATACACCAGTCGGAGCAGCTGTGGTTCACCAGGGAACCCAAAGCAAAGCTCCCTGCCACGGCTCAGCAGCATGGGGTGTCAGGGGGGTGGCGAAGGATTTAAACCTCCCTTTATGTTGCTGAATGCAGTCGTTCTGCTACAAGGGGAGAAAGAAAAGACCAAAGAACTCCACGTGTATTGTCTCTGTTCAACCAAGACAAAAAACGGTCATGGAATGGCATCACAGAACTCCTCAGGGCCAGGATTTAGTGGTGGGATGGCAGGGTTAGGGGAACAGTTGGGCTTGATGATCTTTAAAGGTCTTTTCCAAACTAAACAATTCCATGATTCTAAATCATTTCCAGCTGGGTTTGCCGTGTGTATTTTGGAGTAATTCCTCCCCATCCGTGTTTGCTAGAACTGCATTTACCCATAGCTACCCTCTCTCCTCTTCAGGTTTTGAAATAGCAAGACCTAAAACCTGCTCCTCAGCTCCTCCAAGGACTGCACCTTCCTCTCCAGACCACTTTTCCAAGGAAAACTGCTCCCTCCGAGCTCTGCTCACAGGAAACGCCACGAATCCTCAGCCACGGCAGAGGTGAATAGAGAAGATTTGCAGATACCCCAGGGCAGGGAACAGCAGAGATAGCTTGTAAAGCAAGAAAAACTGAGGGAATCCGTAATCCACCAGCATCAGATGCTGTTCTATCACTGAAAAACTAGAGCAAGGGGGAAAAAAAAAATAATTTAAAAAGTGGTGAATAGGAGTGAAACCAAAGCAGTGAGCAGACTTTTAGGGTTTCACAAACTTCTCCACTCATGACATTAAAGGGATGCTAAAGGGTTAACAAAAAGACCTTTGTGAAGCCAACTGTAGCTAGAATGTGATAAGAGCCCTGAGTAAACAGAACATCCTTGAGAAAGAAAGTTCAGCCTGTGGCTTGTAGTGAATAGCTGTAGGATGTGGCTCACAGCGGGGGATGCCAACCTGTCTGGGAGCTTTTGGGGTGGGATCCCTTTGAGGATTAACAGACCCTGAATGGGTTCCTCGAGTCACTCTGAAGAAGTCAGCAGACACCAAGCTAAAACCTGGACCCCCAAGACAAGTGCAGAAGAACCAGGCCTTGCCATTCAGGGAGTCAACTTACGACCATCTATTGAAGAAAGGCCCAGAGGTCATGGATGACCACCACTGAGAAGCCCCACCCCAATGACCACTGGGGACCCCCAAAAACCACCGACTCAAATCACTGAGCATGCATGATTGGGAGGGGAATATGTAGATGAATTTCAGGAACTCACTGTCATATACAAGTTTTACATACATATAAGCTATGCACATTAGGAGGAGCGATCCCCTGTGTGTCCAGCGCTACAATAAAGAATACCTGCTTAATGGTCATCAAGACCATTGAGTCATGATTTCGGCTTTTCACGGCTTTGACATCAGGCTTCATCAGGCTGGAGCGGAGCAGGGTGAAGCCACAGAACTGAAGCTCTGGGTGCCAGAATACACACGGATTTTTCTTCTGCAGTCCGGACTGGGCTAATCTGCTCCAAATACACCTCTAGGTTTGCACACAGTAGTTTCACACACATATTTCTATCAAAGATGTTACAAAGAAATCGCTGATGAGAGGCGAATATTGGGCAATAATGAGAAAAGGGTGGGAAAAAAAAAAGGGAAACCAAACATTTACTAGGCCCTTATTATGTAAAGATTGGACTTTAAACTTGCCCCATCTACCTGGTTAGGCCTATCTGCAATCCTAAAGATGAGCCTGACATTAATCAAATCACACTAAATGGGAAGAGATCATCAGCTCATAAACAAGCGGCTTCCCCAGCACACACACGAAGTTTCTCACCACCACTTCGCTTCCACCCACCCGGTTTTCCCTCCTGTTCTCCTGGTACCAGAGGGCACGGGCTCTGCACAAATCTCTCCGTTACACTTCCAATTAATTTCTGCATTATTCACCAGCTGCCCCAAATACTGACCAGTGCGCAACCACCAGCTCCTCCACACCCCAGATGCCCACCTCCAGCCCCCATCACCACCCTGGTGCTCACCAAGACACAAGTGGCTCCTCTCAGTACTTCGCCATGCTCAAGTTATGGCATCAAATATGCTCAGCCCAGCAACCCAGTTAAACACCAGCAGGGTAGGACAAGGCATTTAGAAGTTGCGATCTCGTGATCTGCAAATTAAAGCTTTGCTTTCATTGCTCCTCCATCCGTTGGCCTCCAGAGGCATGAGATACCTGCAGCACTTCTGCCCAAAGCCAAACACGGCCTTTCTCCTTTTCAGCTCAAACAGAAACCAGCCATGGGGAGGTCCCCAATGCCAAGATAATTGATTTCTATGTAGTTTCATGGGCAGGGCATCCAATTTTTGGAAAATACTCCATCACCCTGTAGGCACCCCATGACGAATCCAGCTCTCAGAGCTAGAGCAGATCAAGGAAGGGTTGGAAGGGGTTTGAAAACTTTCCCTAGACTTGAGTGATGAAAATCAAAGCTACTGACATGGTCAGGAGCTGGACACAAGGGACACCGGCGACTGTTTCATTAGCTGTAGCCACGTCTGCTGCACCGAGTGAAATTTTATAGCATCAGCGGGAACGCTGAAGTGCATGTGCTGGAAAGAAACAAGTTAGGATGCAAAAGAACAGCAGCAGCTTTCTGGGATACCAGGGAGCGCCGCTGTTTATTAATATGGACTCGTACATACCACACATACAAAATAAATCCCTTTCGACATCCGCAGGTTTTGGTGCGTGGCTGCTTTGAGGCCAGTCAGGCCCCAGCATGGCTGCTGTCACACAGACTGATCGTTTACCCCAGCATGAAGAGGAAATTAAATACAAAACCCTCTTAAATTCTTGTTAAGCATTTAATTGCATTGACAAAAGCAAGGCAGCTCAGGTTCAAGGTTGCTCTTCCACCCCTAAATCCACTGCTCAGCAGCATCCAAGTGCATCTCCTGCCATGCCTGGAGGAGACGGCTGAGCAGAGCACTGTTAACTCTTGATTTCTTGGCTTTTGCCCAGTTTAGTTAGCCCCACAAGATTGTCGTCATGTTGACTCCATAGTTCCTCCCTCATCTTCTGCTCCCAAGTGCCACAAACTCTTTATTTCCCCCCTCTTGGGACAAAAGCTGCCACAATAACATTCCTGCAGCTTGCAGAGCTCTTCTTGTCTGCATTTGGATGCGGCGAGCAAGGGCGAGCAAGCTGGAGCCTGACTCCCACGGCCTCAAGGAGGAAGGCTCTCCCAAAACCATCCAGATGCCCCATTTTTTTGTAACAGTAAGGCTACCTTCTGGCACAGCTCTGTAAGGTCCATCCCACCAACACCTGCAGCAGCGCTCCTACCAAAAGGTCTTCTCCAACACTATTACATACAAAGTGGCCCCATTCAGCCAGTTAACAGACTCCATCCTTCCAACCCTCTTTGACTTATTTTTCTTCCCCCCATGAGAAAAAGCATGGCCAAAAAACCAAACAGTATTTTTCTTTGGACAGCTGTCAGAAAAGCTGAGAGAGAAGAGCCAGGCATATAAAGCATGTTCTCTTTTCTCCAGCATTCAGGAGCACTTTCTGTCAACGCGATAACCACAACCCAAATTGCAGTTGTCACTGCTCCTCTGCCAAACTGGGGCTCGGCACGTGGAGGGGACTCCTTCCACTCTCATGCCAACAGACAACAAATCCGAGACCCACACAAACTTTTTGCACTTGCAGAGACCCAAAATGGAACGCCTGCCCCCCAAGACAGTGACAGCACTGGCTGTACGGGGCAATGCGGCCAGCAAGCTGGAGCAGGAACCAGTGCTGGAGAAGGGATCATGAGCTAGGACCCAAGTTTTTGGCTTGCCAGCTAAGCAAACACGCTCTGCTGATGCAAAAATGAAGAAGCTTCAGAATTTCCAGAGGTGGAAAAAAAAAAAAAGAAAAACCCTTAAATTGGACAAAAAAGGGGGTTGTTTGCAAATAAGTTGGGTTTTCTGCATTTTTAGATATTAAACAGAGGCAGGTTCAGAAGCAAAACCTCATTTCAGAGTGGCAAAGTCAAAATGTTTCCATTAGAAAATGTCAGCATGGAATAATCCATAAAACAGGTTTCCTTTTTCAGGGTTATTTTTTGAAATCAGCTGAGTAGTTCAGGATGAATTCTTAAATAATTCAAAGCACATTGATTGAAATATTCCACCTCCCCCTTCCCCTGATGTGCTTAAGGCTAAACGTGTGAACAGTGAGCTGCAGCCAGACTCCTATCCAACTTCATGAAAATATCTCCCAAAAGGTGAGGGAGGACCTTGAGCCCAGGCTGGGGAGGGGCAGGACCAGCCCCAAGGGAAGCACCAGAGGAGCTGCTTCAGCTGGTGCCTCCTTCAGAGCATGGGGAGCACAACAAAACAGCACCCTAATAGCAATGACCCTAAGGACCAAAAAACCCCAAATCTTGCCGTTGTGGGAAATAAGAAACTGTAAAAAAGCAGTACCCACAAAAAAATAAAACAAATCTTCCTAGTTAAAGCTTATACCATGATGGAGGGTACATGAGAAGGGCCATGCATCTGCACAATAGATGGAAACACAACCAAGTACAGACAGAGCAAAGGACATCCACCACCCTCACCTGGAAACTACCCGCCTTCTCCTCCATCATTGTCACACTACAGCCCCAAGGAGACAACGTTCATGCTTGAAGAGTAAAGCATTGCCAAGGAAAGCCACTTGCTGCATTGGCCAAACCCACCACCTTGATGCCTATGCATGGCATACCCATGATCTGCTCACTGACTGTCTTCAAACAAAAGGCCAAATGCCTCTTCCAGACAGAGAGGTGTTTTCATGGCTGATTACAACACTTAGCCACCCGCTGGGGAAGCTGGGGGCTCCTGCTGGAGCAGTCTTGGCACGGGCATAGCAAGATTTTGGGGCTGGAGCACAGTAAGCACAGAGCTTGCTAACTGTTACAGGCAAAACGCTGCCCACGTGGCCACGTACAGTCTAACACGGAGACACAAAAGGACCTAGAATATGAATTAAAGCAACTGTTTTATTCACTGAAGTGATCTCTACCATTCAAGAGCCAATGATATGAGCAGCTTAAGAAAAGTCGTCTTGCTCTGCAGACACAGCAAACCTACAGCTCCACCCATACAGTGGCCTATGTTGGACAACTTTTCGACTAAGGATGCTAATTCAAACCTACAGTTCAGTGGTTCCCTCAAGGGATGACAGAGTAATGCTGAAATTACTGATATCTGTCTCTGGTACAGAAGATTCCCCACCGCCTGCATAATGCACCATCTCACCAAACACGAAGGAATTGGCCACCTTCAAGCTGGTCAAAGAAATAAAGAAGCGGAATATATTTCATCACACTTTTAACATGTTCCAATTTTTTTTTCCCCCCAAGCTGCACACATACGCAGATTTCTAAGTCAAGACTTGAAAGGGCAATCATTTTTATAGCAATGCCAACGAAAGATCTAACAGTAACTTACATTTCCGATGACTAAAGCAGAGCTATTTCAAGGGTAACTGAGGAACATAATCAGGATTAAATGAGTCCCAGGCTGTCCTAAGCAGAAGGCATTTAGTAAAGAAAACAGCCCTAACTAGAGCTGCAATGAAATATGCTTTACTTCATCTACATCCCAGGAGTCCTTCTCGCTCACCAGTGGCCGCACGCCATGTGCCACACTACCCATCTCTGAGTAGAATAGCTGCTGGAAGCACCAACAAACAGCCATCATCAACACAAAGCTCTGGCTGGGGGAAGTGATGGCCGCAAACTTGAGGCCTCCCAGCTCCCGCTGTCTTGGGCTCTTAGAAGCAAGGGGAAGAACGGCCTAACTAATTCCTGCTACATCAGTTTTGGGTAGGAAAAGTTACATTGCTGCATCTAAACCTGACACATTAACTATGGAGAAGAATCATAAAATCATATAATCCCAGGTTGGAAGGGACTTCAAGGATCATCTGGTCCAACCTTTCTAGTAAGAGCACAGTCTAGGCAAGATGGACAGGCTGGGAGAGCTGGGTTTGTTCAGCCTGGAGCAAAGGAGGCTCAGAGGGGATCTCACCCCCACGTACCAGTACCTAAGGGGTGACTGCAAGGAAGATGGAGACTCCCTTTTCACCAGGAGTCGCATGGAGAGGACAAGGGGGAATGGACACCAGTTGCTCTTGGGGAGATTCCAATTGGACATGAGAGGGAAATTTTTCCCCATGAGAACAGTCACCCATTGGAATAATCTCCCCAGGGGAGGGATTGACTCCACCACATTGGACACTTTCAATCCTCTGCTGAGTCTAATCCAAAAATCCAAACTCAGCTCAAAGTCCATGACAGTCAATGAAATCTGAGATCAAAGGATGTTCGCGGAGTTTTCTTTCCCTGCCTCCGATCCAAACCTTTGTGTTCTGCCACAGAACAGTTCGGAGCTACGGGTTTGTCTTACGCAGCTTCTCCTTCTGTTTGCCCTTTGAGAAGGGGACACATTGCTCCCTCTTTCTTTCTGGGGACTTCAAGGAAAGCCAATTATTCATTTTGCAACACTGCATCTCTATAACAGCTTCAACAGCAGCTTTGGTTACAACCCTCCTGGGTATCGCTGTATTTGTAGAGAGAGGACATTGACTCCTTTAGGAGTTGCACCTGGAGAAAACATTACAGACAACAGGAATCCACTCCTTTCCCCTCCCCAGCCATCCCACCAGAGACCGAGGCCACCTCAATCTCACCTCCAGCTCTAAGCAGAGTAAAGCATCAGCAACCTGATTTGATCTACGTGATTCTGTGTCTTCTCCTCCCAATGCCACCTTCTGTTATGCTGGGGGGCTGAAGGAAGGACTCTGGGGGAGACTGACTGCCCATAAACCATTCCTCCCACAAGCACTACTCACTGACTGATACCATTGGGTAGATTTGCTTCTCCTGGAGTTACGTTACGACATACTGGACTTCAACATCTGGAGGTTACCAGTGGAAATTTAAGACCTTTGAAATTTATATAATCATAGAATCATTCAGGTTGGAAAAGCCCTTTAAGCTCCCCCAGCCCAACCGCCCC
>NW_009258668.1:531833-546235 GCF_000687185.1 Egretta garzetta
CGCCTCTGCCCGGCTGTTAAATCCCCCCAGGGCTGGGGACTCGACACCTTCCCTGGGCAGCCCCTTCCAGTGCCTGACAGCCCCAAGGGGAAGGAATTGTTCCCCATGGCCAACCTAAACCTGTCCTGTGCAGCTTGAGGCCATTTCCTCTTGTCCTCTTGCTCATTACCTAGTAGAAGAGAGTATTAATACTAATACTTAACATCTAGTACACATCTAGGACATGCAGGACTCCAAGAGAGTCTCAATCTTTCAACCTCTCTTGCCATTCTGATACATCGCAGCTGGAATAAGCCACAAAGCGCTCTAAAAAGTTCCTTTCTCACATTCCGCCAATCCGACATTCCCACTTTTGTCAGAGAAAGGATCCTCATGTCACCTACCGTAAGGGAAAAATCAACACGAGGACCCAGAGCAGCGCGAATTCACAACCAGGGTGCTCACAATTCATCAGCACAGCTCGGATATCAGCAAATAATCTTCAAACATCAACAAATATTTTCCTAGTGCGAGCCTGCTGACTACTTGTCAGGCTGAGAAAACATCAAAGCTCGGTAGCAATTCATTTGGAACAGGCCTGAGAGTACACATTGAGGAAGGCTAGGAAGGGCATATGTATATGTGTGTGCGCGCCCATATATATATATAAAAATAATGTCTATATATAAAGAAGCATGCCTGCTGAAAACATGCCTGCAGCTGCATTTTACAGATAACAGAATCTGACTGCAATGTGGGAGTCAAACAGTCATTAAAATCAAGAGAAGTCAAGGAAAAAAAACCACCCGGCAGATGTGTAAGGAGATTACAACATGGAAACATATCCCTTAGAGGATGACGACGGGTGAAATTGTTGAAGGTAAAAACGCAGACACTCATTGTGTGCTTTTTTAGCCCTATATATAATCCCAAAACACAAGAGGAGAAGAAAAAGCAATCCAAGGTGGCAAAGGAAATATAACAGAGGAGCTCAGGGGAGAAGCGTGGTTTGAGCTACTGATACCTTCACGGCATTTTTTCCAGCCGACTCCACAAACCAGACGCACATTATCACTGCGATTAAGCTGCTTTTCCCATATTTCATTGAAACCATTTTTTCCACAAAGCATACGCTTCTGTGGGGACGTCCGAGTACACACTCAATTAAAAAAAAAAAATAAATAAAATAACCAAACCCTCTGACAGTTGCCGACGGTGACTGCATCTCCATCTTCCGAGCCCCATTAGCAATGTGCTAATTGCTGCTTATGGAACATATCCAGCTCTACAGTTTTGAAGCAAAGGTGTCTAAAACTTATTGATTTGATGAGTTTAGGGGGAGTTGGGTACTTATAGACCCTGGTGGGCAACGCTCAAATGGTCTCCACTCCCAGGAACTGCTGGGGATGTGAATGGTGTTCAGGTTTCCAGAGAAGCTGCTCTCTTGCTTTCATCAGGACTTTCTTGGAGAGCCCTATTCATTTGCCTTGACCAACTGTGTCAGAAATAAACCCTTGTAACTCAGAATAACTGGGCTGGACTACTTGCTAATTTTAAAAGGTGCATTTGTGGAGACGGTCGTGGTTTAACCCCAGCCAGCACCTAAGCACCACCCAGCCGCTCGCTCACCTGCCCCCCCGCCCCCAGTGGGATGGGGGAGAGAATCGGGGAAAAGGAGTAAAACCCTGGGTTGAGATAAAGATGGTTTAACAGGACAAAAAAGTAAGGTAAAAATAATAATAATAAATATATGAAACAAGCTATGTACAATGCAACTGCTCACCCAGCCAACTTCCCCCAGTTTCCATACTGGGCATGAGGCCCCATGGTCTGGAATAGCCCTGGGGCCAGTTGGGGTCGGCTGTCCTGGCCGTGCCCCCTCCCAGTTCCTTGTGCCCCTGGCAGAGCAGGGGAAGCTGAAAAGTCCTTGCCTGGTGTAAGCCCTGCTCAGCACCAACGGAGCCATCGGGGAGTGACCAACATTCTGCTCATCCGAAACCCAGACCCCAGCGCTGGGCCCGCTGCTGGCAGGAGAATTAACTCCATCCTGTCTGAAACCAGGACAAGACTTAATGGAAAGATCAAGAAGCATCACAAACATGCTTCACTCATGCTAATAACCGAGCAGAACATTATGCAGAATGGCAACCATAAAATCTTCCAACTACTGCCTATACCTAGCACACAGCCTGCTCTCCAGAAAACGTTACATAGTCACCGACAGCCCAAAACATCCATTGTTATGCATGGCCTTTGCATGAAAACTAAAGTCTTCATTTGTCAACGTTACAGAAATTTTTCACTACTTGATCCAAACTATGTTTCTAGCAAGCATTCCCCTTGCAGTACAGCTAGGGCCAGCTGCAGAGGATGCTGCCTTATGATGCTACAGAAACCACCAGCTGAAGTGATGCCAACCCCTTCCATTCCATGGCCAGAGGATGGTCCTCCCATCTCCTGCACCCGCTCTCAGCCACCTCACATGCCTTCTGTGTTGACCAAGAGCCTGCAACAAAAACTCAGCCCCAGTGAGCCTTTCCACTGGAGGGTTTTTGCTGCTGAATTCAGCTGGGCTATGGTTTCACCAGGGGTGCTGCAAATCTGTTCTCAGGGACCGGACAGCCACCAGTCTATGCTGTGTGATCTTCCCCAAGTGCTGGATGCTTTATTTAAAACATCAGGGGAGAGGATTTCCAGCGGGCTCTCATGAAGCTCTCCAGGCACGTCTCCCAGACCCCATGGTTCACCAGGGCAAGCTGGGCACCAACCGGGACTCCCATAGTCACACCTGGCTCCTCTTCAGCAAGGACACAAGCTCAACACCACAACCACCTCCCCAAGTTCAGAGCTAGTTCCCACCTCGCCTGCTTGAACAAGAAAGAATCTGGGGTCACTGGAAGAAAGACGACAGACACAATCCCACCAGCAGTAGTTGGAAGCAGAGCTGAACTTCTTGCTTGCTCATCAGTTGAGGTCACCCGTGCCCTTGCGGTTGCAGCCCACGCCGCAATCTGACAGAAAAACCTGTTCTGTTTCCTTTCAATAGGTTTTATTTAAGGATGAGCAAGCAAACACGCACTAAGCAAGCATGGTTGCAAGCTAATTCAAGGTAGAACAGAATGACGATCAAGTTGTGGCTATAACTGAGGCCGAAACCATTAAGTTGAAATAGCTCTAAATCATCAAACCACCCCATTAATACAACACGTAATTAAACTGTGTTACGAGGTTAAAAATGAGAAGAAATTATTCAATATTGGTCTTGCTGTGGGAGCGCGCAAGAGAGGAGAGGGATGTGTTAAATCGGAGACCTGGTCGAAGGGCTCCCCAGCTCAGGAGGCCCTGGGGTGCCGTCAGCACGCCACGCATTTGAGACCACCAGCAAAAATTATTCTCTGCTGAAATGTCTTCAGACGTACTCAAACACACTCTAAAAACACATTTTTTTTTCCAGGAGAATTATTCAAGCCACCTTAGTATTTCACTAAATATGCTTTTTTACTAGTTTTGATCATTTTTTTTAAACTAAGAAACAAAAAAAAAACTAGCGTACAACCAGCCTTTGAGCTCAAACTTCTAGGCCTTGGATGGGCATAAGTCCTTGTCAAGGTTAAGTCATTAAAGTTCTCCCAGGCACAAATGAAGTTTGCTGTGTTTCTTTTGTTGGAAAACACTGAATAAGTTCACTCCCTCCACACCCCAATGTGGCTAAGAAAAACCTCTCAAAACGTAAAAAAAAAAATCTAGAAAAAAAAAACTTAGTAAAAATTAAGAGTATCTAAAAAAATAAATCAGCTTCTCAACAAGCTGTAGCTCTTAATTTGGTATGATGCCTATGCCAGGCTGAGATCTACCCAATTTTTATGTCCTTTAGAGAGACAACCTTGGCTGGGAGCAAAGCAACCTCGGTACCAGCCCCAGCCTGAGCCCTGACCTGCTGCCACGGCCCCAGACACGCGCCTGCACCCCGATTTCCTCCCCTGCAAAACAGGAGAAATGACCCTGGATTTCTTCCATGAAACGTTTTGCCAGACGCAGAGGTATCACGCTACAGCACCGCAATACCGCTGCATGTACCGCTGTGCCGGGCAGATGCCAGTCCTGAAATACTTCACCTTTTGCAGTGCAAAGTGGTGTTTTAGATGTCAGACGGGCCTGGCCCTCGGTTCCCCCAGCCATAAATACGGACTGGTCTCTAAAACAAGCACATTCAGCCTTGCTTGCGTCAACTCTTCAACTGCCTGAGAGGAGGCTGTAGGGAGGTGGGGCTCGGCCTCTTCTCCCTGGTAACGGGCAATGGGATGAGGGGAAATGGTCTCAAGTTGTGCCAGGGCAGGGTTAGGTTGGACATTAGGGAAAATTTCTTCCCCAAAGAGGTTGTCAGGCTCTGGAATGGGCTGCCCAGGGAAGGGGTCTAGTCCCCAGCCCTGGGGGGATTTAACAGCCAGGCAGAGGCGGCAGAGGCGGTGCTGAGGGCCAGGGTTTGGGGGTGGGATGGCAGGGGTAGGGGAGCAGTTGGGCTTGATGATCTTAAAGGTCATTTCCAACCTAAACAATTCTATGATTCTAAATAGCGAACTCTCCTGCGAAGAGGCCACCACCACGCCACAACCCATGACCGCTCCCCATCCCGGCCATCTCCAGCATCCCCAGCCTGAGGCTCAAACTCTCCGTGAGCACAAACCCGGGAAGAGCGACTGACATTAACTCTACCCAAAAATACCTGCAGAAGATGTCATTATTGTGAAGCATCGGTGCCAGGGAACACAGGGCTAAAGAAGAAAAAAACAACCCACCACCACACAGCACAAAAAAAATCCCTCTCGAGTCTAAGAGAGACAATTACAGGTATACACAAACCCATGCTCTTCTAAACTTCATCTGTGGTTATATAGGTAAGTAAAAGCAATCGCACACAAGAAGCCTCCCAGCACTGTCACCTCAGGACGGGGTTTGCGTCGCCTTCCCTGGCCAGGCTGCGGCCAAGCAGCCAGCGGCAGAGCCGAGCACACGCCGTGGTTGACATTTTATTAACAGCTCCATTAAAAGTAGCAGGAGTGCATCCAAGCAACCAATCCCCAATCAATAGCAGAGTTTAAATTAAGACCTCAGCCGAGTCGGAGAGGTGGGACAGGACCAAAAGGCGGCCAAAGCAGCGTGGTGCATGGGCAACATCCCTGCCTGGGGGTGATGCCCAACTCTGCTCTGAGCCAATGAAAAGTCATTTAAAGTAATAAAAACAGCCCAGAAATGCACCCCAACATGCTGTGGAAGAATGATCACAGCAGGACGCGGCAGCGGGCTGGATGCTGTCGGCGCACGAGCTCTCAGGCACGATCCTGGCTCTGCTGGAGGTGGTGGCACCGTTCCCATTCGCCTTGCTGGGATCAGAGCTTCGCCTCCTCTGCTTTCAGGGCCAGGACCAGCACAGAGGGGGGGCCGGCTTTGGGAGCAACGCTTCGCCCGTTCGCTCTGCACACAGCATGGGCATCCCCCTCGCGTCGCCTTCCGCTGCCCCCTCCATTCCCAAAATATTTGCAGCAGCCAGAAAAGCGTCAGGGAAGTTCCCCATGTGGCTCAAAGAGCCCCAAGCTGCCACCCCTGAGGCACAAGATGCTTCTCCAGCCAACGGTGCCGCCTCCCCAGAGGCACAGCACAGGCAAGGGCTGCATCTGCCCTCCCCAAGGAGCATTTCCAAGATGTCTTCAATCTGCAAGTTGCACAAACTATTTCAGCACCAAAACATTTGCTCTTCAGAGGTATGTTAGTGATGCAAGCAGATACAAACCACCTCTTGCAGAGACAGTTCAGCAATGCACAAACAAGTGGATTCCTTCCACAAGCAGGGAAATCACACTGAACCCATTTGCGGCTGAAATGGCCCGAAATCTGGCTCTCCTTCCCATCCTGCTGCCCCGTGCCCCAGCAAAATGAATAAACCCAACCTCACAGCAGCATCCTGAGGTGTTGGGCTCTGCTCCCAGGGAAGGGGCGATGGGATGAGGGGCACCGGCCTCAAGTTGTGCCAGGGCAGGGTGAGGTTGGACATTGGGAAAAATTCCTTGCCTGCAAGGGCTGTCAGGGACTGGAAGGGGGTGCCCAGGGAAGGGGTCGAGTCCCCACCCCTGGGGGGATTTAAAAGATGGGTAGAGATGGCACTTTGGGACATGGTTTAGTAGGCATGGTGGTGTTGGGTTGATGGTTGGCCTTGATGATCTTGAAGGTCTTTTCCAAAGTAAACAATTCTATAAAACCCATACGTAGCTTTACGAAGGCCAGGTGTTCTGGGAACAATGGCTGTATCCCATGGCTTGGGAGAGCTGGCTTTGCTCCTTCTGTACAGTGATTGCTCCCACCCTATCCTCCATCTTTGTGTGTAGCCCAAAAAAAGGCATCATCACACACTAAAAGTTCATTCCAGTCCTATAAACAATTCCAGGTCGCAACTGGCTAATAGGAACGCCTTTTCCAAGCACTGTGTGTCCCCGATCTGCTGCCAGGAGATACGAAGGCGTTTGCTCCTGCCTCAGCAGAGCGTTACCCAGATTGGTCAAATGGACATTACCCATCACCTAGAAGGGACGGGGGGAGGTAATTACCAATACTCTTTAGATTATGAAATTTATTACATTTTGCAATAATATCGAGGTGCTGCAGCACACTGTGTACCCGCTCTGGGCCAAAGCTGACTTCATCGGCACGCCCAGGACCACTCGCTAGAGCAGACCAGGACCAGGGCATTTGAAAGGGCACGTGCCCTTGGGAATTACAATTGATTAGCACTCCGCCAAATGAAAAGCACAACAAAATAACAACCTGGATCATTAACTAATTCGCTGTTTGAGCAAATCAAGCTGTGCTACATCATACCCCTGCTTTAGCCAAGAAGAACGGGGATTTCTAACGAAACAGCCCCAGACGCAGGCAGAGAACACGCACCCCCCGGCGTTCGTTTTATCCTTTTGCTAAAAAGCAGCAAGTCCCAGTTTGCATCTCCGACGTTCATTAATCATCTTCTGCTGACTTTGTTCCACACAACATTTAAACGATTAAAACTTCGGCATTGCTCTTTTAAACGCCGAGGCGTCCTTTTCATCTGCCAAGGATGAACAGTTTGGCTGCCAACTAAAGTTAAACAAAGCCGCAAGAAGATTTTAGGGTAGGCAGAATTGAATGGCCCACGCTGGAATTTGGCCAAATTACTGGGAGTGACCCCACTGCATCTCTAAATTGCCATCTGGTCCCACAAGCAAGGACAGCACACTGATCCTCCAGGCTGGAGTAAAATGGATGGCATACATCTTGCACTTAATTTGAAATTAAATTTTCGGTGGCTAATGAAGCATTATGGCAAACATAAGCACCCACGCTCCTTGTCCGGGCAATGAAGAGAGGGAGAAGCATCTCCCAAGAGGGTCTCCAGGGGAAGACCCCTTTAGGGTGGTGGCTTTCAGAGGCATCCCTTCACCAACTTGGACAGGGATGGGGACTTCCCCAGCTGAAGGCGAAGAGGTTGGGGGACCTCTGTTTTCTCAGCTGGCCATGACAGAGGTTACCCATGGCAGGGAGTCCAAGCTGGCTGGCTCAGATGGAGACATCTCAGGTTAAATAAGACTGATTAAGCTTAAATACTCAAGCACACAGAAATCCTGGAGGATCACTGGAATAAACCCTGGATGGGCATCGATCTCATGGAAGTTTGCTGCCTAGAGTCCTTTCATCTTTATAACACGTACACTCGAACACTCACCAAGGTATGCAGCCTACCCACAATGACATCTTTCCTCTTTCCTGCAGGCCCTGTAGACCCTACTTGGCCTGGAGCAGAGCTTTCTGCCTCTCCTACAGAACTCAGCAGCCACCGCAGCAGTGGCACAGCTCCGACTGGGGCTTCCCAAAGAGAACCAGAGCTGCTGGGAAAGCCACCACCAGCTCGGGCCAGCAGCGGAGGGGCAAGGAAAACCTGGTTGTCAGCAACGCCAGCAGGTCTGAGCTCAACACCAAGAAGGTGCTGATCCAGATGAGGATAACATTTGGGCTTTTTCCAAGATGAGCACACTAACTATTTCCTTTTTTTTTTTTATCAGCAATGTCAATGAAGTTGCAGGTTCACAGAGGTAGAAGGCAAGGAAAAGTCCTCAAACATTTTGGCTTTTTCCAAGATGAGCACACTAACTATGCCAGTGTCAATGAAGTTGCGGGTTCACAGAGGTAGAAGGCAAGGAAAAGTCCTCTGGGTCTGTATCCCCCCTACTTTAGAGGTGTCGATGTGCAGGTTTGGAGCAACCACTTCATGAACCACATGGCTTGGTTCTGCTTGCACCGAGATGGCAGCCGCACAGCCCATCGCACCAAGATTTTAGTACCCCACCAGAACGGAGACAGCCCCAGACTCGCAACACAGCACATCTCATTAGAAAGAGGCTTTTGCTTTCCTGTGGAAATGAAAAAAAAAGTGTCCCCATTTCTTCCTTCAGTGGCTTACAAAACAAGAGGTGTATCAAATGGGAGCGTAATGCCACCACCAAAACATTTACTTCCCTGAAAACAACCTTCACACGGTGGAACCGACAACATTTTTCAGTAACGCTCGAAGACAAATCAAGGACAGATTAAAAAAAGATGCAGCAGGCTAATTTTTTTTTCCCCTCTCCCTCCAGTAGAAAATAATACTTTCAAATGTAAAATATCTACTTCACTAACTTTGTTATACAAAGCGTATTTGGGAAGAAACATGTTATTATCATTTCAAACCAGAGTAAGTGCAAAGCTTTAAGCCTGGGTTATTAGAAGATGTGATCGAAGGTTTGCAAACATTACAGCGTACAGAAAGCATTTTTATAGCAAAAATAATGATGTAAGCCATGCCGAGAGGAATGGCAAGAGCATAGGATAGCTAATATCCTAAATATACATGGGAACCAAACAGGATTAAGTCCTTGGGACCCTCTGCTTAAGATATCATGGAATCATTTAGGTTGGAGAAGACCTTTAAGGTCATCAAGTCCAACCATTACCCCAACCCTGCCATCCCACCACTAAACCCTGTCCCTATGCTCCTGCAAAACCACTTCCCGAGCTGCTTGGTGCTGCCAACCAAGAGAATGAACCTACCATGGCTGCTTCCAGCCGAAATTCTGCATTTGGAGATGAACAAAGGTATTTGCATCCCACACTGGCAAAGGAGGCTAGCCCTTGGACTGGGAGGCTACAGAAGGGCACAGAGGAGACAGGTTGACTCTGCCAGCAATACCTCTGCCATTGATCATTGCAGGTACTGAAACGATCTCTCCAAAGCAAATATTTTTCCCACTTACTGCATGAAAGGCACGACCGTAGCTTCCCTTGCCATGGCTGATGGAGATAGACAGGAGGTCCTAGGGCGCTCAGGCTGGCATCGAACCTCTGCACCCACGGTCACTCATGCAAGAGCTCTCGCACCGGCTCTCGGGACAAGCCCGTGGCATGCACCGTGACTACCAACTCCAGCAATGTCTGTGCTATGTATTATTTTCTAGCAGCCACCTCTTTCCTTCTTGCAAACACCAGCTCTTTGCAGTTCATCTTCCTCTTACTCCCATGTTTCTAAAACACCATGATGACAACTGGCTCTAGGTATTGCCTCAGGAGACCTCAGCGGAGGATTGCGCAGGTCTCCTAAGGATAGGATGTGAATCCTACACTGAAATGCAGCATCACCTCCCAGTCCATCTCCAAAACCTGCTCAACGCCCCTCCCAAGGGGCAACATCCTACGCTTGCAAGGCTGAAGCAACAGAGGAACATGTCTTACCTCGGAAAAACAAACGTAAGACTGGAAACCATTTACAATGACCCAAGAAAACATTGCGAGGATTATTTTCTCCAGCCCTACCTCTGCTAGAATCGCTACAATGCAAATGAGCGTTCAATACGATTTGCAGCTGACAGCCCACCATGGGAAGAGGGTGCTACGAGGCCAAGGGTGCACAACCACAGTGGACCCCTCACGTCTTCTGAGTAGGTTTCTCTAGCCCTCTTCCTACCAGAGAAGTGTGGAAACACTCCTTTCCAGCCAGAAGCTTATTCCTCCTGCACATCTCCAGGCTTTCTCATGCAAGCTGTGTGGACGCGCCAAGGGAGCTTTAAACAACCTCGGCAAGAAGGATCCTCTCCCCCAGCCATCCACGTAGGTGCTCGTTAAGCCAAAGCCATCTGCGCAGAGGGCTGCCATGGAGGAGAAGATGCCACCAGCCAGCCCAGGAGCTGCCAACACATGCGCAGGGAAGAACGAAGACGTGGTTGGGTTCAGCGCTGCTGCCAGCAGTGGAGGAGGCAGCTCGGCACTGGCAGATGAGACACAGGCACGATGCACCCCACCAGGGAGCTCAGCATCCCCCAGGAAGCAAACCCCCAGCAGCAGCACGCGTCCCCGTGCACGCCGCTGGCCATGAGCATCCCTACAGCCACCCCACCGTGCAGGAAAAGGGGATTTTTCCAAGTGCCCTGACCCAGCACACTGTCACCGGACTGAATTAGAGAATAAAGTATGGTCGCACTGGAAGAAGTGATCAAGATATGGAGAAAACTTGATTTGGAGGAAGATGTGCTCCTCGGGGACATCTCTGAGCCAGGTAGAGCTGAGGCACTGCCCGGCAACATGCCACATGAGCGTATAAATTCATCACGGGCAGATGGCTGATTTGACTAAACCAGCCTTAGTTTACACTGGAGCTGATCCATCCGTCCCGTGCCAGAGAGTTATGGCTCGTGTCGAATTCAGCTCCGCTACTCCATAAATTCCAGGAGAGGGAGTCTCAGGAGGCTAACCCCTTCGCTTTCCAACGTATTCCCCACGCATGAGCAACGGACAGGAGCAGAGCGTAGGGCTGGAACCCGGCCGCGCAGAGGACAACGTGCAGAAGGCTACGGAGGACGGCGGGCAGAGGACGCGCAGGCAAGCGGAGCTCAGCGCGCCAGGGAGGGAACACGATCGAGCCGCTGCCTTTGGAACGCACCTCTCACGCTACCACACAGCTCAGGTTTTGCTTCCCTATCTGCCATTTGCAATTGAAATCACAGCACCCGGCTATGCAAATCTGTATGCAAAAGAGGCGAGAGATAAGCAAGTGTTACGGGGGCTCTCACAGAGCACCTCCAGGCTTTGATAGTGTATTTTTAAGTGTATGCAAATACGGAAAATAAGTGATGGGGTGAGTTTGCATATAGAGGGACATACAACGCAGGTCTCGTTTGCACCTCCATTTTCTCACTGTTCCACTGCCCGGGTGCTCCGTAAGGGCTGTGTAAAGGGATGGGGGTACAGATATAAGCTCTGCTTTGCATGTAACGAGTAAGTCTTTTTTCCCCTCATTTTACAGTTAATACAAATATACCCAATTTCAATGGGTATAATTTTAATGGTCTGAAGTTGCGCCAGGGCAGGTTTAGGTTGGACATTAGAAAAAATTTCTTCACCGAAAGGGTTGTCAGGCTCTGGAATGGGCTGCCCAGGGAGGTGGTTGAGTCCCTAGCCCTGGAGGTATTTAAAAAAAGGATAGATGAGGTGCTTAGAGACATGGTTTAGTGGTGGGATGGCAGGGTTGGGGGAACAGTTGGGCTTGGTGATCTTGGAGGTCTTTTCCAACCTAGACGACTCTATGATTCAAAGGCATGCATCCATGTGAGTCTCTCTCCTAGCCCAAATTTAATTTTATTTTCTAGACATTTGAATAAAAAACAGTCCACTGTTTTCAAGAACAACAGTGGGGGCAAAGAACCTTCATCAAAAGAAACCTAGCAAAAGCTTTTCCCTATTTTTTGAACCCCTCCATCACGTTCCTGCCAGACCACAGAAATCCAGCAGCGCCGAGCAACCCTCAGCCTTCAGCCACGCGCACGGGACCTACCTGGAATGACGCAGTTGTGCCCTCGGCAGCACCACCGACCCTCTGGCACCGCCCGGTACAATAACCACAGCTGCTTGGGAGCATTTTATTTGTCAGCACTCCAGTGCCCTCCCCTGCATTTAGCAGGGATGGATGGACCCCCTCGCCCTGAGACACCCATCGCCTCCTCCCACTTCAGGCCCTCTTTGGTGTCACAGCATCGCCTATAAAAGTTGGCCTCAACACAGACGTAAGCAGTAGCCAACCTAAGCTTTGGGTAAAAGCCACGTTCAGAGGGGAAATTACTGTGTGCATTAGGGGAAAGAAGGGGAGATCGCATTAGCAGGTTATTTGGGGGGTTTCCCTACCTGTCATTGTCTGGAGTTACGTAAAAAGTTGCCGTTCTAGAGGGAGCCCAAAGGCCAGCTCAAGGCGTGGCCCCCACTCATGTCCGAGTTACACCTCAGACTTCATTTCTAAAGCATGTGTTCCTTTTTCTGTTGTTTTTTGGGGTTGTTTTTTGGTTCTGTTTTTTTTTACTTGACTGTGACTGCTTGGGTTCACCATCCATCACAGGTTTTATGATCCAGCATCAGAAACAACCCGGGAGAAGCTCCGGCACGCCAGGCTCTGCCATGCAGCGAGCCCCCAGCCCTCGTCCTACCAACAGCCCCCCTCCCCAGGAAGAGTTTTCCAGCTGCATGCTGACCACTTGGGGCTGTTAGGAGCCCAGGAATTCCTTGGTATCCCTTCCCCAATCCCCATCTCCAATATGCCATCTGGGCTTCCAATTAAAATCAAATTCAAAATTATGACACTCTTTTCCGCAGCCTTACCAACCTCCCATGGCCCCTGTGCCCAACGCACCCCCAAGCCCATGTGGCCGGGACAAGCTCAGCCGTGCCAGGCAGGCACTGCTCCACGGCCACAGCTTCGTGGGACAGCCCTGTCCTCACCCCCAGACACCCAGGCAGCAGCTTCCAAACCATGTCGGGGCTCAGAAGCAGCAGGATGAGGTGGGAACACGATGAATATCAGAGATTACTCTGAAGCCCCTCTCATTACCCCAGCCATAAGCAATTGCTGGACCAGCAGACCAGTCTGCCCATCAAACCACTTGAAGACATCGCGTGTGGCAAAAGATGACATCATACCTGCATTTCCAGTTACAAACCCCACCCATTAATCCCACAATATATTTTAGTTGAGATACAAGTGGTTTGGTCACCCTAACGAGGCTGGGAGCCATTTTACAAGACAAGCAAATTGGTTTTCATGTTCCTTTGGACTGGGCTTCGTGCTTTTGAAGGGGAAATTTTGCAGCTCTTGCAAGTTTGCTGTTTCCAGCTCTCCCATCCCCGGGGAGATGCTGTGGGAGAGCGCAGAACCCACTCATGGAGCTGTCAGCGCTGGCAAAGCACACGGCCAGAAGGGCCACCGCATTAACCAGAAGGGCCACCGCATTAACCAGAAGGGCCAGCGAGACGGCATCTCCTTTCCGCCACATAAAATAGGAAACAACCACCAAAATCCTGCTTCAGGAAAAGCAAGAGGGACTCCCAGTTTCTGGGGGAACCATCAGTGTCACCCTGCCAGACCACAGACCGGGGACACGTTATGTACCGAAGCCACCTCTGGCTGCATCGAAAACCCAAACCCTACCTAGGAGCAGGAGAGCACCTATGGAAAAGCTGATTTCCGAGATTTCAAATGCATTTCTGGCACTAACACGATGGGTTGGAGCCAGTTTTAGCTACAAACCATGAAATTCAGGAAAATTAATTTTTGTTTCTATAGGAAACAAAAAAAATACTTGCTGGGCAGGGTCGTCATTTCAATTTATACCATTCTGTATACGTGGAGATTAGATGAGATTACAGGGAGCGGCTGCGAATGCGCAGAGAGAGAACCTAAGGGGACTCAGGAGCATCTGCTCAGTCAAACATTAAACTGATATCGCTTGCTTAGACCGTAGCCACCAAAGCGTGTGTGCGCGTACGGGCTGCTGTTAGCATAGACAAGGTCTGCGACCTCCAAAAGTGTGAAAAAAAAAAAAATAAAAACCATCTTTTGCTCCAAGTGTATTTATGGCATGCTATGTATACTGAGAATTTACGTCTCGCAGACATGTAACTTGTAGGAATAATATTTAGCAACTGTTATCACAGTGAAAAATAAACTTAAAATCCCACCTTTAAATGCAAGGGCTCTGACCTCTAACTGGGCACTGAATCCTAAGCAAGCGTTGCCATCACTGGAGTCTGCCAAGTCCACGCAAGAAGCAAACAGCCATGGCAGCCTAAACCAACTTCTTGACAGGGTTCAGAACTACACGCAGAAGGTCCAACCCAACCCAGACAGGTCAACCCCACCTGGAGCACTGGGTCCAGTTTTGGGCTCCCCAGTTCAAGAAGGATAAGGAACTCCTAGAGAGAGTCCAGGGGAGGGCAACAAGGATGATGAGGGGACTGGCACATCTCTCCTATGAGGAAAGGGTGAGGGAGCTGGGCTTGTTCAGCCTGGAGAAGAGAAGGCTGAGAGGGGATCTCATCAACAC
>NW_009258668.1:546361-555269 GCF_000687185.1 Egretta garzetta
TTCTTGACTGTGAGGGTGCCTGAGCCCTGGCCCAGGCTGTCCAGGGGGGCTGTGGAGTCTCCTTCTCTGGAGATACTCAACCCCGCCTGGACGCTGTCCTGTGCCCCTGCTCTGGGTGAGCCTGCTTGGGCAGGGGGGTGGCACTGGGTGAGCTCCAGGGGGCCCTGCCAGCCCTGGCCAGGCTGGGATTCTGTAATAGGACCTGGCTGAGCCCCTCAGGTTCACAGTACATGGGGGCACACGCACCAGCACCCCATCACCACACTCAACCCTGGCGATGCTGGAGTGGGGGTCCTGCCCTGCCTGGACCATGCAACCTCCCCAGTCTCCCCAGGAGGTTCAGCCCCCCCCCCACCATTAACCCAAGCATTAAAAAAAAAATATTAGATGGTACCAGCTGCTCCTGTAGCTCTGATGAACGTTCACACACCCTAAATTAGCAGTTACTTGCTTGGTATTAATTCTTATTTATTTGTTGTTCTGGGGAATAAAATTCCCACCCCGCAGCGCTGTCTGCTGACAGATGGTTTCATGGCTGTCACCAGCGGCGGTGACAACCGAAGGCCTCTGAGACCCAGCAGACAGCCACAAGGCATTACATGGGAAAGGTAAGCAGAACCAGAAGTGCAGATGCAGCTCTTGGGAGGTTGCTGGGTTTTTTTTCCCCCCCTCCACAAGTCATTAATGAACAGCCAGATCCCACAGTGATAAGATGCAGAAATTAGCGGTCGTGTACTCTGAGCAGCATCATGGTTCCCACGGCGTGTGTGGATAGCGAGGGGCACCTGCGGCTACCTGGCTGGCTGGGTTCCTGCCCAACAACCACCCCGGTGCCACCACGATTTATTTCTTTGTGCTATTAATGATGTGACGGAGCACACAACTTCGACCAAGCATCATTTTCATCATCTGTTCAGGTTTAAAATAATAAAAGAAAGCACCATGGAATGAAGGGAGAAGAATATATTGGACAATATTCCCGCTCTGCACGGATGAGCGGGGATCTTCAGAAAGCAATTTGTGCTTTTCTAATTAAAGACCATGGTAAGGTGAAGCTGGAGGGCCTGATCCAAGGCTGCTTGCACAACCCTCCTTCCCCACCTTCTGACCCTTTAGCTACACTGCTGGGGCTGGGACTGCAGAAAGCTTCACATGTTGGGGGTGGGTAAGTTCATACGTACACACATACACAACCACACACTGCAGAGATGTGATTAGAGGGGAAAAAAAACCAACAACAGTATTTCCACACCATGGAAGAGCAGTGCCACCTCCACCAGGCTCCCAGCCCAGCACGTCCCAATAGCAGTAATCAAAAAGGGGATTTGTTCACATGGCAAGGGGACCTCAGCAGCTTTAGCCTTAATTAGTCACAAATAAATAAAGCACTGCCTACTTTGAGAACTGGCAGCGACGGAGCAGGGGATGGCTACGCTCTCCTATAGAGAGGGGACCTTATCGCTTCCTACAACTGCCTGAGAGGAGGGGGGACCCAGGGGGGCTTGGGCTCTGTTCCCAGTCTGCAGTTCCAGGGCTCTGCTTAGGAGCAGCCTATACCTGCCCCCAGGGAACATAGGGTTTCTAAACACTTGACCTCTGCTTCTGTGGGGAGCAGAGTTGGGTGCTGGCTACGGGTGTCTTAAAAGCAACGCTGCAAGATGCAAAGAAGTCTCTGCTCCCAGGGAAGGGGCGATGGGACGAGGGGCACCGGCCTCAAGTTGTGCCAGGGCAGGGTGAGGTTGGCCATGGGGAACAATTCCTTCCCCTTGGGGCTGTCAGGCACGGTTTGGGGGTGGGATGGCAGGGGTAGGGGGGCGGTTGGGCTGGGGGAGCTGCAAGGGCTTTGGCAACCTGAACGAGTCTATGATTCTATTCCCTCCTAGGTACCTTACCCACAGCACATCACCAAGTCAGCAGCTCAGTTTAAAGGGTAATGATTGTTTCAGCTCTATTTCTTCCAGACATTGAAGTCCTCAGCTGCGAAGGGGAAGGACACATGCACAAGCACAGACAAGGGAAAAAAGTTTTTTTCCCCCGCTTTTAAAACCCATGATACCAGATCCGTAACCACTGCAGCAGAGGCTGAAGCCACAGTGATGATTTGGAGCACAACCACATATCTGTGGACCCTCCTCTATCACACTTTTTGCCAACCCAGGATGAAAAGGAAAACCCATTCTTCTGTGGGCACGGATACAAGGGCGTGTTTCTAAGCAGGGATTTCCAAGCAAGGCTCCACCAGACCCCCTTGAAGGGTTCATGCTGGATTCCTCGTCCCTTGCAGCCTTCCAGTCAGCATCTTTGGTTGTTCCAATGCTTCTGGGTTAACACCAAAGGTAACTGGGTCTAATTCTGGTGTGCAAGGGCCAAGCAGCACTGGCTAACATCTCGTCTGCCACCAAGAAACAGCGGGTGGGAACGCAGCAGGCCACGTGGACACATATATCCACAGTACCCAGAAAGCCTAAGGGCAGGTTGGTTTTTCTTGTTGTTGTCACCAGTCAACCATAGCCACTCAGTGCAAAATAAATACAGAAAAACCCCAGGAAAGATATGATTATTTTTCCTAAAGAAAAGAACAAACCCAGCCTGTTTATAAACCCTGAATATGGAAGATGCCATCCTAATAAAGCCTGCCTTTTTCTTCAGATAGCCCCGTTCGGATTGCGTCTTATCTGAAAGAAACAGCAAAAGCTTTGAGCAAATCCATGGTTGTCAACCCTGAAGTGCAGACAAACCTTCACCCTGTTCACTCCCTACCTATAAAAAAAATTTAGTTTTTAGTTGCCACCTCCCGCTCCATACAAAGCGCAGCCCCCAAGCACATAACACCACCTCCCGATGCAAATCACAGCCTTCTGCCTTAAACACAGACGAGCTATTTAATGGCCCGATGCCTCCCCGCTGTTCTCCCCGCCAAGCCAAACACAGGGTTGCACGTTTCCGAGCAGCAAAAAGCGTTATTTGGAATGGGCAATCTTCAGGTATTTAGTCTTAAGAATTCTTTGCCTGGACAGCCTTGCATTTAAAGCATTACAGCTCTGGGAACAACCCAACGGGGTTACGGGGAGAAACGGCGAGGACGCGGCACCGCCTTGCTCCAGCCGTAGGCGCCGCGTAGGGGCAGCTCGGGGGCTGTTTGCTCCCACCTGTGGCCACACACCTCGCCCAGCCTTTTTTTTTTTTTAATGTATCCATAAAGGGGAAAAAAAAAAATCCTCATCACCTTGAGTTCTAGAGATACAGAAACACCCAAGCGTTTAGGTATTGAGGAGGAGATGGGTGCACTCCGCATGGTCATTCAGCGCCTCGCACTGCCATGGGCTGTACGTCAGAGAAATATTTTAATCTCTTTTTGACCCAGTTCTACAGCTGGGCAAATATTGATTTTTTTTTTTTTTTTTGGTTCACTTGCCAAACTAAGGGGGAAAAATTATTTAGGCTGAGCTGAACCTGAAATGGTATTTGTTGTTACTGCTGGGCTTTTGATTTTGTTGAAAGATCACCATTTTGGGTCCTCTTAAACCCAAAATATTTATGTTGTTGTGCTCTGCTTTAATCTCTTCATTAAATATGAAAAAAAAAAAAACCCAAACAGAGATACAAGAAAAAAGATTTTAGTAAGATATCAACTGAAGGGAACTCTTGCAGTTCTCTGGGTTTGTTCCCCATTGCTCAGCTACAGCTCTATCCCGGAGCTGTTTTCACGTGAATAAATTATTCATGTAAATGAAAACAAAGTGAGAGCTGAACTCTGCCCGGATGGCCAACTCCAAACGAAGGCAGCAAAGTTTTCTGAACCTTCTCCCATCTATTTTGATTTAATGCCTTTATACATATATGAACTATGTGTTTGTAGTACATAAACTACATTATATATGTATCATATAACAAAGATATATATATTGCGTGTATGTATATATACACACACATATATTTATATAACCAATATCTAACCAGTAAGGACTGCCTTTAGGCAGGTATACAAGCATTGTTAAAACTGCTGGGCCCCAGTCTCAAGCGGTCCCTTCAGCAGCATAACTGTTACTGGAGTGGCCACCAGCATCTCCACAAACACACTGGGCACTTGTTTCACAAACCAGCAGTGCGAGACCGTCGCGACCAAGCCCCTCAAACAAACCACCGGGAACCTTTTGATTAATCCTCGTTATCGTGGCACTCATCTAGGAGGGAAAACCGCAGCATAATTAAGCGAGATCCTTGCGCCTGAGCTCAGGATGTCAGGCAAGATGCACAATTACCGTTTTGCCACAGCACTCACGGGGTATTTAATGAGTTTATTTGGTTGAACATTTGTTATTTTCTGAAGCAGATGTCAACAATTCTATATCAAGAAAATAATTCCCCCCCACCATGATCATCAAAATGTCTCCAGTTATTCCATCTGCCAGGAAGGAAGAGCCTGCCCTGCTGAAAGTTAGAGCAATGATTCAAAAAGTGAAGACAGGCTGCTGAGAAACGGCATCAGAGCCCCCTCCACACGGCGATAGTCAGGAGAAGAGCAACTTTGGAAAACCGCGGAAGCTCGTGGGTGGGAAAACATAAGTTCTGTCACTGGTCTTTTAATGTCATAATTACTTTTCACATTGATTAATTGCTCTTCAGTGCTAGAGAGGAACCACGCAAAGCTGCCAGAGCATTCTTCGCTCTCCTATTGCATGATTATTCCCATGCCAAAAAAAAAAAAAAAGAAAGAAAAAAGCACATATACCCTAAAATTGTGTTCTGCTCAGCCCTCTAAGAGAGAGCTGGTCTGGCGGTGAGAGACCACGCCAAGCCCGGAGAGCCCAGCCACAGGGGTGATTGAGGGTTTGGGTCAGGCTTTTGGCACATGGCCCTGCAGGTCTCATTGATGCATCGACATCCAGCAAGTGTAGCAGCACCAGGGGACATTCCTAGGAGGTCACCTCTAGGGATGGGCTGCCCAAATGATCCACAGAGTGGTTTGGCCTGGGCTGAGTGGTGCTCTCCCAGCCATTTGGACAGAGCTCCAGCATTCCTGGGAGCTGGGCACCCATCCCAATGGACAATGCCGCATGCACCCACCCTCTTTTGGAGGCGAGAAGTTGTGTGTGTTTAACCACACTGCTCCATGTCGGCTGGGTACTCCTGGACAAACCAAGTTTAGCTGGAGATATAGACCAGAAACAAAGGGAGCAGCCAAACCGGAGACAAGATTTTGGGCGGTCCAGATGCTCTCATGAAGGACCCGGGCAATGCATTTGCTTTGAGCTTTGCCCACCCACTCATGCTCTCCAGGTACAACACAGCGCTGAGGGGTTTTAGTCCATCTGCTACAGAAGGCTTCTTCTACCCCACTTGTGTTGGGGACCTGCATTTCATTTGCCACCACCAGACAACTCTGGCTCACTTGACTTTGCCTTGTTTCCTCGCCTGCGTTGTCCTTCCTGAATCCCATTTAAGCCCAAGGAGTATTCGAGCAATCCCACTCTGCCAGAGCAGGGTCTCTGCTGTGCCTGCTTCTACTGTCTGCTCTGGATTTTGTTTCTTGCTCCTCCAGTCATCTTGTTTTCCAGCTTTTTCCCCGGCTTTGACCTCAAGCTCTCACCAAACTCCATTAAATCCGAGTTGATGTGTTTTGGGGCATGTGATATATTGCAGTTCCTGGGCAATACTCAACCCACGGGAAGGGCCAATACATCAAGAGTTCTTCAAAGTAAATTCAAAGTTACTGCTTTTCAAACCCGTAAGAGTCACATTGTCAAGCTCTTCTATACTATCATGAGGACCATAAATTCACTTTAAAAGCAACCGAAAGCTCAGATGCTATCTGTGCCACCATCCTGAGTCTTTCAAAACGGAGCTGACAGGGTCTTGAGGAGAAGGGAAAAAATACTGTTAGTCCCTCAATAAACTCCTCGAAGTTATCACCAGCAATAACTATTCACACTCATTTTTCCTGCCCAGGCTCCAAAGCACTTTGCAAATAATACCAAAAACTTCAGAACTTGTGTTCAGGAGGTGGGACATGCACATAGACACAAAGCCTGTAAGCAGTTATGAGTCTTCCTCCATCCCTTTACCAGTTGATAAAACTGCACTGCAACTAATTGAAAAGGCAAGAGAACCTTTTGAATCATTCAGAACCAGAATAAAACTGTGTGAAGAACTGCAAAAATGTACTCCGAGACCACCACACTGCACCATAAGGGGTTTCCATTTCTGCCTATGGGAACACCCCTTAGAAACACACATGCATTTTTATTTCCAATGCAACGTGGAAACCTTTAATCAGAGGATTTCACAGGTTGCTTCTAATCTTTTTTTTTTTTGCCAGAATATAGAGATTTGTTGAAGAACGCAGTCCCGTTCAAATGCCCGTAATTCCATGCCATCCAGCGTGCTGCACGAGCACTTGTGGCATCTGCTGGAAGACCCAGCAGCTGAGCACATCATACTTGCACTGCAAAGGGAAGACGGCAGCAGCAGAGCCGTGAATCACTCCTCTTCCCCTCAGCTTCACCAGGTGCTGCAGTCTCATAAAATCATTAATACCACACGAAGATGGCAGAGGGAGCTTGCACGGTTTTTTACAACACAAGAACTGGGAGGCAGCAATGAAACTGTGTGGCTGCTTCTTCACACCATGCAAGGAAATTGTGCGGCGCGCGCTCTCAGAGAATATTTTGAAGACCAAAATTAGAAAGTGTTTCAGCAGCGGCGCAAAGAATTGAAGACGGAAAGGCTCATTTGAGACTCTTAACTGTACAGATATGTATGCCACCTCCATTTCAGGAAATCCTTCAGAGGTGACAGAAGTCAGGAGGGCACACGGGGGGGAAAAAAAACCCCAAACATTTCCAGAGCTGACCTTGTACTCTGTCTGCAGTCATCTGCCACAAGTTCCCATGAAGGGAAGACACCAGACATAGTCTGACCTAGGAGGGCCATCCTCATGCTCATGCCCTCGCTTAAGGTGAAGTCACAAGTTCTGCTCTACCTGTTGTACATGAGCATGGAA
Organism: Egretta garzetta; assembly: GCF_000687185.1. NCBI lineage: Eukaryota > Metazoa > Chordata > Aves > Pelecaniformes > Ardeidae > Egretta > Egretta garzetta. Next base: position 553,365 of record NW_009258668.1, read on the forward strand.
GAGACCCCCTTGTACAGGTGTGATGCTTCCTGTAAACGCACATGGGCAACAACCATAAAAAAACCCCACAATTCAAAGCTGCTCAACCTCAGGACCTTTCTGTGCAGCACTGGGAGAGATGATGCTAACTCACCAGCCACACTTAGCTCCTCAACTGTCCTCCCAACCTACCCTGGCCACAAGGCAGAGGGACAAGGCAGCATTAACAAGTCTAGGTGTCACCTTTGGGTCAGCTCATCTGGGTCCTGCAACAGATCCAGCTCTAAGAGCCTGGACTTCAGGATGACCTTGAAGGGTTGAGAGCGTTGACCCTGTAGAGCTTGCAGTCCTACCTGCAAGCCTTCCCATGGATTCATATCTCCCGTGGCCAAAAGAAACACCCAGCCAAGGGAATTAAAGCTTTCCTGTCCTGGAGAAGTAAACCCGTGCTTCCTGCACAACCATGCATAACTGCTTCAAACCCAAGGGCAAGGTGTTGACTGGGAAGAGCTGGAAGAGCTCCTGAAGGAGGAGGTGGCTTTCCTGCAAGGATCACGGGTGCCCTGCTAGGAGCAGGACACGCGTACGGAGGATCACCACACCGTGTTTAAGACAGCCAAGCGTCTGTGGAAATTCAGAAGTAACTCTTGCACTCCATCTGATGAGCTGAGCTCCTTTCCCGTGAAGTCTTGATGATATTCTTTATTTAGCGCTTATGTAACAGGATGGTAATTTTAATGTTCAGTCTCCCGAGCTTCACAGCCCCGCACTGCACTCCATAGCGAGAAACAATGTGCCTTAAAATAATCTTCAATTTGACTTCTTTTTCCTTGCTCACTCTCTCCTTGGAGACTTTAAAAAGGACTTTTCAGAACTGATTTACCTGAAATATGTATGGGTAAGAACTCTTCAACTCACAGCTGCTCTAGCGAGCAATTTCATTCATGTGCTATAAAAAGCCAACGTGCTGAACTCGTTCAACTTTTGCTGGTGCCATTTGCTTAAGCAGCATGATGTCATTCCGCACATTTTTATTCAATTCACACAAAATGAAAGCTATTTCCCCGTGATAAAGGAGCATGTCACACAAACATAATTCCACGAGACCTACCTACCGTAGCCAGGAATACAGGGAAAACCAAGGCGTTTCTGTAGTTCTAACACTTCTGCCACGCTACAGAGTGATGAAGCAATTATCGACGCGCCCTAACGAGGTTCTCTCCCGTGGCACTCACTTGAGACATGAAAAGCAGAGCGGCAAAGCTCCTGTGATGCCCCAGACCCTGAGCAAGTGGGTGAGAGACATTGCATAAAGACATTTAATGGTTGGACTTGATCTGAAACATCTTTTCCAACCTAGACGATTCTATGATTTACAACACTGGATCGCTCATAAGTCTTCCACACCCTGCACAGAAAAATACAAAACAAGCCAAAGGTTTCCAGACCTCCTTCCCCCATCCATAGGTCTACGCAGAACTCGATCCCATCTAGGAAGCCTCCTGAGCCGTCCAGTTCTCAGCATTACGGCAACAGACCTTGATAATTCATAGAATGCAAGGAACTCTGCTACATCCATGAAGCATCCTTGCACGTGAGCACCACTCCCTCCTCCATCCCTCGCCATCGCGCATCTGCAGGAGATGCAGCCTGGCACATCGCTGCACAGCCTTCGTGGCCAAGGGGCTGCTATAAAAACAAAAACAAACAAAAAAAAAGAAAATACCAAGGATGCCTTTTGCAGTCAGCAGGGTCAGCGGTGCTCTGGCCCCCGGGGTACGGCCCCACACACAGCTTGTGGAAGGGGAAATCCCACTGCAAAAAATAAATTTCTACCCCCTCACTGCTTGCTTTGAGCAAGTAAAACTGCTCACAAGAAACCTCCATGCAAGCAAGGCTATGAGGGATTTTGTAGCAATAGGAGGG
>NW_009258668.1:555301-557939 GCF_000687185.1 Egretta garzetta
ACCCTCCCGTCGAGCCGTGGGTCCCCCCAGCCTGTAGCTGCTACAAGCACGGGAATAAACTCATCAGGAGTTGGATCCTGCCACCTTGAAGCTACGTTTAAAGACTTGGACCCACAAGGAATCCCCAAACACTCCTGTACTGCCACAGCAATTGCTCAGAGCAGCGTCCCTGTGCACAGACCATACCAGGTCTCTCTCCAAACTGCCCCAAAATCCCTCAGGGAGACCACAGCACAGAAGATCAGTGTGGTCATGAAATGCTCAAGAATTTGTTCAGAGGGAACTCTAGGTCCCATGGAGGCTGGCAGAGGTTTTCTTTGGAGGTAGGTCTCCATGCAAAGCATGGAGGTAGGAGCGTAGTTGAGGCAACGCTGCCAGATGTGCACAGCCGAAAGCAAACATAACACCCCTGAAAAAAGCCACACTGACATCCCCTCTGCTCGGGCCAGTCCCTCCGCAGGGCAGCAACATCAGCTCTGAACCAGCCCGTGTAGGAACCACATCCTGGGAGATACATGGGAAGCCCAGGAAGAAGCTGCTTCCCCAGGCTCAGCCTATGTGAGCTTCCTTCATTCCAAAGATGATGAGGGGACTGGAGCATCTCTCCTGCAAGGAAAGGGTGAGGGAGCTGGGCTTGTTCAGCCTGAAGACAACTGAGAGGGGATCTCATCAACACACACAAATATCTCAAGGGTGGGTGTCACGAGGACGGAGCCAGACTCTTCTCAGTGGTGCCCAGCGCCAGGACAAGGGGCCATGGGCACAAACTGAAGCAGAAGAGGTTCCAGGTGAACGTGAGGAAGAACTTATTGACTTGAGGGTGCCCGAGCCCTGGCCCAGGCTGCCCGGGGGGCTGTGGAGTCTCCTTCTCTGGAGATCTTCAACCCCCGCCTGGACGCTGTCCTGTGCCCCCTGCTCTGGGTGAGCCTGCTTGAGCAGGGGGGGGGCACTGGGTGAGCTCCGGAGGGCCCTTCCAACCCCTGCCAGGCTGGGATTCCTCTGCCCAGCTGAGGACATGGCCTGACTCCCTGAGGCATCTTCTCCAAACCTACATTCCACACTACAATCCTATAAATACATGGCCGTTTTACATCCATAACAGTTGCATTGCATACACACACCCATATATATGTTAACCTTACCCTACAGCTCTCACCTCTTACATGATGGTCTATAACTCCATATCCATACGCCAATGGACTTTGGGGCACTACCTGTTCACCTGCCAGCATTTTGGAAAGGATCAGTTCTCCTAGATCTGTACCTAGCTAAGCCACCCATCAAGAAAAGCCAGTAGCAATATTGCTACTCTTTAGAAGATACAGAGCTTCTCTCCTGCACCTCAGCTCTTGACTTAAGGACCAGAGCAGACTCCCTAATCTCAGGTTTGAAGGCAGGACAGCGTCCCCACACCATTGGTGCACAGCACAACACCTCCCAGCTGCTCCCCAAGCGTTGTCCCCACACCACCCCACGCTCGCCTGGCTTCACTCTTTGGCCAGCTTTCGCAAAAGCATCTGCAAGTGAGCAGAACGGTTTCTCCAGTGCTACTGGATTACAGGAAGCCTTTCAAGGAGAACCTGGTCCCCGCCACGGGGCTGCACGCGATTTTTGCAGTATTCTGCATTGACAGCACAGACAACATGGCACGTAAAGCCTTCGCCCGCTTGCCGCTTCATTTCATGTGCTGCTTTTGCGAGGTATAAAAGAGTGCTTTACCTTCGGGCAAGCGTTCAGGTTAGTTAGATGGCTGTCTACATCTAAATCCCATTAGCAAATAAGAGGATCTACATACCAAAGGGCCCCGCGAGGCAGCATGTTGTGCAGCTCTCCCTGCTCTGGGTCTTCAAGGAGATACTGCAAAAAAAGGGCTACAGCATCTCACACCAAGACATTTATAACTCTGCAATCAGTCGTACCTACTGGGATACGCTTACAAAAAAGCTATCATCTGAACGGCAGAGGGGAGCAGGAGTTCCCCTGGCTCTGGACACAGACCCTTGCTAGTGGAAATGAAAGTCCACGGCTGCAGGGCTCCGTGCAGGACCCAGCACTCACCCCTCACCTTCCCATCAAACTCATTCGGGTTGCCTCAGATTCAGCAGATGGCGAGCCAGAGGTGCCCAGCCTCAGACCACAGCTCAGGCAGGCAGGGAAAACTCCTGCAACACCTTTGCCAGCCGCCCCTGTATGCTTAATGTGATTTCCCAGCCCACCCTCCAGGCACCAGGTCCTCCACCCCCCCGCCACAGCACCAGGCTCTGCTCCGCACTCCCAGCACTGCTCCTTGCAAGTCACGCCGAGAAGGTCTGGAGTTTGGTTCTGCTGCAAGCAACACGCAAGTAACAAAAAAAAAATAAAAATAATAAAATCAGTATTTTTTTTGTAGCTTTCTTTTCCATGTGCAAAGAAGCAAGCAGAGGGAGCAGGAAGAGGAACTGCAACGATGCCTTCGTCCCTCACGCTGGTCTGCTTCGGTAATCCCCGGTGGGCTACGCAGCCAGGAGAGCGCGCACGTGGGCAACGCCGAGGTGTGCAACTACGGGGCACCCGCGGCCACGGGGCCAGCGCTGGGAACACAGCCCTGCAGTAACAGGGGGACCGGTGCTCTTGCAGTGGCTAACCCCCCCCACTCAGG
>NW_009258668.1:558546-562794 GCF_000687185.1 Egretta garzetta
CTGAGCAGCCTGTCTGCACGGTTGCCTGAAGACAACACCAGGTTTAATCGGACAGCGTGACCTGCCCCAAGTGACGCAGTTCAGACCTCGGCTGGGTTAGTCAATGGGAGCAAACACCCAGGGAAATACCCTGAGCAGGATGGAGGCAGGAGGCGCGTTGAGCCATCGGAAGCGAGCTTGAAGCACTGCTCCTCAAGCAAACCACTTGCTCCTGGGGGAGCTGCTGACCCCAACACCTGCACCCTGTGACACATCCAATCATAGACTGGATCCAAGGAAGAAATTCTTTGCAGTGAGGGTGGTGAAACCCTGGCAGGGGTTGCCCCGAGAGGGGGTGGAGGCCCCATCCCTGGGAACATTCCAGGCCAGGTTGGCCGGGGCTGTGAGCAACCTGATGTGGTTCAAGGTGTCCCTGCTCCTGCAGGGGGGTTGGGCTGGGTGACCTCTAGGGGTCCCTTCCCACCCAAAACATTCTGTGATTCTATAGAATCATTCAGGTCAGAAAAGACCTCTAGGATCATCAGGTCCATCCAAATGACCTGCGTGCACCTGGGGTGAATCCTTGCTATGGCTTCCTCCATAGCCTGAAGCTCATCACTCCAACAGCCCTAATTAGTAATAGTCCTCAGAGATGCAGAGCTCTCAGTACTTCACATCTGCAAATCTAGAAGTGCTTTCCAAACAAAGTTAACACCCTTCTTTCTGTTTTCACAAGGGTACTTGGCCACATCCTTCAAAGCCTACACTTAAATCTCTTCCAACAGGCCACCAACTACTTCCCCTCCCTGCTTTCACCAGCAGCGACTACCAACTGTGCCTACACAGCAAACCCGACAGTTCCAGCTTCCCCCGGTGCCGTTCGCTGCTCTGTTACCTTGCACCAGGTCCCTGCTCAGGGCAGCCCCGATCCCCCTGCCCGGGGGCTGCAGCAGGCTCTGCAGGAGGAGAAGACACTGCAAAAAGTCAGCACTGCAGATGAATCGCAACCCCCCCAACGCCACGGGTGCCTCAGGGCAGCCAGAGATGACCGCACTGTGCATAAACATTTAGACTGGGTCTAAGGAAGAAATTCTTTACACTGAGGGTGGTGAAACCCTGGCAGGGGTTGCCCCGAGAGGGGGTGGAGGCCCCATCCCTGGGGACATTCCAGGCCACGTTGGACAGGGCTGTGAGCAACCTGATGTGGTTCAAGGTGTCCCTGCTTCCTGCAGGGGGGTTGGGCTGGGTGACCTCTAGGGGTCCCTTCCCACCCAAACCATTCCATGATTCTATGATAAATGTACCATGCAAGCTACCAATGCCGGGAATATCGGCAACATCCCCGCACTGGCATGGGGCTCAGCACAGGGAGCAAAACCTGCCGGCGATGCTCAGCACAGCCCTCAGCACCCAAACTGCGTAGATGCACCCAGCTCCGAGTGGTAGGAGAAGGTCAAGGACTACATGGACGCACGTCCTTCCTATCAGGGAAATAATGTAATAACTCCGGGCGCAGCTACACAATTTTGCAGAAGGTCCTGGTGGGGCACCCATTTTAGGATGCTTCCACCTACATTTTCACTCCTGCTCTCATCCTCTGGGTTCACCCGTTTGTGAGGACCCGCTACCAGTGAGGTCTCCAAACGCACCCAGGTCAAAGATAAAAAAATCAAGGGAATCCAGCACAGCGAGAGGGCTGAACCCAGAGCTGAGCCATGAGAAACCTCTGCCGTGCCTTCGCCTCCGACCGAAGACGCTCACCAGCAACCCTGAAGCACAGGAACTGTGGGCAACATTTCTATTTAATGCAGCATCTGTAAATACCTGGGGTCAGTGAAAAGCCAGGTGGGATTTTAAAGGGTTTTGCATGAAATGTAGCAACTCTTGCTAAAAGTATAACCCACCTTCCGTAAATAACGCAGCATTCGGTGACGCCTCCCGGCGCTCCCATAAACCCTGTTTCCCAGCATAATGAGAGAGAATTTAAAGCTTTTGGGGTTTGTGTTTTAAAAAGCTGTCCCTGAAGGCCGAAGCTGAACCACCCACACGTACAGGAATGAGGGCACAGGGTGGAAGGGCACTGAGCATTTTGGGTTTCGTGCCCTCAGAGAACACCCTCAGATGAGCAAGAGTGCTTGCCAGCGAGGGACGGACACAAGGACAGCACAGTCGAGTAAACCTCATTTTCCTAGGACAGCAAGGCAATAAATCATTTGGCCACAACCGTGTTAAGACCCAGAGCGTTGCTTTTAATCCAAACATCAGCACCGCTTTAGTTTGCTCCTCCTTTCGTTTTCCCGGGGGAGACTGCGATGCTCTCCAGGTCTCCAAGATTGCTACTACCTGATGGGTCGCTAGAAGAGTAATTTCTGCCTTGAAAACTCTTTCTTTGGCAACTCTACAACAAGAAGAGAAACAAAACCCCCTGTACCTTCCCCGAGGGCTGAACGAGAAGTTTTCAGGTTCCTCCAAATGCCACAGCACCCAGGTCCTGCCATTCCCCCCCACCCTCGAAGGAGCCTACAGGGACCTCCAGCAGCCACAGGTAACGGTGCCACTTCCCACGGTGTTTTCCACATCACATCCCTGACCCGTGGTGGGTTCCAGCACACCCCCGGGGATGCCTGGTCTCCTGTTTTGTGAGAGCCTGATCCCACGGGACTGCCCTGCTCCTGGGGACACACCTCCGACCACCTCCCACCCAAGGCCCAGGACCTCACCAGGACTCAAACACACGCAGACACATCTAGACATGGACACGCCACCCGTCCTCCCGCCTGCTGCATTGCCCAGCCAGCAACTTTGCTTTGCCCAAAGACCCTTTCCAAAATGAAAAGTCTACTGTATGTCTTCAGTCCAACACCCTCTATCACGTGGATGCAGGCACACATTCAGGAAGAAATCCTGTTTATGGCACGGCAACAGCGTGTCTGGTTTAAGCCTGGATGCCTCGCTGGGGACTATTTTCCATCCTCTGCATCTCCAATTTAAGGCAGCCCCATGCACTTCTGGCAAGCGGTCTGCACTCCGCTAACTCGAGATGTCCCTCGGACCTTTCATCTTCCCCTTCCCTTTAAAATAAAACCTGCCCAGGCTGCGAGTTAAGTGCTCCCACCATCCATGCGTGATAACAAAAGGTCTCTTGTAGGATCTTAGAGGAAGTATTAAATCTCTTTTTTTCCCCACAGAGGTGGGGGCAAAAGCTGCCTATTGTGTCCGAGATCCTCTCAACGCAAGGTGCTTCAAACCACCATCCATTTTTCAGACCCACTCTGCCCAAAATCATAGAATCACAGAACAGTTTGGGTGGGAAGGGACCCCTAGAGGTCACCCAGCCCAACCCCCCTGCAGGAGCAGGGACACCTTGAACCACATCAGGTTGCTCACAGCCCCGGCCAACCTGGCCTGGAATGTTCCCAGGGATGGGGCCTCCACCCCCTCTCGGGGCAACCCCTGCCAGGGTTTCACTAAAACCAGCTGCTCTGCCGTTACACGCTCCCTCTCAAGTCCCCGTTCCACCTTTTGCAGGCTCCACATCATTTTCTCCCCAAAACCCATCAAAAGAAGCCTATAGTACCAACCAAGGCAGACTTCAGGTGTAGTTTTCCCATCATGGGCCATTGCTTTTGCAGAGGCAGAGCTCCCTCCCGCAGGGGCCAGAGGTCCGTGGGATCCCACAGGCACGGCACAGAATAAGTCTGTGCCAGACCACCGAGCGAAACGAATCAACGCGCTACGACACCCCCAAAACCCATACGGGGGAGCTGGTACTCAAAAGAACCATGCCCAGAGACTAAGGGAGGGAGATGAATTTCAAGATTCATCTTAAAATGAGAACAGGCCAGCAACCCCTGAAGGTGGCTGTTTTCCAAACAGACCTCCAGGATCTATTCTAGCTCCCGCTATGGCAGGGATCAGAAGAGGGATGTCATGTACTTACCCCCCAAAGAACACACACCCCGATACCTCGAAGCGTGCAATACGGCAGCTTTGCTGGTAGGGTTATTTGTGTATCATCATTTCATAACTCTTCAAATGCCTAAAAGCTTAAGTGCTGCTGTTTCGGGGCTGCTTTCCTCATCCTACACGATGCCCTGGCCAGCCTGTATCAATTTATTTACACGAGCGCATTGCTAAGGCGCTGGACCGTGCTAGTCATGTAGGTAATGTTACAGAGCTGCTCAGAGGAGAAGAACTTGGAAAAGGGATTTTTTCCCCAGGCCAAGGAGAATGGATTCTGTTGAATTACAATGTCAGCACACATCGACA
>NW_009258668.1:562821-566978 GCF_000687185.1 Egretta garzetta
AAAGTTTTTCAGCAAGCTCATTAGAGCACGTACTGAGCACTGAACACCCGTGGCCTGAGTCAGATGCCCAGACTGCTTCTCATCGCCCACCCCCACGTGGCTCAAGCGTGGGAGGATTGGCTCCCCGTTTCTTTGATGCGCCTAGGAGATAGTCCGGGACATTGCAGAAAGCCATCGCCATCCTTCCCTTGATTCCCAGTCATTTCTCCACACACCTCATTTTCCCCTTCCTATTTAAAAAGGCAACAAGCTGACAAGCCTCACAGAGCCTGCTGAATTTTCTACCTTTCCAATTTCTTTGGGTTTGTTTGCCTTTTTTTTTTTTTTAAATACATAAAACCAGAAAATGTCCCACAGCACCTTCTAGAAGTTACCCTGAAGCCGGAGAACAGCTCACAGCCCACCCCCATCTGGGGCTCACCCTGCTCCATCCCCATCCTCCTCCTCAGCAGCTGCAGGGATGGGGCCAGCACAGCAGAGCCGATGGGATTCACACTGAAACCGGGCTCCTGGTACCAGACCTTCTGCATCAACCATGCCTTTGCAAAAGGCAAATGATCCTTTAATACTCACAGTAAATAATAGTGTTTCTCCTTTTGGTTCCCCCCCCACCCCTTAAACTAAACACTACCTTGCCTGCTTTATATGGACACGCTAATTATTATTATTTACATTGCAACAAAGCCTTGGGAACTCTGCCAGGAGCTGCAATCCCACTGTGCCAGGTGATACGCGATGACAGCATGGTCCCACCCCAAAGGCTTTGCAGGCCAAGTAAATCCATCTCAAAAAAAAAAGAAAAACCAGCTCTAGTTCTCTGCCCCCTGCCAAAGCTCCTTGTTCCCTTGGCGCACCACTTCTCCCCCTTCATCTCCACCTCGCTCCCCCTCTGCTCTGCCCTGGTGAGACCCCACCTGGAGCACTGTGTACAGTTCTGGGCTCCCCAGTTCAAGAAGGTTGAGGAACTCCTGGAGAGAGTCCAGGGGAGGGCAACAAGGATGATGAGGGGACTGGAACATCTCCCCTACGAGGAAAGGCTGGGGGAGCTGGGCTTGTTCAGCCTGGAGAAGAGAAGGCTGAGAGGGGATCTCATCAACACCGACAAATATCTCAAGGGTGGGTGTCACGAGGACGGAGCCAGACTCTTCCCAGTGGTGCCCAGCACCAGGACAAGGGGCAATGGGCAGAAGAGGTTTCAGTTGAATATGAGGAAGAACTTGTTGACTGTGAGGGTGCCCGAGCCCTGGCCCAGGCTGCCCAGGGGGGCTGTGGAGTCTCCTTCTCTGGAGATATTCAAAGCCCGCCTGGACGCAGTCCTGTGTAACATGCTCTAGGAGAACCTGCTTGAGCAGGATGGTTGGACTGGGTGATCTCCCAAGGTCCCTTCCAACCCTTGCGATTCTGTGATTCCCACCCTACATGGTCCCCTGGTACCCTTCCCATCACACCTTCCAAACGGCTCTGAAATTGGTAAACCTGCCTCCTTTTTCCAGACCCGGAGCACTTCAATACTGCAGGAACCTCGTGCTTCCCCTGCACGGGGATACCCGGGAGCAGACACCTCTGAGGGAGCATCCGCAGAGTCCCCAATGAAGGTCCGTACACAGACATGGTTCGTCCCAGCCGGTCCATTAAAGCACCAGGCTCGTGAAGCTTGGCAGAGTTTCACTTGAAACCCCCGTGCCTGAGGCAATTTTATTAACGTTTTAATGTGTAATAACACAGCCGTACAATTATGAAGTTAATGACACAACCGTCCTCTTAAGTGGAAAAATGCATTTCCTGCTCTGAGCGAGCAGCTGTAAACTTGAGATTTTAATTGAGAAAAATCAACCCTAAGAGGATCTTCATCCCGCATTCGATTTTGTTCTTACTTCCCGGTGATCTCAAACCAGTGAAAACCAGAAACTTTCCTGGCACAACGGACACATAAGAGCATCTCTCAGCAAGGCAAGCGATGCGATCCTTTGGGGATATTTTCCGTATCTTGTGCAGCTTGGGAGTCTCATCTGGGCTCCCCGCGCCGCGCTGGTGGCCAGGCAGTCACCATGGGCTGCGGAGCTTAAGCCTCCCACAGAGCACATGGGAAAGGTCCCGAGTCATTTGTCGAAGACGGGATTTGAGAGAGGGAAAGCAAAGACAAGAGGAGACGGACGTGAGAATAAGGTCTTGCTAAAATAACACTGGGAGCCACTGCGACAGGCGCCTGCAGGCTCAGCTTGTCCTCGTCACACCGGCACTGAGTTCTGCCCGGGCTCAGCGTGAACCTGGGGGGCTGAGCGGCAGCACCGTGCAGCTGGACCACAGCTGGCAGACACTGCCTGCACCCACCATCACCATCACCTCACCAGTGTTGTGGTTTAACCCCAGCCAGCAAGCAAGCCCCCCCAGCCGCTCGCTCACTGCCCCCACAATGGGATGGGGAAGAGAATCCAAAGGGAAAAAGTGAGAAAACTCGTGGGCTGAGATGAAGGCAGTTTAATAGAGAGAGCAAAAGCCGCACACGCAAGCAAAACACCACAAGGGGTTCATTCCCTGCTTCCCATGGCAGGGGGTGCTCAGCCATCCCCAGCACAGCCGGGCTCCATCACACGTAACGGTGACTGGGGCAGACAAACGCCATCGCTCCCAACATTCCCCCTTTCCTCCTTCTTCCCCCAGTTTCTATACTGGGCATGAGGCCCCATGGTCTGGAATAGCCCTGGGGCCAGCTAGGGTCGGCTGTCCTGGCCGTGCCCCCTCCCAGCTCCTTGTGCCCCTGGCAGAGCCAAGAAGTCCTTGGCCAGTCCAAGCACCACTTAGCAACAACCAAACCATCAGTGAGTTACCAACATTCTTCTAGCACTAATTCCAATCCACAGCACCATACCAGCTACTAGGAAGAAAATCAACTCTGTCCCAGCTGAAACCAGGACGTTCAGCAGCGGCAAGACACACGCATAAGCATCAGCCAGGGGAAACTTCACATGCCAGCGTGTAACGCGGTAAGTGCAGCAGGTTTTTTTGGCAAAGTCTTAGGTTTAACAACATCAGGGAGCCAGGGCTGAAGCTTTAAGAGCTATAATAAATTGCTTCTAAAAACCCCACAAGATCCTCCTCATCATCCATCTATTACACACCTGATTTGCTCCACCACCACAGTTATATGCTTCTAATATGACTGAACCAGGCAGAGTCTCACCCACACCCAATCTTCATCACCAAATATGATCACTGCATACGTAACCAGAGAATTTGGGCAAGGGGAGGGCACATCCAAGACCAGAGATGCATTTCTGGAAGGCCCTGACCCAAAAGCACCGATACAGTTGGAGAACACAGCATCACACCTAGGAACAGCCCCCATCACCAAGCCATAGGCTGCACACCAGCACCATCACCCAGCACCAGCCCTGCAGCACGCTCCTTGACTTGGGAGCACATCACACCACCGCCCTTCAGGTGACAGAAGGTCCAATTCTGCTTTATAGACCCCCAGGTCCCTGCGCCAAGCGGCTCTTACCTGCATCAACCCTTCCAAGAGAGATGTGACACAAACTCTACAGCAGAGAGACAGCCAGAAACACACAACCGCCATCCTGAGAAGGACTCGTGCTACAGCTAACGGCGCTCAGAAAAAGCCAGTGCTTTATTTAATATTCCTCCATATGGTGCGTTATAAGCTAATAACAGCCGATCATGCAGCCGAGCGCTGTACGCTCGCTATCTGATGGATGCGAGGAAGGAAGAAGTGCGTTCGTTCCTGCAAGAGCAAAGCCACTGGCGAGTCGTTACAGGTTTATGAAATAGAGACCAGCTTGGCCAAGAAACCCAATGTGCAAGCACCTGGGGGGTTTTGCCCGCATTGCAATTGTGGAATTGATTCCTTAACGCGCAGCCCTTGGCTCCCGTTACCCTTCTCAAGCATTGGAACGGGCTGTCAAGCACTGGAAGGGGCTGCCCAGGGAAGGGGTCGACTCGCCATCCCTGGTAGGATTTAAAAGCCATGCAGCCAAGGTGCTGAGGGCCAGGGTTTAGTGGTGGGATGGCAGGGTTAGGGGAATGGTTGGGCTGGGTGATCTTGGAGGTCTTCCCAGTGGTGCCCAGCACCAGGACAAGGGGCAGTGGGCACAACCTGAAGCAGAAGAGGTTCCAGTTGAACGTGAGGAAGAACTTGT
>NW_009258668.1:567110-574248 GCF_000687185.1 Egretta garzetta
CCACCTGGGCGCTGTCCTGTGCCCCCTGCTCTGGGTGAGCCTGCTTGGGCAGGGGGGTGGCACTGGGTGAGCTCCTGAGGTCCCTTCCAACCCCTGCCACTCTGGGATTCTGTAAATGATTCTGTGACCCTGTGATTCTCGGGAAGGGCACGAGCAGAGCCCTGCGCAAGAAGCTGGCCGTAAGCCTGACTGCCCGCACGCCAATCCCCGCGGGATTAACGCTGCAAGCGCATCTGAGCGCACGCAAGCACGAGCAGTTTGGTCGAGATGTCCGTACTACAGCATCACGCTACGAAGCCAAGCAAGAGCGGAGAGTGGCACAAAGCCGAGAAGCCACACAGTTCACATCAAGGAAAAAAAAAGTGCAAAAGAAGAGGAAAACATTCTGGTTTTTAGCTGCAGCAGGACAGCTCTTGTAAGGGCCACAGCTCCCGTGGGGGCCAACGCTGATGGAGAATCACAGGATGGCTGAGGTTGGAAGGGACCCTTGGAAGCCGTCTGGTCCATCTGCTCAAGCAGGGCCACCCACCCAGGACCACATGCAGATGGCTTCTGCGCATCTCCAAGGACGGAGATGCCACAACCTCTCTGGACAATGTGTAAAGAGGCTTTTCTGTGCCGAATTCTCCCCCTTGCTGGCACCAGGATTAGTTAATGAGGTTTTAACCCCTTTCTAAACACAAACCCCTGAAAACAAACAAGGCTTTAAAGAGGGACGGGGACAGACGGGTTCCTGTCTGGACATATTTTACTGCACAGCCAGTCTGTGGAGCAGGTTTTCAACACCAATCCTAACTCCTGTTGCAATTTAATTTATGCCTGTATTAGCTACAGCTGTGCAGCTCTCAATGGTGGAAGGCTACCGACCCACAGATTAATCTTCAGCTGCCCTCGTTACTGCACACTCCCATCTGCTTTATCTCTGCCTGCCTGTATTTGCACACACACACACACCCCCCACATCAGAAGTTGGGAGACCAGCCAAGGAGGGTCAGCACATCTCCAGGAGGGCACCCTGTGGCCAAACAGGGCGACACAAATGGGGATGGCCAACGTCAGGTTTGATGCACTGGGACCACTCAACGATTACAGACCACCCAGCCATCGGGATTCAGACACATTTGGTGGAAGCACGGTGCAGCTGCTCAAGCCTGCGACATCCGTAGCAGGGTATCTCAGTAGCAGCATCTAAAAACATCAGACGCCGGCAGCTCCCGTGGCAGGTCCACAGGGCAGGCTGAGCTCCCCCACAGCCGCTTTTGCCTCCCCCTTATTGCTGCCACTCCAATAACGACGTGGAGGTGAGAGACCTGGCTCACCCCTTGCATTGGTACCCGAGATGCTTTGGGGTCAGAGCCACATTTTCCCCTCCTGTGCTATGTGTACTCCGTTATCAACCAGCAGTTCGGGAAATGTAAAGAGGAACCTGCAGAGCCCAGAGCTCCCAAATTCCATCAGCCCTGGAAGATGCCCGGAGCACTGGCCATGGCACTCAGCAAGGCAGCTCTGCACCATCCATCCATGTTCCATCCAGCTGCTCTGACCCAAGGTCATCAATAAAGAGAATGATACAAGGGCAAGATCACGATTTTGTTCATAGCAAGCATGGAGTCACTCAGACAGAAGTATTATTCATCTGATGAAGCCCCCCTGAGGTCTCAGCTCTCTCCCACCCTCCTCTTGGCTGACCCAGATGGCTTCAAGGTCTCCTCTCTGCAGCCTACTGCACCAAGAGGGAACTCGGGTCTCCCATGGGATGCAAGCCACCAGGGCTTACTGCCCCAAGAGTAACTCACTCACAGGAGAGCCTCTGCACACAAATCCAGCCATTTCATGGCAATGCATTTCAGTAAAACCTCTCCCAGCTGACCACCACGCAGATGTGGCACTGCAGAAGGAGCAGATGAGCTTTGGTCACATCTAGATGAGTATCCCAGGCAGCAACAGGGAACCAAATTCTGGGAAGAGAAGGCCATTATGCATCTTCTTCACTCCCAGCTGCCAAGAGTTTGGCTGCAGACGGTGGACTGGATATTTTTTGCACCAAGATGCCCATATGAAAGCTCCAGAGTTTGGAGCCACAAGTCTCAAATGCAAATCCTGTTTGCCATGTGAACACTGGGTCTGTCCCACCTGGGTTGGTGAACAAGACTACACTTGCCCTCACGGATCCATCTGCCACATTCATCTCCAGCGCAACACATCTGGCTACCAGCCCATGACGAACAAGTCCCCAGAGCAAAGGAACCTGCCAACCTTCAAGTACTTCCTAGCCACATCAGTCCGAGAGGAAGGAAATCTTAAACAGAAACAGCAACACCCACATCTAAACATCACTCTTGTGTTTCCATGCTTGGTGCTCACCAGACAACTTCTCATACCGGCAAAGACAACGCTGTCCGCAGGTAGCGGAGGACCCGGTTCTCTGGTTTCCCTACCCATATCCACCATCGCCCAAACAGCTCAGATGGCACCACTGTTTCTCCAGAACATCAGCTGTGAAAGGAACATCAAGAACTACCCGAGAGGTATTCAGACCTCGGCTGGCGGGCACGGGAGGGAAGGACTCGCACCTATTCCTCAGTGACACACAGGTTTCTCACACTCACCCCAAGTCTGTGCGTCACTCCTACAGCTCATCATCATCCTTAGAGCCAAAATACCCAGAAACCCCACTCCCTTCTCTCCGACTCATCACACGGCACTGGGGAGAGGCTCTCAGGGGGCCCCCCCACGCGAGCGCTGGGGAGACGGGAAAGCCCATTAGTGAAATCCCATCGGACTTGGCTGGATGGGAGTTTAGTTGCAGGGTATTGGTATTACGCTTCCAAAAGCCCCTGAAGTTTGAGGACTCGACTCTCCTTGAGTATAGAGTAGCCGTGGGCTACAAAACGTTCTCTTTAGGAGAATAAATTTAGCCACAACAGTAAAATTTCCTCTTTTTTTTTAGGTGCCTGAGGTAAAGTTAAGCTCTCCTATAAGGCAAAACACATACATTAATTAAACTAACTAGAAAATGGGAGAGCTTCTGCCTCAGACGAGAACCATTATAGCTTATTAGTGAAAAGCTCTCCAACCCAGCTGACCACAGATTATGAAAAGCATCTTCCATTTGCATGGAAACACACACCTGGCTGTGAGCAGGCCCTGGCCAAACGTTCACAGCAGCCCAGGAAGGCACCGATATCAACATGAACTAAGTCAGTCACACCCTATGAATATGGATAAAGGCTCATTTCAGACACGTCCAGCATTTCAGTCCTGTTTTCTGCTGACACAAACAGCCCAGCTCCTGCGTGGGAAGGGACACCTCCAACGGGACGCGCGGGAAGGGACGCCTCCAACGGGACGACCTCTAGGAATCCCTTCCAACCCAAAACATTCTACAATTCTATGATAACAACTGCTCACCCAAGGCACCATTAGCATTTACAATCACGCACAAGGGATAATCAATTAATTGGCGTTGCGATACAACGGGATGCCCTGGGCTAGACAAAACCCAGCTGGCAGCGCGAGCCGGAGCTGACCTCTATCCGCAAAGAAAGCCAAGCGGCAAAACCTCGCTCATTTAAAACAGATCCCTCCAAACGTCAGCACAAAGGAAGCTGCTGGCACGCATACAAGCAGATTCGAGAAGGAGAAATCACTGAAAAGGGGACAGGTTTTCTTGTATACGGTGGGAGATCAGCTCATTCCTCATTGACCCAAGGCTGGGGACACAACGTACCGGACGCGGCTCGCTGCCGTGCAAGCTCAAGTAGGGCAGTTTTTCCCCCCCTTCTTCCCACCAAACTTTTTTCCAGCAAAATAATAAAAAAAAAAAGGGTAAATTCCAAAGCCTGACATATTCCATACATTCCTGACAGCATTTTTTAACAATCGGAAAACATGTAAATGTTTTGACATTTTTTTAAGTGAAACAGTTCGATTTTTTCGTTTTCAAATGCCGCTCTGAAAGCTCCCTTCTGTGTTATATTAAAGCACTCATGCAGGTAAAAGAAAAAAAAAAAAAGCAAAGCCCAAACCAGAATAACCCCCAGCGCATTTCCGCTTTGACCGAACACTCTGATCACCTGGGATGACTCCTGCAACTCTCAGAAGTTCGCATTTACCTAAAAATACACATCTTTTTCCTTTTGCCCCAGGTCCAACCTCAGCAACCTTAGACCAGGCACATCCCAGAGACCCAGCTCTCCTTGAAGCATCATTTTTCCCTCATCCTTGCTGGGATTCAGTCAAGCACCGTGCAGGATAACCGGGAGGAGCAGGGACAACCGGGGAGGAGCACCAAGCCAGAGATGCAGCGCTGGGACCAGAGCATCCCTACAGAGCCACCACAAAGCTGCTCCAGGACCTTCACTCCTGCCGAGGAACTGAGCACCACAAGAAAGCAGCCACCTCCCTGACCGTGTTTTGATTTCTTTACACAGTCCGTATAAGAACACATTGGCTTCCCCCAACGCCTTTTCCTCCCCGCCCCAGGAAAATGAGTCATTTTAATAAAAGAAAAGGAAAAAAAAAACCCACAAAACTCACATTTGGAAGCAGAGAGGAACTGGAGCACTTGCAGCCTCACCCCAAGGCTGCTCACAGCCCCTATGGGAAGGGGAGGGAGCTGCCCAGCTGGCCTTGCTTTAAGTAACGATCAGAATGAATTCCAGCTGCGGGGCTGCAGACGCGCCCCTTGCAAACAGCGATGGAGTTTGCATTGGCAGCCTTGCTTGTGGGCAGAAGAAAAAGCGAGGCTGTGCTAAATTCAGGGAGGGGGAGGCTGCATTTTTGAATTTTGGGGGGTGGGGAATGCCGTGAGCTGCACCAAATCATGACATTTCTTTCACATCTGCATCTCGCCCCTCTGTCGGCGGAGACACCGCGCGAGGCTTGCAAGGAAAGGAGGGGTGGGAGGGCTGTGCCCCAGCGCTTGAGGAGGTGGGATGCTAGGGCAGAACTTGTGCTAGACCAGCTACCGCCGTGACGCTCCCTCCTTGCTTTGACCCTTGCGGTGTCATGCTGCCGAGACCACTTTCTGGCTTTATATTCATTAATATACTACTAAGCAAAAAGAAAAAAAAAAAATAAAGCAAGAAATCCAACACCCAGAAGAGCAGAGTAACTCCACCTTCATGAAAACCAGCTATTAATCAGGTGGGTGGCCCAACGCAGCGTCCCATTCCTTCAGCACCTTCCACCAGGAAATATCCATTTATTTGCCGATTCATAAACCCCTGGGCCCTAAACTGTAATGCTCTTCAAGTTTTTAGCTCCGGGTGAAGCTGGAAGCTGCTGGTGGCACGGCTGGGATGGGCAGCGGCGGGATGGAAGCGGATGGTTTGAGGGAGAGCGGGATGCGGTGCAGGGAGGCGGCGGGGGGCACAGGAGGGAACCACCACCACCCTCCTCCTCCTCCTCACTCACACGCTTTTCCCCTTTTCAGCCCCAAGAGCCCTCGAGAGCCAGCAGATGATGGTAAGGAACCTTTTTTTTTTTGACCCTTGGGGAAACCCTGGAGTTTCTCAGGCATTCGGCTACTTGTTTTATCAACTACTACTGTTAACAGTGCAAATGATTTTCTTAGAAAAGGGGTCACATTGACAAGATAAAGGGCGATTAAGGCAGGAGAGGCTGGATAAAGTGTGTGCGCTGTTGTTATAAACATTATCTCAATGACTTTTTGCTTCATCAGCTCATCAGATTGGCTCATTCTTCTCCGAACGCTTGGGTTAGCCTAATTACGGAATGCAAATCGCCCCCCTTCCCTCCACCGCATCACTCCCACTAAGCCCATTTCAACAGCCAGCGCTTGTCCCAGTGCCCACCGTGCCGCGAGCACGTTCACAAGCCTTTTCAGTTTAACAGGGGTACACTCAGACGCCAGATCCTCAAGGGAAAAACCCACAGCCAAAACACCACTGCGCACCCCACGTTCATGTGGGTCAAGACCTGCTGCCCTGAGACGCGCCATCGCCATCGGGTTCAGGAGCAGACACCATCCCACCTCAACCAGTCCCAGCACGGTGAGCTGGGAACACGAACCAGACATTTCTCCAAGCACAGGGCAAGAGTCAAAGCGTCGATCTGCCCTGTTTGCTCACGTGTGTGTCCCCCGGCTCAGCAGAGGGTCTCCTCTTCCTAGGGGAGATGTGCAGAGCACCGTGCCACTCCGAGGAAGGGGATGATACAGAGATGTTGCCCGGGAACGCAGGGCATGGACGGGGAAAGCCAAAGAGGAGGACAGGCTGGAGAAACGGGCTGACCAAAGACTCCTGAATTTCGTTATGGACAAATACAAAGTCCTGCAGCTGAGAAGAAACAAGCCCACATGGCAGGACAGGCTGAGGAAGCGTCCCTACAGGGAAGGTTTTGGTGTGCTCCTGCAAGGATGAAGGCCAGCTACATCCTGGGCTGTCTCAGCAACAGCACAAGCAGCAGGTCGAGGGACAACCAGCCCAGAGAGGAGAAGGTGAAGACATGAATCACTATCATCACCACACCAAGTCACAGGGTCATAGGGAAGACGGAGCCAGTGGCTTCATGGAGGTGCGCAGCAAAATGATGAGAAGCAACCAGCACAAATTTCAAGAAGGTAACTCGTTACTGGGTACCAGGCACAAAATTTTCACATGGGGTTTGGTCAAACACTGGGACAAGGACCCAAAGTGTTGTGGGTGAACAACTCTTAGGGCCAGGGTTTAGTGGTGGGATGGCAGGGTTAGGGGGACGGTTGGACGTGATGATCTTAAAGGTCTTTTCCAACCTAAACAATTCTATGATTTGATGATTCTATGATCTGCAGAGATGTTCAAAACCGGACCAGGCAGGGGCCTGAGCAACCCATCCCAATGGTGCAGTTGGCCCTGGTTTGAGGAGGGGCTGGACCAGAGACCTTCCAAGCCGCCTACCACTCGACATGATGCTCTCATGGTGCAATACTTGAACGTACATGTGCCCCTGCACACATCAGCTACCATATGCCACGATGCTAATTAAATGCTGAGGCCCATGTTTCCAAAGAGTTTGAGCTAGAGCAAACCAGTGTGCAAATGATTAAGCAACCGAAAAGAATGACTTCAACTGCCAAATCACTGCGCTTGTGCTCAGTGAACGTATAATCTTAATCCCTGTAATGAAGGCAGAG
>NW_009258668.1:574299-580162 GCF_000687185.1 Egretta garzetta
TATCGTACAACCGTGTCGAGGTAGCTCCCCAAACCATGACCGGCCCAACAGCAGGGGAGGACTTCGGGAAAGGGAGAAAACCAACGTGAGCACAAATCCATGATGCTCTCTAACCAGGGCAGCTCAAACTAGTGAGATGGTCAGCAGGGCTTACCTGGAAGCCTGTCAGGCTTCCATTTGGACCAAAAAGATTCCCAGAACACAGACACGGACCAGTGGAAGAAGCTACCCAGCGTGGAAATCCGGGTCCCCCTCCCAGCTGGGCCGGGCTCTGCTGGTGGATGGAGGGAAGCTATTTAACGCCTGCGGAGGCGCAGAGCCTTGCAGCACGGAGGCAGTAGAAGTAACTTCTCAACACATTGCACAGATAAGAGGTACCTAAAATCAACATCGCTTCTATAAACTTCCCCCCAGACCGCTTGAGGAGGAGGCCTGCAAAGCACAGAAGCTCCAGGAACATCCCATTGGGTTACCCCACCACCCTAGCGCGGAAAATGCTTTCAAGCTCAGCATTAAACTCCCCCAAGGCTCAAGTATTCATAAAACGAGAACTGCCTTGGCAAGGTTTAACTCCAGTTTGAGGAACGAGACGGGGAGCCAGAACATTAACGCATGTTTTCACAGCGACACCGGCTGCGGGCACCTGCAAGGAAGCCATCAAGAGGGGACACCACCCCTCCAGGCCCCCTGAGCCTGCTTCCCCCCCAGCCCAGCCATGCACAGCCCCAGGCTTTCTCCAGGCTGGATCCTTCTCTTCCAGCCCACCTTCCAGGCGGCTTTCATCCAGCGCTGCTCCCCTGCCTGCAGTCGGACCCAGGCTGGGGAGGGCGAGGGTCGGAGCAAGCCTTTCGCAGCGAGGTGCGGAGGTGCCTGCTCGCCAGGGGCTGCCCCACAGGGTGCCCCGTGCCTGGCACCCTCCTCCACCCACCTCTTGGCGCTCTGCTGCCACATTGCAGCCACTCCTGGTCACTTCTTCTGCCCCAGCCCGGTGGTCCCTCAGCTCCCCAGTCTGGCTGCTCTGCAGAGACAGCACCCTCCAGGGCAGGCTCACAGCACGTGAGGGATCACCAGGGACTGTATCTGGTCACAAAAACACATTTCCAAGTCACAAGAGCTCGGGCAGCGGGATTTCTCCGTTTGCTGGTGCCATGGAGCACGACAACGTGGCTCCGGCAGAGCAGCCGGCGCTTGGCGAGCCCCTGCCCAGCCGCTGCGTTTCGGAGCGCAGCAGCCCTGGGCCCCAACACCCCTTTCCCAGGGGTACCTGAGCACCACTCTCACTTCAAAGCCCATGGGACTTGGACACATTGGCACTCGGAGGCTGCCTGCCAAAAACCTGGCTGTGAACTCCCGAGCACGGTCGAAACGAGGCATGGGCTACACACCCCCGAAAGCCCACGGACAGTGATACCGCAGGTGTCACCACCACCCGGGGAGGAGCAGAAGGGACCTTCCAGCCCCTTGATCCCATCTCCTCTTCCCTCCCCACACTGAGAGTTACCCACCGGCCTATTTCATACACGGTGTTTTAATCATGTAATGCATTAATAACGTAATAAAAGTCCAGACCATTTGCTAAGTAACATATATTACTCTGATCACTCTTTTGATATATTAAAAATAGATGAACTGCTTCCTAGAGTTTGAGGCCAGGAGAGACACCGGGTCTCATCTGGGTTGACCTCCTGCCCATGCACCAGCCAAAGATTTCCCTTAGCCACCCCTACCTGCATTGAGCTCGCCAATTTGAGACGCAATATTTGACTGTATATCAAAGATGTTCAACAGCAGGGAGTCCAGCACATCTCTCAGTGAGCTGCTCCAACAGCCCAGCTGCTAAAAAAAACCTCATCCTTATTTCCACCGTGGGCTTTGGTGACTTCAAATGGTTGCTGTTGGCTCCTCTAACGCCTTAGGTGGCTGCTTGGAGCTAGGTCTTCACCACTGCCCACCTCTTCCTTCCTGAGATAACTATAACATATGTTTATCTCCTTTTTTAACTACAGTTAAAGTCTTAACCACCTTCAGTCAGCCTTAACCACCTTAGTGCATGGAGCTCCTCTAGTCCCTCCTCACAAGACCTGTTTTCCAGATCACAAACCTCCCTCGTACCCAAATACGCTGGCAACAAGCGACCGGAGAAAACAGATGCCAAAATCAAGCTAAAGGTTGCCAAGAACAATGTGGCAAGGATGTAAGGATGCTCAAGGCAACCGCTTGGTCCTTCGACCCTTTGCAGGCACGAGAAGCACTCATGGAAGGAGGTATCTGCCAGGCTGGGCCAGCGGTCTCCTGCCGGGCAGCCCCCCGTGTCTTGAAAGAAAGTCCTCCTCCCAGAAAAGCCAGGCTTCAAAATCTGTCTGAGAAGAGCAGACCGACCCCCCTCCATTTTCAGCTATATTTAGCAAGGCCATTATTTATGGAGATGGCAGGGAATAATTCAGCCAGATCCAGACGCAACTCAAAAATGGAAAGAGGGTCTATAAAAAGATAACCCAAAAGGACCTAACGGGGAGCCAGCCGTGGGGACCCAGCGGGGCTACGAGGGAGGGCTCTTCCAGCAGCAACAGAGCACTGCGAACGCCGAACACCTGCACGGGGTCAGACCCAGCGCTGGGGACCGACAGAGCTGCCTTCCCTCAGACAGGGGAACCCCAAGCCCCCTTTCTCAAAAAAAAAGTCTTTTCCCGGTTTAAGAAACATGGCTTAAGAAACAACTTATGGCCCTGAGCCCATTCGAGTCAGGGCGAGCGCTGGCTCTGGCAGGGGCAGGCAGGGAGCATCCGCCCCGCTTGCATTTGCTTCCCGCGTGGCTCGTGGAGAAAGGGATTTTTCTGCTGGAGGAAGGGGATATATTGCAGCAAACCCAGTGCCCTACAACAGTATACATATATATATACATGCAAATATAGGCTGGCAGCGCAACGCGCGCAGGGAGCAGATCATCCCTTCACCACGGAGGTCCCAGAAAATACTTGAGGAGGGTAGAAGACAGAACTGAGCTTCAATCATTCATCTGTTTCCTTCCTCCCCAGCACTTCCTCCGACTGATTCTAATTAAACTGGATTTTGCTCTTCTGAGCCAGGAGAGCTTTTGTTTTAATTCTTGGAAAACTGCTTCCTTGCCACCAGCTCTCCCCCAAAGCTCCCCCACGCAGAGCCCAAGGCAACGTTTTGCCCAGCGACGCCCAGAGCCCCCGCTGCTCCTGGGGGGGATGAGCTGTGCCGCGGCACCGGCCAGCGCGGCACGGAGGCAGCTCGCCGCACGCCCGCAGGGTTTGCTGTGAGCTGCCGTGCCCGTCCCGGGACACGCGAAACCCGGCGGAAGTTTCTGCATCAATTCAGCAGACCTGGAGCCAGGTTTAATCTTCGCTGCCCATCTTCCCCCACGCATTCACTACCGAGCATTTGTACAATTTGACTCCACACGTTTGCACCCCTCGACCCCAAATTGTTGCAACCCGAGGCAAAACCAGCCCCCCGGGCGCACGGACTCCTCGCTCCCGCCATGCCCCTTACCTGCGGCACAGCTAAGAACCGCGGGAGCGGAGTCGATCCCGATGGCTTGGCTGCCCGTACGAGGCACGACGGCTGCTTCCCCGCCTCTGCACGCTCCCGGGTTTAGCTGCTGAAGCTGAAGTTCATCTCAGACCAGTGCCGAAATCCCAGTGTAAACATCTGCGGCGTGAGAGGGAGGAGGAGATCCCTCTCCGGGGCTGAGTGAAGAGTTAAAGCTCTCCATGATCAGTTGGCTCCTGCAAAACCTCCTGGAGCGGCGGCGGAGGAGCGCACAGCTGCTCAGGAACGCCGGCCCCTGCGGCACCGCATAATTCCTGCCCTGTTCCCGGGGCCGCCGCGCTTCCCTCGCACAATGTCCGGAATTGTGCGGGATTCAACCGGCCCACACAACGCCCGCATTCACACCCGGCAGCGCCGCGGAAATACCATCCTTACAATCCACTTGTTCGACCAGGGCACGCATTAGGGAAAGGCCAGGTCGGCAGCAGCACGCAGACACTCCCAGCAGTCATTAATCCCCCCAGGGAGCCGAGCGTGCCACAAAATAATCATCGTCATTAGAAAGAGGCAGCCGGAGGCGACGGGAGATCCTTCCCGACGCTGTGTGACCCCGTTCCGCCTCCCCGGGGACACGAAGCGCTCCGTCAGACCCCAATCAAGCTGCCACCCGGGGTGGAAGGTGCAGCTCTGCCTTTCGGGTTCCCCATTTCCAAACCTGCTTCGTTACAAAACATAGGGCCGCAAGACAAATTAAGCCCGCTGGATAACATTTTCGGCTTGGCACGAGGAACAAGGACAATCTCTCTGACATTTAACACAAGGAATACCTACGCTTCCGCGTTACTTTGCACCAGCAACAAAGAAACATTCTATGGTTCTATGATTCTAAAAGCCCGGTCATTCCCTCAGCTCCGGCTGCTTCGCCCAGCACTTTGCACGCTCGGGGCCAGAGCCTCAGCGGGGGCGGGGGGGGATGTGGCATGTCTGAGCACTGGGGGTACTCATTACATCAGTGATTGCTTGCCTTCAGGAGTCATTTAGCGCCGTCCTACCGTCCTCTACATCTGCAGGTGGGATGTTCAGCGCCTTTCATTACAGGAGGTGGTGTAAAACACGGTGGGGGGGTGCACGGAGGGATGGGGATGGCAGGCGCCCACTCTTCCCCGTGACACCCCTGGAGTTCACACGCACCAAGGACTCGGCCCCGGTAGCTGCCCTGCTTATTTCCAGCTGAAGCCATGGGAAAACAACTAAAAGCTCTGGAAGGAGTGGGCGAAACGCAGCCCCAGTGGCCACGGGGAAACCGAGGCGCAGAGGGGGCTGCCCTGGGTGCCAGGGGGCTGCACCCCTCTGCCCCTGCTCCCCCCGCACCCCTCCGGCCCCCACCCTGGAGGCGGTGGCAGCGCTCGGGCTCCTTTCCAGGCATTCCCTGCGCTGCTCCTCGCTCCGCGGGGCACGAGGTGAGACCCTGGGGACACCGCGCATCTCAGCGCCCGAGCCCCGGGTCCCCAGCAAACCCCCGTCTGGGGCAACTCAGCACCGCAGCGGCTCAGCACCGGGGAAACGGATGGGGAAATCCGCTCTCCAGTCTCACGGAACTCCCACGTTTCGATGAGGAGCCGCTTATCTGCTTAAAAATGCTCCGTGCCCACGTCGGCCTTCTCATTTAGCCATTTCTTCCCTTGTAACTCAAAGTTCAGTGAAAGGATAACCATCATATTCTGAATACCTGCATTTTCTGCTTTATTAACCATGCAAGTCATGCATAATTTAGAGAGGAGGGAAAGTGCATACAGCACTTGAGTTTTTCTGAAGATTATTTTGTCAAGAAAACAAGCTGGGCAAAGCAGAGCCGAGGAATCCTAGGTCTTGCTGGGGATTTTAGCAGCTCTGCTCTCCCTCCATCCCCTGGAGAAGCCGCGTGCGGCGCAGAGGAGGGGCGGGTGGGCACTGGGCAGACCTGCGCCTGCCCTGGCTCCATCCCTGACCCGCTCTGCAACCCTGGGAACCGACTTTTTAATCGCAGCTGTAACTATTCAGAAGCAACAGAGGAAAGTTTACGGTGAGATGTACAGCCAGACATCACGGGACATCGATTGGCTTTTTGGTACTAGGAATAAGCAAACGCCGAGCATTTCTTTTGCATTTAAAGGCACCAGCAGCTCTCAAGCGTTGTGGGTGGACGTGCACGCTGCCGTGCCAGGCGCTGTGCCGGCACAGGGCAGAGCTGAGCGGGTCCCTCTCGACACCTCCTGCGGCGTGGGAGACCAGCACGGGCGGCAGGCGGGCAGCGCCGGGGAGCAGCCGGCTGGAGCTCCGGGGGCTCACCCCGCCCGCGGCACAC
>NW_009258668.1:580434-581361 GCF_000687185.1 Egretta garzetta
AAAGCAGCAAGCTCGCCGTGCGGGACCGGGGGGAGAGGCAGGGCACGGGGAGGATGGCCGGGCAGGGTAGCAACACCCCCAGCCTTCCGTACGGAGGAGGCTGCTGGGGCTCTGCCCGCTCCCCGGAGAGACACCGGCGTTTCAGATGATTGGCACAAAAGCAGGGAACAAGGGGGTTAAGTCAGCAAGACGCCTTCCTAACTGCTCCACTCTCGGAAGCAGAGCCGTGAGGCTCCTGGAATCTTCAATAAGGGACAGAAAAGTTGTTCAAATGCCACAAGCCTATTTTTCCAAGGCAGCAAGGACTAAGCGGGCTGCCTCTCCCAGGCTGGGGCTCGCTTTTGCTCATGTAACTCAGGGCACTACCTTCAAAACCTCCTTTCTCAAAATGGCCCTGGTGCACAGAGCGGGCTCTTCAAGGCGCTCCAGCCTGCCGGGAGGCATACCCTGGGCTTGGCTTTTTTTGGCAGCGCTCTACGCCCGCTTTCTCAAACTAACCTTCAGGAGTCAAGGCAGAAACACAAATTCAGGCGAAACGGGTTTCAAATGTAGCGCAGCCACATATGCCCGACACCACACCACCCCCCCCCACCCCGCCACTCTCACCAGCCCTTCGCCCATCGGCCTTAACCTAAAGAAGGCGTTGCGTTTTACAGGACGACAACGCATTCATGGCCAAACAAAAGTCTTACTACAAATCTGCATGTGGCATCGCCCGCGCATCGATGCCGGCGTTCTGTCCAGGGCAAGAGCTCCCTTTCCCGTGGGCCCCCACAAAACACGCTCAGCCTGAACAAGCCCTCTCCTTTTCCCCACAGCAGTTGCTATTCCAGCGCATCCAACAATATCTGCCTGTGTGCCGGGGAAGGCAGGGAGCCCCGGTGCTGCCAGTGCCGCGATCTGCACGTTAGCAATCGCAGCCGCCGC
>NW_009258668.1:583662-587798 GCF_000687185.1 Egretta garzetta
TGTGCCTGGCGGCCGCCGCGCCAGCTGACCCCCCCCCAGCCGCTGCCCACTGCTGGGTTTTCAGCTGGTCATCCCCCCTTCCATGGTGTTTGGCCTCCATCAAGTATCTGAGATCCCTCCCTGCCTCCCAGCACCTTCCCAGGTCACCTGATGTCACTGCGTTTTGGGGTCTTGTGCTGGTGAAGGTCTCTTGCACCCAATTTACCAGCGCAAAACAAGGACCTGTTGGGAAGTGGCTGCCCCTGTCCTCTCCCGTTCTTGCTTGGTTCCTGCAAGGGTTGCTCCAAAAATGTGGGCACCTTGGACACGGTTACATTCAGCTTCCTCCTCTGCCTGCATCCCTTAGGGATGAGTGCTCAAGGCCAGGACAAAGTGGCGTGCTCTGGACAAAGCGATTGTGCTGTCAGGGTTTTTCGTGACCCCACTGGTGCAAGGCAGGACACTGTTCACAAGGCTTGGACTCTTCCAGCACTCTTGAGTGCTCTGCTGGCTGCTGGTGATGGGGGCTGAGCCCCTCGGTGCTGCCCTTCTGAGATGGTCCAGTGCACTGGGGGGTTGGGCTAGATGACCTCTAAAGGTCCCTTCCAACCCCAAGCATTCTATCATTCTATGATTCTATTGCTCTGTTGAACTTCCACCCCCACAGGGCCCAGAGCCACCCAATTCACCGTTTGGAAATACGCTGACGGACGGCAAGGGGCCGGACTCCGTTCTTGCTGGGCTTGCTCCCTCTTCCCAACCTGGTAAGGAACTGGGGGTGGAAGGAGGGACGAGCGCAGCGCTTCTCTGCGCAAGCCCCGTGCCCATGGAGCGCAGGCTGGCACTCGGCACTGGCTGGAGCTTGTCACCCTCCTGCTGCCAGCTGGAGCCTGCGAGGATGGCGCTGAGATGATTGCACCGTGATGGTGCTCAAAATAGTGTCCCCCTGGAGAGACACGCTGTTCCGCGCCGTTCCAGATACTCGCGCTGCCTCTGGCTGCCGTGAGGGTTTGCTGATGTCTTCACAGAGCTGACCCTGTGTGCAACTGTTCCCTCCTCCCACAGGAAACCAGGTCAGTAGGGGATTCAGGAAGGTTTTCTCTGCTGATTGAAGGTTGGGACGCCTTGCAGAGATCCACGCTGGTATATAGAGGGACACCAAATCCTACATGGTTGTTGCCTGCGCTAGCAAGCACAGGGTAGTTCCTGCAGCTACACCGACTCCTCAAGACAGATCGTGTGTGGCCCCTGGGTGGGTGTCAGCAAAGGTTGCAGCGTGGCTTCCTCAATCACAAGAACGTTCTGGAGGGAACAGCAGACTCTTGCCAAGCAGCTTCTTACTCGACTGTAGGACATGGCAGCAGAGCGGCCATTTAATGCAGGTTTCCTCCTGCTTCACAGGCAAAAAGCCTTCCAGGTGTGGTAGAGACGCTTATCCAGAGGAGGTGAAGGACTGCCAAGTCGTGGACATGTCTTGTTCAGCGATGGGACATCATGGGGTGAGGGGAGACCAGGGCCTGTAGCTCCCTCCCACACAGCAAGTCCCAGGGAGGTTGGGCTCAGTAGACCAGTCCAGAAGCCACGGGCACCACTGGGGATCCTCAGCAGCCATTGCACTGCTCAGAGCCTAGCAAAGCTATTCCCTCCCCGAAACCATCTGAATGCATCTCATCACCTTTGCTGGTCGGCCTCCCTGTTTGAAGGGAGTCCCAGATTGCATGTCTGGGTCCATTTGATGCTCCTTTTTATCTCTCTTTCAGCTGCAAGAATTGGGGTTAATCTGCCCCAGTAGATCTCCAGAGGTCGCACTCGCAGTGTGGCCTTCACAGAATCGCAAGGGTTGGAAGGAACCTCGGGAGATCATCTAGTCCAACCCCCCAATAGGTGACCTTCATCCTTAGAATCATAGAATCGTTTAGGTTGGAAAAGACCTTTAAGACCATCAAGTCCAACCTTCAGCTGCCTTTTGTCTTTTCTCTACCTTCAGCCTCTCCGTCCTGCCGCACGTGTGCCAAACTGACCCTCAAAGCAACATCTGTGCCACGTCTTCTGGGCTATGGTCATCCCAACCCAACCCAGACTTGCACCCGGGGCTCTGGTGTGTGTCCCCAGATATTTTTCCCCCCCAGTCTCCTTTCTTAGTCTGATGACCAACAGCCCCATGGTGTGGAACTTGCACATACACCAAAAGCTCTTCTGACCTTGTGTGGACGGTGTGTGTTTTCTTCGCCTGTAAAGCCCCATCCATGACTGGTCTTGGCAGGAGAAGCCCAGAACCCAGCCCTACCCCTTCTTGTTGGAGGTGCTTCCAGGGGAGGTGGAAGGAAGAGGGACGTGTACCTTATTGCCTGCTTTGTAGGTTGAACATCAATCACCCCGAAAGAGCTGGTCCTTTCTCACCCTGTTCCTGGCCCTTACATGGTTAAACCCGAGAGCCTGGCAGCCCAGATGTCCAGTATTTGATCCTGTAGGCTGAAATCATTAACTGGCTGCTGCTCTACCCCTGGGACAGCCCTTAGAAGGGACAGTAGAAGCATTTTGTTAGCACATCATTGGCACGCTGGCTTGGAAGTTCAGGCTTCAGTGCTGTGGAGGCTAAGGCACCTGGTAAA
Organism: Egretta garzetta; assembly: GCF_000687185.1. Lineage (NCBI taxonomy): Eukaryota > Metazoa > Chordata > Aves > Pelecaniformes > Ardeidae > Egretta > Egretta garzetta. The sequence continues at coordinate 586,254 of NW_009258668.1, forward strand.
CCTTGCCACAAAAGCACCATGATTGAAATTTGTGAAAATAACTCACAGTCTGAGATTAAGCAGGCGCATAAATCTCTATGGGATAAACACCCAAATGATTTCCACCGAATAGTATCGCCTGACATGGCTATTTTTAAAGTATCTTGTTCTTAAATGTTTAAATGTTGCAGCTACTGCTAGGATCTGCTTGACGATGTTACCCTGTGACCCTAAACCCAACCATCTCACTCGATAGTAGTTTGCTGAAGAGAAAGGAGGAATTAAAATAACTCGCCAAGTCAGAGCCGACAAGCCACCTAGAGTTTCCCAAATCGCTCTCTATAATGACGTTAAGTGGCAGTGGGTTTGCTCCCCAACTGAAGTAAGTTAAGCAGGAATTGTTCTGGGGGTTGTGAAATCCAGCTGGTCTCATTTGGGGTGTTCCCAGGGCCGGGACTGGGGTTTGTGGCTGGGCTCCATCAGCTCCAGCGCTTGCGATTTGCTTTGGGAGGGAAAATGTCTCGCGGGGAAGGGCCCCACAGACCATTTGCATACACCGTTTCAGCCTGCAAATCCCCCCCCCCGGTTCATTTTATGGCTTTTGTTTGTCACTGGAACGGCTCTCAAAGCTCATCTGTCACTTTTAACCCCCAAACGAGTTCCTATTGCAGCACCATCCCCTTCTCCCTGCCAGCCCCCCAAAACATGAAGACCCTCCTCTTGCTCAGACGATGCAGAGTCACCCACCAGCGCCAGCAAAGTGGATTGGGGGGCTGCCCAAGGAGACCCTGCGTCGGCCGGGTGAGGCATCCATGGGGCGCAGGGCTGGGAGAGCAGGAGGACAGCAAGGACAAATCCGCGGCCGGGGGTCCCTGGCTGTGCGTGGGGTGCCCAGCAAAGCCTCCTGGACCTGTGCTTGGGGTCCCTTGGAGGAAAGGGGGAGCTTTGGGACCCATCCACCGCAGAGCACGTCTACGTGCAGCTCTGCTGAGCTCCGCGGGTGTTTCGGACACAGGCAGAGCACGGGCCCAGCTCCCAATAAGAGTTTGCTTTGTGCCATGTGCCCTGTAGGGCGTCTGCAAGCACCAGGTCGCTCTTAGTTTTCTTAAAGAGAAAAATGCAAAGAGCCTCGCAGCAGGCACCGGGGTAAGTTTTTAACTGCTTGCTTAGCTTAGTGTTGGCCAGCCCTCACACTTCAAGGAACCGTGAGGTTGGTTATCACAGCAATGATTTGGTCCATCAGAAGCGCAGTGTTGATTACAAAAAGGCATCGGATCCCAAGGAAATTAGCTGCAGCACGTTCCTATGGGAAGTAATGGCAGTGTCAGTCCCTCGCCTTCTCCCGACGCGGGTCTGCAGCCAAGCACGGGGCATCGTTCCAGCCCGGGCATTAACCGCCCCGGGTGGGCAATGCTGCCTCGCTAGCAACGCTGCTGCACTGCTTGATGCAAAATATTGCCCTGGGAGCAAAGCTGACTGTACTCTTAGAATCACAGAATCATAGAGTCGTCTAGGTTGGAAAAGACCTTTAAGATCATCAAGCCCAACCGTTCCCCTAACCCTGCC
>NW_009258668.1:588926-593228 GCF_000687185.1 Egretta garzetta
TTTTTCCTAATGTCCAACCTAAACCTGCCCTGGCACAACTTCAGACCATTCCCCCTCATCCCATCGTTTGTTACCAGGGAGCAGAGGCCGACCCCCACCTCGCTACAGCCTCCTCTCAGGCAGTTGTAGAAGGTGTCTTCTGCCCCCGGGACGGAGGAGCCGTTGGCGAAGCACATGTTCGTGGGCTGGTTTGCATTTCTCCCTATCAAGAGGGTTGCGTAGTGGTATAGGATCGCATACAGGTATGTAGCACCAAGCATCTGTTACAGGCCCCTCTGCTGCAGTGGGGAGCGAGGTAAATAAAATAAAATGAAATCAATCAAACCGAATTAGGCTAACTGCTCAAATAACAAAAGTTCTGGGACTCTAATGCTTCCCACACTCCAGCAGCCATTTATTTCAGAAGCTCTTTTCTTAGCAGCTTTTTCATTTCATCCAACGCCAGACAGAAGCAAATTATTTTCTCTCTCGTTGTTGGGAGCAGGTCTACAAATAATTGAGATTTGACTAAAGGAGACCATTAAGTGGCATTAAGACTCTGAGTAATTTGGCGGCGGCGGTGCGTTGTGCATGTTACTCTAGCCCCGCCTTATCAGCCACGCTGGCTTGAGATTCCCAACATCCAGCAAAACTAAGGCAAAACTAAATGGTTTGACTCAGTCTCATAATTCTGCTGAGTTTGGGGACTGCCTGTATTCGGGGACTGCCCGTATTTGGGGACTGCCTGTATTTGGGGACTGCCTGTATTTGGGGGCTGCCCGTATTTGGGGACTGCCTGTACCATGTAAGGCACGTTTAGAGTGGGAACAGATTCTAGGTAATTAGCAAATCACCCTAGAATGAGTACCTGAAAAAGGGGCAGGAAAGAATTTGTCGGGCGCCCGATTCAAGCCTGGATCATTTACTGTTTGAGTCCGTGTAAAGGTGTAGGAGGAAGCCCCGTGGTGGGACAGAGCCCGTCTCTCTCAGATGGCCCAGCCAGGGATTGCATGGCTCCATCGGAGCCAGGGATTGCATTTCCCAGCCTTTCCCTTTGCGTGGCAGTGCTCTCTGGTGGGCTGGGGAGGACCTTTGCTTCCCAGAGGGGCAGGGTTTGCACGTGGAGGGGTTATGGGCAAGCATACACAGGAACGCCCAACAAGAGGCATAAGTGGGAGCCCTGCCCTTACCCACCTCCCAGCCCAAAGCCCCATCCAGCCCCCGTGTTTGTGGGGCAGGATGAGCCCAACCAGCCTGAGCCATGCGGGAGAAAGGGTTTCACGTTGGCTGACCATGACCAACTGTGCTCCCATGGAGGTGCACGGGGGGGTGGCCACGCCAGGCACAAAACTGGGAGCATTTCATGCTGTGAAAATGTTGTCGTTCTCCCCAGACAGAGAAGAGCCAACTGCTGCAGCAGGTAGCGTGTTGTTAAAGCTTCGGTTTCTGCAGTTGCAGCATGACGAGAGCTCCTCCAGTTTTATGTAATTTCTGAGTTGCTCTCAGCCAGACATACGCGCTAGAGCTCTGCCCTTCATACCAGCAGAGGACCAAGTTAAGAGCACAAACACTGAGTGCTCTCCTTCTGGACAGCACAGGCTCTTAGAATCATAGGATCATAGAATGCTTTGGGTTGGAAGGGACCCCTAGAGGTCATCTAGACCAACCCCCCTGCCATGAACAAGGACATCTTCAACCAGATCAGGTTGCTCACAGCCTCGTCCAACCTGGCCTGGAATGTTCCCAGGGATGGGGACTCCACCACCTCTCGGGGCAACCCCTGCCAGGGTTTCACCACCCTCATTGTAAAGAATTTCTTCCTTAGATCCAGTCTAAACCTCCCCTGCTTCGGTCTAAAACCATCCCCCCTTGTCCTGTCACAGCTGGCCCTACTAAAAAGATTGTCCTCTTCCCAACTTTACTCCTAGCCCATGGGTTCCAGCTGCCGTATCAGCGAGGCTTTCCCTTCCTCAGGTCAGATGCTGGAAATGAAAATAGCCACTGAAGGCCCATTTGACGTGGCAGCCCCAGATCCTCCAAAGGTTTCGGCAGTATCTGCCTCGTGCCTTTTCACACTCTCTTGATAAGATGTAGTTTGTTCTGAAAATTGAAACAGGCTCATTTAACAATGTTTAGGGCCAAACCTCCAAGGGATGGAGTTATTAGATAAATAACTAAGTGTGACGGACCTTTTAGACACACCTGTTATCTTCACTGGTGCAGTTTAAGTCTCAGAACTATTATAAATTACATCAAACTACCTAATTTCAGGCTAGGTCTGCTCTCCCGGGCTGGTGTGAATTGAGAAGAATCCTCCTGGTGTCCAAGAATTTATATGGATGAAACAATTTGGGCTGCTGGTGGGAGATACACCGGTCTAAGGCCAAGTTGAATGTTACCGTGTGTCTTGGGCTCCCTCTCCCTGGTGGGTTTCTCGTTTGTTCAGACCAAACGCTGTCACTTTTGGTATCTGTGCACCCCAGGATGATGTCAGTTAATGGTCCGGATGATGCTTCATGGTTGAAATCTGTTGTCTGGGGTATTGTTCTGGATCCAGAGGAATGGTTGAAAAAAAGTGACTCCGTGGTAAGTGCCATGGCAGCGGCTGCAGCCCTCTTATCCTTCAGCCTCACGCAGAGGAGGAAGCCCAACCGCTGGGCACTGCCCAGTAAAATCTAGATTAAGCTCCGTCTTCTCCAGGACTGTAGGCCAGCCCAAGCAACCAGGCAAAACACTGCTTTCCATTGATTTTCAGCAAAAGGCTTCCTCCCGTAAAGAAGTGGAAAGAAGCAAACAGATCTGTGATCTGAAGTCAGGCAGGAAGGAGGAACCCCCCCAGTCCTGGTACCCTGATGGAGGGAACAGCAAGGAGCCATGGCACTTGCAGGGAATGAGGTGGGTTGGATTTTTTTTCTTTAAACAAGCTGTCATTTTATGGTAAAGACACTTTGAGTTTGGATTAGAGAGGGAAAATTTCCAAACATAGGTGTGCAGTGGCCTGTCTCCTGTTGACTGGAGGGGTCTCTGTACTCACGTGCCTAGCTTGTTTTACACCACCCTGGCGGGGGGGATGGTGTCTTGTCAGAGCAGCTTTGGGTTTACCCTCCTGGCACAAAGAGTTCACATCCACATAACATCCCTCCGGCCTTTCGTTCTTGCTGTGGTGCATCGCTTGCTCTGTTTCAGAGAGAAAGCCATAGAGACTGCCAATGAGACCATTGGTACCTGCCACGAGGATGGGGCTTTGCCATGGTCTGCCAGCTTTGGTGCACGGTTGAAGCTTTCATGTGCGTCAAGCTGTAGGGGTACACAACCGTAGTAACAACACCTAAACCATGGGTGAGCCTTCCTGGGCTCAGCGAGTCACAGGGCAGCGGAAAACACCTGCACCAGCAATTCCATGTCATTAAAATACGGCGCTTTTTGTGCTTTTGCTGCCTGGATAACTCTGTTTGATGGATGCCCATAAGCTCTTCATCGTCTTTGTGAAGGGAGGCAGGTCTCTGCCATCCAGAGACACCTGCGTGTTGGTGATGTGGGTGCTCCAGTGAGATCCGTGTCCGTAGCGCTGGAGGTGGGTAGAGGTGGCCTGAATAAATGAATGCCTACATGCATGTCATCTGCTAGCCATAAGTAATGGGTGGGTGGCCACGTCTACAGCCCTTTTTCCTGCTTCTTCTGAGAAAAACTGTGCTTGGTTGCTTGCTAGGGCTTGCTGGGCTCTGTAGCTGGGCTCCCATGCTCACATCTACTGTTTTTTCTGCTCAGCAAAGAGAAGCCCTCCAAGCAGCCCCTGCCTTCATTTGCTGGTCTCACCCACGTTTTACCCCCACCCTTACCTTGCATCGTGAGCCCTTCACAAAACGCCCGCTTTGCTGACAAGCGTCATCTCTCCGTAGCGTTTCTATGAGGAGCTGCAGCTCGTGGTGATGGGCAGGGCTGGGAGCCGGGAGTACATCAGCCATAACCTGGACAAAAAATCCCCTCCAGGTCCTTTCACTCTGAGCGGCTGCAACAAGCCCTGCTTTGGTCCACCAGTTTTCCTTCATCCTCCTGAAGGGCCTGTGTTAAACTGGCAGGAAAACGTCAGCTTGAGCGTGAGACGCGATGTCTGCCCGTCTCTCGGTCCATCTGCTAGCTGGGAAGAGCAGCCACCTGGATGCTTGCTGTCCCCAGAACTGCAAACCAGCAGCACCTCTCCTTGCAGCAGGTCCAACAGTGCCCGGCGAGGCTGGGGCGGCCATGAGGGACGTCAATGTTTCGGAGGAGCAACCCTAGGGAGAGCCAAGTGGACGCGACAGCGGTGCTGCTGCTCTGAGGCAG
>NW_009258668.1:593297-593525 GCF_000687185.1 Egretta garzetta
GATTCTATGATTCTATGATTCTATGATTCTAACCTCTAAGTCACCTTTAGGTCCCCATCTCCTCAGACGAGGAGGGAAGAAAAAGGTGCTCGTAGATCCCCATAAACTCAGTGGTCCCATCCACCAGATGGATGCATCATGTCTGGAGGGATGGGCCAGCTGAATTAGCTTAAACCTGCTGCCGTGGTTTAACCTGGCTGGCAGCTCAGCCCCACGCAGCCCGCCGGC
>NW_009258668.1:594017-596178 GCF_000687185.1 Egretta garzetta
ATCCAAACCACAGCACTATGCTAGCTTCTAGGAAGACAATTAACTCTATCCCAGCCAAAACCAGGACACCCACGCTCTTCGGACACATCCACTGCCTGGGTTTGGCTTCCTACCACGGCAATATCGTTGCAGCAGCAAGATGCACGGGGTCTTGTTTGTGTGCGTGCACGCACGCAGTTTCGGCTGCAAAATGCAGCACCGTTGTGTCAAATAATGAAAACAATATCCTGCCCTGCTGCGCTACCGCTGACTGGCATGTGAGCGGCGATTCCCCGGAGTGGAAGGGAAGGACGGCGTGAAAGAAATGGGTCACATTTAATTAACCAGTGACAAATGGGGCTGCTCGATGTATCGGCTACGTCGTGGCCACAAGCTTCAAATTATAGGCAACAGACAAAGTTGGGCATCCTGGAAATAATAAACAAAATGCTAAAAATGCAGTCCTTCCCGTAGCCTGGCTATTTTACAGACAAGCAGAGCACAAAAATAACTCCAATAAGGCTGGCATTCAAAAAAATAATGAGTGGCTTGTGCATTATCAGCAGAAAAAACCCCGTGAATTCTTGTTAAGTTAAAGGGAAATATTAATACACAACACTCCTGCTGGTGAAGTTGCCCCTGTTGCACTATGGAAATGAATCCTGGGAATTATTTAAAATAACACAATCAGACCGAGTTTATTTCCCTGAATAAAATGAAATCCCATTGGAGCGTCTCTATTCTTCTTCATAATGCAAGGGGAAACAATTAAGCTTGAGGAGCTCCTCGCTACAGCCACTCCATATTAAAGACGGGATGGGTTTTATTAGCAGGAGAGGTTTGCATTGCACGAGCAGAGAATGTCTTTTGAGTGCACTCTGCTGGCCGCGGGCCGAGGGATGAAGCACCACCAGATCCCGCTTTGCTTTCTCACCCCAAATCCTCGCAGGAAGGCTGTTCCCCTGCCGGAGAAACCCGCTGCGGTTTTTAACCCACCGTGGTTAAGGATGAAAAAGAACACGCTGATTTTAATTCAGTCTGGGGGCTTTGCTGGGGGCGGGGGGGAGTGATGGGATGCGGGGCATTGCCTCCTGCGTGCGGGCAGGTTTCCTCCGGACACGGGGCTCCTGGAGGATGTGGGGATGAAACCTCCTGGGAAGGCACTGAGGGATCGGCTCTGGGAGTCTCACACTTCCCAGGAACCTGGAGGCGAACAAATTAATTTTTCCCTGGGCTATTACACTGCGAGCGTCGCTGATGCTTCACGGCGGTGGGCAGGGAGCGTAGAGGTGTCCGGAGAAAGCGTTAATAAAATTCCAGCAGGGGGAACACGGTGGAACTGCGTTAGAGTTTGGAAGATTTTCCACTGAGGGGGCCAGCCTGCCAGCTGGTGCAAATCAGTGTGTGATCATTTACACCTGCAAAGCAGCCATCCCCACCGGGTTATGCTGCTGGCAAGAGGGAGGTCGGGCGTGCATGCTCGAGCGTGGTCCTGCCCGGCCTCTGCTGCTTCGTGCGTTGCGCCTGGAGGGTGCTGAGTTGCTCCTGTGGGAGAGGTGGGTTACAGGGGCTGCAACTGCACCAGCTCTGTGAAGGGATGCAAAAGGGTTAACAAAAGGACCTTTGTGAAGCCAACTGTAGATCCGTCTGAAATTGCTAGCGTTGTGGTTTAGGTTAACTTCCTAATCATATGAATTAAACTATAGATAAGAAACTAACACTGTAGGGAATGCGCACTTTGTCGATATGAGGGTAGCCAAGGATGGGGAGCCGGCTGGTACCGGCTGTGTTGTTCTGACAGTGGAATAAGGGGGGTAGAAGCTGGAGTTCACCAAAAGGACAAGGTGAAGAAGAGGAGTGGATGAAGTAAATGACCCCTGAAGACCACCGACTCAAATCACTGAGCATGCGCAGTCGGGAGGGACTTATGGAAATGACCTCACGAAACTGATTTTAATACGAAGCTGGTATAGGTTATGCCGATGTATAGGCATATTGGGAAACCTCATGTATATTAGAGACCTGGACAGGCTGGAGAGGTGGGCCTGTGTGAACCTCATGAGGTTCAACAAGGCCAAGGGCAAGGTCCTGCCCCTGGGTCGGGGCAACCCCCAGTATCAGTACAGGCTGGGGGAAGAAAGGATCGAGAGCAGCCCTGCCCAGAGGGACTTGGGGGTGCTGG
>NW_009258668.1:596923-599145 GCF_000687185.1 Egretta garzetta
ATTCTATGATTCTATGATTCTATGTAACAGTTTGCTACCTATAAACAGGGCAAGCTGGCAGGTTGCGGTGTGCACGACTTTGGTGGGACTGCCCCCCGTGCTGCCCAGCGCTGAATAAACATACCGACTGTACAATCTTACAGATTGGGGAGTCTGTTTTCCGCACGTCATCTGGATTGGCGATACCCAGAGGACATGTGCACCATGCACAGCATTTGTTCCTGGAGGTGAAGCTCCAGCCCTGGAGCTGTGCTGCATCTCACCATGCTCCCGTGGCCAAACTGCTCCGGGTGTCTCCTTGTGACACAGCACCTCAGCAGCCACCACACATACTTTTATTTTATTTATTTATTTATTTATTTATTTGTTCCTCCCTTCATATTGTTACTGACCAAAGCAAAAGAAGTTTAGGCCAAGAAACCCTGCGCTCAAGGACAAACACCCAGCCTGACCACTGCAAGAGCTGGTCTCCACTCTCAGCTGGACCTAAGCGAGCGTATTGAAATGGCTTATGCTAAATAGAGCGTTCTTAAAGGGAAAAAAAAAAACCCAAAAAGAAAAGGTTTCAGAAGTGTGGACACCCAACTTGGTATCATCCTCTTTAAAATAATAGCTCCCGTCAGACAGCAGCGCAGCAATGTAATAACAGGAGATACTTTGCAGATCCCAGGCCCAGTAATTGCTATTCATGTAAAAGAACAGCAATCAAACCAAGACCTCCTCTTAAAGGGTTATATTGATTTTTTTTTTTTTTAAGTATTGCTGCTGTGGACCTTGCTTTGTGTGTCCCTGATTACCTGCCCTTCCTTGAACCTCTGTCTTCTTGTGGATTTTGATGTCGTCTTCTTTTTTTTTTAATTCTCCAACCGAACACCCGCGCCTGCCTCGATGAGCGCTGTGAAACCCCAGAGGAACAGGCTTTCAACAACTGTGCAATGCACTTTGTTGCCTGAGAAGTCTCCTTCTGGTAGCAAACATGGCTTTGCCGCTGTCAGAGGGTCTCCTGAGAAAGTCTGCTTGGAAATGCTTTTAAGCTAAGATTCATGGCTGGCACATGAGGCTAGAGATTAGCATGACAAGCTTGAAAGGAGAAAAAAAGCCTGGGAGTTGCAATGACTTGAAATTATTTATTTCCCAGCCATATGTTGATGCCAGATGAGGACGGGAGCGATGGAGAGCAAGAGGCCGTGTTCACTCCTAAGCGGGAGCTTGTCCTGTGCTACTGCTCCCATGTGCTCGGGGCTGTACAAGTGGAGGGGGAAGATGGTTTCCCATCTGAGAGCACATCTGGTGAGAACTGGATGCCTTCTTGTTCTCTGATCCCTGAAATGAGCTTGCTTGCATCCCCACCTAATCCCCATCCAAGAGGACCTGTTAACCTCTTCTAAATGTTGATAAATGGAGGTAATTCCCTTTGGGGGAGTGACAAAAGCTCTCACTGATGAACCGACAAAGCCTCCTTTGTTATCACCATTCATATCTTGCCTCAGTCAGCCCCTAACTATTGCCACCACAAACTGCCACAAAGACTTTCATGGAGCTTCAAGTGATGGATTCATCTTAATTATTCATCCAAACTAGACCTTGTACATACTGCATTAAAAAAACTTGCAGAGGCACCTGGATGGAATCTACTCCATTTTCATGCTGGCCATCCCTGAGCCAGCAGCCTGCCAGAGGTCTCAGCATCACCCTTGGCATCATGCATGGCCCTCACCTTGCCAGACAAGGGCAGTAATCCTCAGTGGCATGCGATGCTGCGCAGTGCCTCTGAGCATACGAAAGCCTTTGCCGTCACCCCAGGAGGTTCACGTGGAGGACCACCCAGTGTGGACATTGCTCTGCTTTGGAAAACAATGTTTCAGTTCTTTCCAAAATGGGGTGGTGATAATAACCCTTTCCCTTTGTCCTGGTTTTAGCTGGGATAAGAGTTGATTTTCTTCCTAGTAGCTGGCATAGTGCTATGTTTTGGATTTAGTACTGGAAGAATGTTGATAACTCACTGATGTTTTAGTTGTTGCTAAGTGGTGCTTGGACTGACCAAGGACTTCTCAGGTCTCAGCTGTGCCAGGGGCACAAGGAGCTGGGAGGGGGCACGGCCAGGACAGCCGACCCCAGCTGGCCCCAGGGCTATTCCAGACCATGGGGCCTCATGCCCAGTATAGAAACTGGGGGGGTTGGCTGGGGGGCAGGGACCGCTGCTCAGGGAGGGGCTGGGCGTC
>NW_009258668.1:599296-616289 GCF_000687185.1 Egretta garzetta
TGCCTTCATCTCAGCCCACGAGTTTTCTCACTTTTACCCTTTGGATTCCCTCCCCCATCCCACTGGTGGGGGGGGTGAGCAAGCAGCTGGGTGGTGTTCAGCTGCCTGCCAGGTTAAACCACAACACCCTTGGAAGCCCATTCAGCTGGATCCAGAGTACCGGGAGGAGCCAGGCTTCCCTGGACACATGTGACAAAGGCCCCTGGTTAATTTTTAAGACATTTAAAACACTTTCCATAAATGGCAGGGGAATGTGCAGCATCTGGAGTAGTGGGGTTTGTGCAAATGCTGATAGGCAATGGTCTGTGCCAGCCTGGAGTAGATGGGAGCGACTTATCCATCCGCCCCAACCAAGCCCTTGGGATGGAGCTTCTTGGAAATGCCAGCCTGGGTTATGTTACACCTCCGAAAGTGCACCAAATGCAGCTGCCGTGCCTCGAGGGCCAATGTGCTTTTGAAAACGTAATGTACCTGCACCTATAGGCTTTTTCCTGTAAGCGTGGGAAATACTGCAGTGGGTCCGATGTACAGCTCCTGGTCAGGCTCCTGGTCCTCAGGAATTAACGTCAGGCATTGCAAAACTCTTCTTCATTGTGAACGTAATTCTTTTTCCTCATTCAGGCCAGTGAAAAGGGTTTGAGACTAAAATAGAGTGGAATTTGGGACCAGATGCTATTAGAGGTGCAGTCTGGGTGAAATCAATGAAAATGTCTCCTGGCTTTTAAAAAGGGTTGTAATTGTCTAATATGCACTAAGTTTTCTAAAAAAAAAAAATCTGTCTTTTAATTTATATCCAGTTTATTAGGTACTTCACACACCTGTCTAATAATTTTAACAGTAAAAGGCTGTTCACCTCAATAATAGCTTATGGCAATGAGTTTTACAGGTGAATTCAAGACAAAAATTACTCCCTTTTCATCTATTTTCAGAAAAGATGCTTTTCTATTCCCATTTCAGGTGAGTCAGACTTTTCTTCCCCTTCTGTTATTTCCTAATGTCTCTTTTTCATCTTTGCAAACTGCTTAGCAAGGTGGGCTGAAAAAATGGAAGTGAGCTGAGCTGAGCCACGGACCTATTTCAGTTCAGCTTGGGTGGAGGGGGGATGAACATGCTCCATTTGGAGCGTCCTTTCCTCTGCCTTATTTTACTGCTTCTCCAGTAGGAAGAGCAGGAAGCCAGCGACGGGAGCGGGGCTACATCCCCTGTAGAAACCCTGGTGGCTGTTCTTTATCTTCTCAATTTTATTTTTCATTTTGTGGAAAAGCCAGAATGTCATGGCTGAGAAAAAGCCATGCACCATTCTCAATATGACTGAAAAGTTAAGTAAATAAAATTTTAGGCAACACAAGAGCATTAGTGCATCTAATTTCTTTCCACATGCATGTTTCCCCTGCATCTTTAATCATTGCTGTCTTTGCACCCCAGAAAGAAGAGACATCAAGTCCTGGGGTAAGTTAGAGCATCCCAAAGACTCTTTTGATCGACGCTGCAGGACAGCCCACAGAATCCCAGCATGGCAGGGGTTGGCAGGGCCCTCGGGAGCTCACCCAGTGCCACCCCCTGCTCAAGCAGGCTCACCCAGAGCAGGGGGCACAGGACAGCATCCAGGCGGGGGTTGAAGATCTCCAGAGAAGGAGACTCCACAGCCCCCCTGGGCAGCCTGGGCCAGGGCTCGGGCACCCTCACAGTCAACAAGTTCTTCCTCACGTTCAACTGGAACCTCTTCTGCTTCAGTTTGTGCCCATGGCCCCTTGTCCTGGTGCTGGGCACCACTGGGAAGAGTGGTGACACCCACCTCGTGACCCCCACCCTTGAGATATTTGTAGGTGTTGATGAGATCCCCTCTCAGCCTTCTCTTCTCCAGGCTGAACAAGCCCAGCTCCCTCAGCCTTTCCTCTTGGGGAGATGCTCCAGTCCCCCCATCATCCTCGTTGCCCTCCTCTGGACTCTCTCTAGGAGTTCCTCATCTTTCCCAAGAAAATGGCAGCAATGCAAAGAATAAAACATATTGATTACTGCAGCAGGAAGGTGGTTTTTTCCTTGCTCTTGCAACCACCCATCTTCCTTCAGAGTCAGGTTCATAGCAGTGGAAGGAAGATAGCACGAACTGGTGGCAGATGTGATGGAGGACCAGGCGTATGAAGTCTAATTGAGGACTTCAGCTATTCTTGTAAGAAATTGCCCAATAAATTAAAATATCAAATATTCATCCAGTAATCTGTTTGACATTCCATTCGAACTCATGCATTTTGAGGGGAATACATATTTGGCCATTTTATTAATAACCTATCTATTATTTATGTGTTTCTGTATTATTCATAAAACAGAAAAATAAAGAGTGTTTTTCTATTGAAGTGCACATGTGGGAGTAGAAAGAAAAAAAGAGTCTACCATGCAGTAATTAAATGAGGATTACTGGAACTTTTAAAGATATGCACTGTAGATCAGATTTCAGATGGGTCAACTCTCCATTCCTCCAGAGATGGTTTTGACTATTTTTGGTTTGAACTAGGAGTTTCAAACCGGTTTCTGGGATGAAAGGGTTTAATTTAGGATTTCAGCCAACTTTCAGAGGAAAAGGGCTCATAGCTTGCTATCCTTATTTCAATATTCACTCTTTGCTCTTGTTTCAGAATATCTTGAATTCCTTCTCAGATTTTACATATGCGAGCGAGGTCAGGCCTGCACAGAGAGGTAGCACTTTTAATTGGTTTGATGGTAGAAAGCATAGAGCAGTCTTCAGTAAGAGCACATTTTCAGACGTGATGTATTACCTCTTCCAACAAATATCTTATTCCTTTAGATCAACACGTCCGTATTTTGAACAGCAAAGTGTGGGACTAGTGCAGGTGCCACTTCTAGTGCCACACCTTGTGGGATGGCTCCCAATGAGAGTCACTTAGGAAGGTTGCAGTTTAACTCTCACAAAAATGAATGTGAATCTCTCAATTTCTCTCTTCTGGGTACAATGCAGGTTGCCAATAGGTGATAAGGGCAGCGCTGGATCACAGCATCTTCCACTGAACCCAAAATATCAAATGACTGCTTCACATAGAGACAACAGGAAGAAAATGTATAGAGTATATGAGTTCTTTTGTCTTACTGCTTGTGGGGCCTTTCTTGATGAAGAAAAAATGCAACAGGGATGGTTTGCCCTACGCAGTGAAGCTCAGGATTGGACCTTGTGGTCCATATCTAATTTGACGGCACCATCTCACCATCCACAGGCTGGAAAAATGGCTCCTACGGTTTCAGCTCTGTGAGAAGAGCAGAGGCTGAGTGCCCTCCTTCACACCCAAGTCGAAATGCTGGGAAGCAAAACCAAAAATAACCCCAGAAAACTGGGCAAACTGTGTTAGTGAAAATACGTATGAGGATAAAACAGTAAGGGAGATACTGAAGGACAGAATGACTTAGCCATAGGATAGTTTTGCCTCGCCTGTCTTTGATTGAAAGGATAATAAAGGATTTTCATAAAAGCTATTCTCAGGCTAGGACTGATAAATAATTGTATTTGACTGCATTCTGCACTTGCGAATTCCCTGTTGTGGCTGAGGGTGGAGGTTGTGATTTTCTTTTTTGCTTTAATTATACAAATATGATAAGAGGCGCTTGTTCTCCTCTTTCCCAACAGGGAGAAGGAATAAGCTCACAACATTAAACAATTTACCAAAAGTTGCACCTTTGATTGGCCTCAGGCAGCTACATGACTACATCCAAGATTAAAATACAATAAACATTAGAAAACAGGCTATATGTTTAATAAACCCAACCCAGAATTTGCTTTCCAGTCACAGTTTTAAAGCAATCTGAAGCATTTAACCACATATGTCAGCGTGGAACCAGGGCCCTCATGAGGTTGGCTCACACAATGGGTGCAAGCATGGGGTTAAGGGGATATGCGTGGCAGGATGGAGTCAGCAACGGTCTGGAGCAGGAAGGCAGGCTACTGGGTCTGAGGATGTGTCATGGTGCAAAGCTGGAGATGGGGGACAAGGAGAAACCAACACACTTAGGTGCCTCAACTTGTCCTCCAGCAGAGAAATCCTACAGGGAGGTGGCCAGTATTTGTAGGACTTGTCTCAACAAGGCCATCTCTTAGGCATGAGGTGGTCTGCTCTGCCTTATTGAGAACTGAGATACCTCTGGACATGCACAGGAGAAGACCTTTATGCATGGGAGACCTTTAGGACTACCAGGAACAAAGGAGCTTAGAGACCCCAGAGCAGGGAAGCAGGCAAACAGAAGTTCAGGATCATACTTTTAGACTTTGTTGTATTTCTCATTTAAATTTTGCCTCCTTGAGAGAAAAAAAAAGCCTTTAACTAGGCAAAGTGAAATTCATTGCAGTAAATGGTGAGGGGTCTGGAGCACAAGTTTTACGAGGAGCGGCTGAGGGAACTGGGGTTATTTAGTGTGGAGAAGAGGAGGCTGAGGGGAGACCTGATCGCCCTCTACAACTGCCTGAGAGGAGGCTGTAGGGAGGTGGGGGTCGGCCTCTTCTCCCTGGTAATGGGTGATAGGATGAGGGGAAACAGTCTGAAGTTGTGCCAGGGCAGGGTTAGGTTGGACATTAGGAAAAATTTCTTCACAGAAGGGGTTGTCAGGCTCTGGAAGGGGCTGCCCAGGGAAGGGGTCAAGGCCCTACCCCTGGAGGTATTTAAAAGAAGGGCAGATGAGGTGCTTAAGGCCAGGGTTTAGTGGTGGGATGGCAGGGTTAGAGGAATGGTTGGACTTGTTGATCTTTTCCAACCTAAACCTAATCCTTTTCCAACCTAAACAATTCTATTCTATTCTATTCTAAATGTTGGTGCATGTAATGGCATCAGCTTGGGAGGTCATACTGAATATAATTTCAAGTTACAGGAAGAGCTACCTTTCCTAATTACCATAGATAGTATGGTCATAAGCTGAGATAATACTTATCTTGAAATATGAAATCATCTCTGTGGAATCTTTTTTGTTTAACCAGAGTTAATATTTAATTATTAGAATTAATCCCATAGTCAAGTGGTGAGTTTTGAGAAAGCTGCACAGCCCTGCTGAGCCTTCAAGAGACAGATGAGACCCCTGGTCCTGGAAGAGCAGTTGGGCGCTTGCTTTCGTCTCCTTCTCAGACCAATTTTCTTAGTCCTAATCTATGTGTAATCATTTTTCTTAGGCCTTTTCAGTCCTATATATACAGTCAGCCCCTATAATAGGAATGATGGGAGCTTTACTGCAGTGTCCAAGATGTCCTATATCCACTAAACGGCCCTGGAATGAGCTCATCCAGCATTTTTACAAGGAGTCCCATGGAGAGGACAAGGGGGAATGGACACAAATTGCTCTTGGGGAGATTCCGATTGGAAACGAGAGGGAAATTTTTCACCATGAGACCAGTCACCCATTGGAATAATCTCCCCAGGGGAGGGATTGACTCCGCCACATTGGACACTTTCAAGGCACAGCTGGACAGGGTGCTGGGCCATCTTGTCTAGGCTGTGCTCTTGCCTAGAAAGGTTGAACCAGACGGTCCTTGAGGTCCCTTCCAACCTGGGATTCTATGATTCTATGATTTTTAAGAGAGAGAAGCAGATTGTAGGGCTGGTGTTTGATGTTGAGCATCCGCCGATGCAGCCGGCTGATGCGGATTGTCCCTGCGCTCACGGTGAACGGGCCTGAAACCAGCAGGTCTTGCTGAGCCTCTCTACCTCCAGTGAGCTTTGGAGATGCCAGAATGACTGAATTTGTACATTTCCTCATGAAAAGCAAACTCTGTGCCTATTCAAGGATTACAGCTCTTACAGTTTTCTTCCCTTTTTCTCTATGGAAGAGGAAAAGACAGAAAATAACCCTTCGTCTACATGAGGGCACATCTGCAGCATGGTGATATTTGGCGAGAGCAAAACAGATGTCCCCCTTCTTTGATGTTTTCAGTCATTTTTCCTTTGCAGATAGCTACGGTTCCCTACCTCGCACCAAGAAACAGAAACATCCCGCGGGTGCCATCCAAGGCCTGGCTGGTGGGTGTCCTCCCACTCCTTTTGATTGGGCTCTGGATAGAAATTCAATAGCTTTTTAAGGCCTTTTATAATGCTTTGTAAGTGGGAAGGTCTGCAGTGGTAACAGCAGCCAGCAGGCACAAGCAGGCCCTGTTTGCAGCTCCTTTTGGAGCCCTGGTCTGTCCCTCCTTCAGTCTGCACATCTGGTGAGGAAGAATATCCAAGTGCCGACCAGAGAGCAGTTCTGTGCTAGCCCAAGATCATTCATTAATGATGATTTATAGTCTTGATGTGCCATTTATGCAAGTATTTATATGCACAGGTATTTGTATGTCTACAAAGCAGAGGTGAGTATGTCTGTGTACGTATATAAGCACACATCAACATGTATATACACTGAATAGACATAAACATGTGCAGTCATTCACAAGCACGTGCTTTAATTCTCTGCTGCCATAACTTTTATATCAGCTTCCAATCCTTGAATCCCGTCAATCCTTTCAGTTTCTAGAACATTTATCGGCAATTAATCAGTCTAATTCTGTGCTGAGCCCTTGCATCAATGTAGACTTTCCTGCCTTTCCATTTCCATGAGGTGTCCCTCACCCTGCAGTGCGGGGCAGGGAGAGGAGGGCTCCAAGTGCCGCCTTCCGCAGACCGCTCATTACCTTCCATAGGCTTATTTTGCTCCTTGTTGTTTGTTTCCAGCGTAAGGAAATCCAACTTAATTGTGAACAGAGGAGGCTTGCAGAGTCTTCATTCTTTCTTTTTAATCTTTTTCTGCACTAATTCCTCCTTTACATAAAATAATCAATACTCCATATAGATGAGCCACACGCAGTAGCTTGCAAATTTTGCCTGCGTTATTTTCTATGTGCAGTCTAGTGATTTACTCGCTCTTTCTCCCTTGTTAAGCAGAGGACTCTGTTACACTCCCTGTTAACCCCATTAGCATTTCCACAACTGACACAGTTAATAGAGAAACTTGGGGAGTGTGAAGACAGCTCAGTCATACAAATATGGAGGAAGCAAGAGGTACTGCAAGCTCCGTATTCCCACCAGAAGACAAAACAAACACACCACCGCTCGCTGGGTAAAGACAGGCTGTCTTGGTCATGCAGGAACATCAGAGAAGATACTGAGAATCACAGAATCATAGAACCATAGAATCATTTGGGTTGGAAAAGACCTTTAAGATCATCAAGCCCAACCGTTCCCCTACCCCTGCCATCCCACCCCCAAACCCTGGCCCTCAGCACCGCCTCTGCCCGGCTGTTAAATCCCCCCAGGGCTGGGGACTCGACCCCTTCCCTGGGCAGCCCCTTCCAGCCCCTGACAGCCCCAAGGGGAAGGAATTGTTCCCCATGCCCAACCTCACCCTGCCCTGGCACAACTTGAGGCCGGTGCCCCTCGTCCCATCGCCCCTTCCCTGGGAGCAGAGCCCGACCCCCCCGGCTCCCCCCTCCTCTCAGGCAGTTGTAGGGAGCGATGAGGGCTCCCCTCAGCCTCCTCTGCTCCAGGATGAACACCCCCAGTTCCCCAGCCCATCAGTCTTCAGCTCCAGACCCCTCCCCAGCTTGGTTGCTCTCCTCTGGACATGTTTCAGCAATGCGACGTCTTTCCTGTAGTGAGGGGCCCAAAACTGAACATGTTATTCGAGGCGCGGCCTCACCGCACTGAATGAGCAGAGACCGCCCAGCACACACAACAGGGGATATCTGGAAAGGTAAATTTTGCCTCAGAGGTCAGAAATTATAAAAGGAAAATGGGAATGGCCAATACCCAACAAGTTATGTGACTGTACCCATAAAAAGGGCTAAATAGAATGAAAATCAGGGAAAACTGAGAAAATGCTGAATGAATTTGCCTTTTTTTTCTGTAGGGAGAAGGGTGTCCAGGAGCCTGAACCCTCCATCTACTTTATGGAAATGAAAGTGATGCAGCAGAAATTGCAAAATACAAACGGCAAGCAAACTTCCAACTGCTGCATGCGAACAAGCCAAGGGTCTATCCTCTTCCTTCAGCAGTGAAAACAAAACCCCACAAAGCATCAGTATCAACAGCAAGGGGACCGAGGGACCGAGAGCTTGAGAGCCAGGTCTTTGTGGGTTTAGCATCTACTATACTAAAAAATACCCCATGTATGTGAAGGGGCCTGAGGAACTCCAGCCTTGGTGGTTTGAACTCAATATTCTGCTCAGTCTCCAAATGCTTTCTGAAGGAAAGAGTAATTAAGAGTGTGAAAGCAAAGGGTAGACAGGATAAATTACATCATGCTATTATCAATGTTAGATTACAGCAGAGACATTTCGTATCTTTTTTTTTTTTTTTTAATATGAAAACAGTTTCTTAGATAAGGGAAAGGCGGCAGATCCAGGCTATCTAATTTAAGTAAAACATTTGACTTTGTTCCCCACAGGAAATTATTGCCAAAGGGAGAGATGCTGGGGATTAAGACCTATATTGCCAGCTGGTTAGGGAGCTGGCCGAAGGGAAGGTGTCTGGGTGTGTTGAGCAAGGGTGTCTTGGGATGGGGGTGGTGACTGATAGAGATCACTACAGATATAGAATCATAGAATCACTTTGGTTGGAAAAGACCTTGACTGATAGAGATCACTACAGATATGTCTTTGGCAGGTCCTATTTAATATGGACATTGATGACATCAGAGAAGGAACGATGGATCAGTAGTGGTAGTTGCAGAAATGTGGGGTATCTAACTTCGGTGCTTGTGCTAAGGAGCTGGGCTCCACATGGAGCTTTTGGGAGAGGAGCATCTGTAGGGATAAGCAGAGCGCCCTGGAGAAGAGGCCAACCCCACTGACTGGGTGATGGTACAAACGCCTCCCAGACGTGCCAGCTTGTGAACCACAAGGAAGTCACCTTGGCGAGAGGTGTTGCTAGTGCTGAAGAGGACCAGTTTGTTGCAAGGGCATTGGATGACTTGAAAAGCAAGATGTTCAGCGGAGGTCACTGTGGCAACTCTGCGAGGGCATCTGTGACCAGCCCAGGGTGAGATGGATGAATAAGGGCTTTGTAAGGCTCCTAATGATTTTGCATTTGTTAGCACTGAACTGAAAGAGCCATCATGTTGCCCATCTCCACTGGCTTATCCAGCTCAGTGTAAGTATTCCTCCTCACTCTGCTGGACGAGGCTTGGAAATGACAAATTACTCCTTAACTTAAGATTTCTTAAAATCCAAGTGAATTAGCTTTATTATGATTTTGCAGGCAGTGGTATTTGGCTAGATATTAAATTAATGGAATCAGGGGGGTAATTTAGGTTGGAAAGGTCTTCTGGAGGTCACCTAGCCCAACGTCCTTCTCCAAGCAGGCCAGACGCAAAGTCAAATGAGGTAGCTCGGGACCTGTACCTGTTGACTTCTGAGCATGTCCAAGGACAGAGATCCCTTCTTACAGCCATGGAAAATTCACATATTTCTACTTCAAGGAACATTTGCTTGATTCATCTGTTTGCACAGTTTTCCAAAGGAGCTGGGGCGTTATTCACACTAACTAAGCTCTCTACGTTTTCAAAGAAAAAGCCCCAAAACGACTGGAAATGTGAAGCCAGAGCTGGCTTCCACAGGCTGTGAAGATGGTGACTGTTTCTCTATACTGAGAATTTGGGGAGATAAAAAGGCCAATCAAAGTACTTATTGTTCAGCCGTGATAATTGTTTCCTTTGGCAGGAGTCAAGAGTTCCTTCTCTTGGGGGTTTATCTGGGAAGTGAATTTTTGTACCCAGAAAATCAACTAAAATATCCCATGCCCACAGGTGCAGGGGCTGTGAAATACTGTGAAAGCTTGTGGTGTCCTGGACATGCTGGGAGAACGCACAGCTGGGAGGACCAGAGCATCTCGCCAAGTAGGGTTAGACAAACCACGCTCTGGTGCTGTGTTTAATGCCTGGTCAGCCAGAGATTTCTTTCTATTTGCAATAGTTAAAAGCCACTTGTGAAGGTGACAGACATCACATGATCTTTTTCTGCATTGGAAATGCAAATATGACATTGGTTCATATGAGTTGTAATGTACGTGTAGGTTTTTGGAGCAACTGTCCCAGGGCAGACAACTACCATTGGTTATATGGCCATCATCATGCTCATTGCCACCGTTACGTGCATCGCCAGTCCTCAGAAGTGGAAAAGAAACACATTTGTGCGGTTGTGGCCCTAAACTTGCTTTGCCTCTTGCTCCTGATTGACAGAGACTTTCCGTGTGACACCAAACACATCCCTCTGCCTTCTGCCTCAGTTCTCCCAGCAAACCAGACACAATACTTCTTCCCCTCCCAGGGTAAAATCACACAAAGCACATTAATGTTAACGAATTCATTAATGATAGCACTCAGGTAACTATGGTGATGAAGGCCATGTAAGTACCTAAATAAATTAGAGGGGCTGTGCCAGAGCATGGCCCTTCTCTTACCATTTATAACAGCATTCAGGCACATTACGCTCCTCCAGGACTGATGAATTGTGCTTTGCAACATTAAATCTACTGCAGAATACAAGGAGGTTAAATAATAAAAGTGATGTTCATTATACTGAAATTAAACAGGAATCAAACCCACCAAATTCTTGAGCCATTAGCAGTTGAAACCAACCATGCTTCTGCCAAAAAGCCAGCTTGCTCCCATGGCCTGCAAAATGAAGTTTGCTTGGGTGAAAGCTCCCCGGCTGGCCGTGCTGCCGGCCTGGGACCCGGGGTCGGGGGAGCGCTCCAGCCCCCACCGCGGCTTTGCTCCCCTCCTTGGGGAAAGGGGGAGGAAGGACGATGCAGCCATGAATAATCAGCTGCTACAAACGATGAAGTTAAACACCACCGTCTTGCTTAAACGGCTGGGATTGCGACAGGAGGCTATTCAAATAATTTGCAGTGACCTGGAGCTGCCACCGATTTCAGGTCTCTGTTTTCTCTTCACTTTTGTATCGCTGATGCTGCTGCCAAAATGTGATGATTTAGGAACCTGGCTGAAATATTGGCTCACATTTCTTCCCCAGTTGCCTTGAATGCTTTCAGCATGCTATTCCTCAGCGAGTCTTGTCAGAAGGATGTCTTTCACTGTATTATATCTCTCTGGAAGTGAATGCAGCAACAGATTGTTATTGCCATTCAGAAACCTTCCCTCTCCATGGTTATGGATGAGAAAACTCAGAGGCACCTTCCAGAAATGAAGTTCCTTTGAAATCTAAAATAATTTTCTGGTCTACTGGTACCCTGTAGTATAAAGATGGAGAAAAGTGGTGAGTGGGACTGTCTTTGTTAAACAATCCCCTTAAAGGGGACAGGCTAAAGAGCTTTAATACTCACCACCCCAGACTTGCCATGATGCAGTTATTATCTGATAGCTTTAAATCTGCACCGCTTGAAAGCAGCAGAAAGCAACAGCCTCGTGCAGCACAGGACGGCTCAGCGAAGAGCAATCATTTAAAGTGAAACCGTGTGGCACAACACATGGGCTACTAAAATGCTCCGAGGGCTGGAGCCCCTCTGCTCGGAGGCCAGGCTGGGAGAGTTGGGGGTGTTCAGCCTGGAGAAGAGAAGGCTGCGGGCAGAGCTGAGTGCGGCCGGTCAGGGCTTCAAGGGGGCCCAGAGGAAAGGGGGGGACAAGCTTTTTAGTAGGGCCAGCTGGGACAGGACAAGGGGGGATGGCTTTAAACTGAAGCAGGGGAGGGTTAGACTGGATCTAAGGCAGAAATTCTTTGCAGTGAGGGTGGTGAAACCCTGGGAGGGGTTGCCCCGAGAGGGGGTGGAGGCCCCATCCCTGGGAACATTCCAGGCCAGGTTGGCCAGGGCTGTGAGCAACCTGATGTGGTTCAAGGTGTCCCTGCTCCTGCAGGGGGGTTGGGCTGGGTGACCTCTAGGGGTCCCTTCCCACCCAAAACATTCTATGATTCTAACACAGGACACCTTAATTTATTCTCCAGGGCGAGCAACGCTCCCAGCCAGTGTGGCAACAGCACCTACCATCCCTGTCCCCCTGGGCTCTGCTCTCTGCCCAGTCCTTGGGCTTGTTCAAGGGCATCCTTCACTGCATTAATCCAGCTTCAGCTTGGCCTCCATGCTTTGTTATAAGCCAGGTAATGAATCGTTTGCTGTGATGGAGGTGGGTTGCGTGCCTGGTGCATGGGAGTGCCTTCAGGCTGCCTCAGCATCGCACCAGCACCCCAGCCCGTGTGCGCAGAATCATAGAATTGTTTAGGTTGGAAAAGACCTTTAAGACCATTAAATCCAACCATTAAGACGCCACTGAGGTCCATGAGGAGGACGTGAGCAAGCTCCCATGGGTAGAGCATGAAGTGGAGCCAGCATGAGGCTGCTGGAGAAGGGAGGTGGGTTGGGGCGTGGGTCTCCCAGCATCCGCACCTGGGAGAGGCTCTGAGCAGCCCGGGGGTGGCCCGGCTCCGCTCCAGGCAGCCGCGTTGATGGGCTTCACTCCACAAGGGAAGCTGCGAGGTGGTGGCACATGGAACTTCGCACCTACAGCCGCATGTCTTCAGCATTATTGGGAGTGTGAAGGACAGCTGCGTTCCCAGAAGAGAGGGAAGAGCTGGAGCCACGGCAGAGCTGGTGGGAGGATAAAATGCCACGCAGATGAAAGATGTTCTGGCATGGATGTGACTTGGGATGACAATTCAAGGTCTGGTGCTTTGCTGTGAATAACAGTGAGCTCTTGGAGAGGAGGCAGTGCCCTCCTCCGGCAGCACGCTCCGGGCAGCGGGCGCAGATGTGCAGAGCACAGCTGGGGAGTGGGCTGCAGCGCGCTGCTGAGCGGCTGATCTTCACGCGGTGTAAAAATGCAAACGCCACTCTCTCTCAGGGCGCTTTGGGAGCTGTGTGCCTGCCAAAGAAGAGCGTAGGAGACTGGTGACAGCGGAGAAGAATATTTTTTCTGAATGTCAGGAGAAAACTGCCCTTGGATGGTCTATTAGAGTGGCTCTCGTGGAGCTTTCGGATCTGCGGGCCCACACAAAGGAGTTTGGAACAGCTGCCATAAATGAGCACAATCCTCAGCCCAGGCCCTGTCTCCACACCCCCAGCCTGCTCTCACAGCTCCTCCAGCTGAGACATCCCATCTCAGACAGCACCTTGTGCCGACACAGCAAAGCTCTCCATGAAGTTGACAGGAGAGGTCTCCAAGCACAAAGCAAGCCGGGCGTTACCTTGCATGGACCAAGGAAATGAAAATAACATAGCAAAGGGCAATTCTGGCTTCATTAATTAAAGCCTTGCCATGAACAATGTACCAGGCTAATGAAGAGAGACACTAGGTAGGCACGGGGTGAATTAATATCCAAATGACATTATTGCTGAAGCAAGGCAAGCTTCACAGGGAGCAGCGGGCAATGGAAATGCAAAGCAGCAGCTCATGAAAGCATCTCAAAATAAACTTGATTCATTTAGACCTGGTACTCATTACAGGGGTAACCAGGCACAGCCTACTAAAAGTGCCATGTGCGGGGAGACGCAATGCTCATGGATCTAGTGGGTGGAAGCAGTTCCTCACTGCCGGGGGCTTATTGGGGGAATTTCCATGAAACGAGCATGATTTAAATGCAAACTGGGATTTACCTTTCTGGGAGTTGCTCTGGTAGGAAAGGAGCTTGTGTATTAGCTTTATTCACTTTGAGTTTGTGGTGGTTAAAGGGAAACTCATGGTTTGGAGCTGCAATTTGATTGCTGGCTCACCATAGCCACTAGCCCATGTTCCTGCAAGGACACCTGAAGCAGATTGCCTTGGTGGCTCCTGGTTTGCTGCTTTTTGGCCACCTTTGCCCTGTTGGAGCATCCCCTGCAGAGAGTGCAGAGCTGCTGGTGCTCCTACCAGGGTGATACTAGCCCCAGAGGCCAGGACCTTGCTCAGACAGGCAGGTCCCCAAGGATAACCCCTGGCATGGGTCTGCCACCTCCCCGCAGGCTCCCAGAGCTGTGCACACAGCCAAGCACAGGGGTTTCCAGCTTTTAAACCCGCTGCAGTAGCAAGCAAGAAGGGACTGACTGCCCAGGAGGTTTGCAGACACCAATGACAAACTCAGCCCAACCCTGCAAGACCATCTGTCCTTAATTGGTATTACAGCGTGTCTTAAAAATATATTCCCATGCTGAGTTGCTCTGCAAACCATCGCAGCGTTTCAGTTCAGAGTCTGAAGGGAGGGTGAGAGGGTGGAGGAGTGCTCAGAGCTGGTGCAGCTCTGCTGGCGCCACGCTAGACGTTGCCTACACAGCCCAGGGTGGTGACGTTGGAAGTGTGCGCACGAGCGTAATTGCCAGGGAGAGACTTAATCAGTTCTTGAAGGACTGGGCCCAATCCTGACAGTCGACTCCGGGTGCCTGGGAGCGAACGCAGGGGAATTGATTCATCTCCCATTTCTGCCAGTGTGACTGGGGAACGCTTCCTATATTTCAGAGGGGAAGCAGACATGTAATGTGCTGGTATGTCAGCAGGCAAGGCTGAAGCCATTTGCTCTGTCATTTCGAAGAATTCAGCAAAACTTGTCCTGACCTGAAATTTGATAAACAAGGACATTGGTGCAGCATTTGCAAAGGGCAGTGGTTAAAAATACCTGGCATTAAAAAGGAATTTAACCCCGCTGAAGAAAGCCATGGGCATGATTAGAAGGAATAAATGTCTTGGCTGAATTCATGCTAAGTGATGCATTAACCGTGTCCCCAGCGATGGCATCTCCCCGCTGCCCCCCACTCCTCGCACGGGCCCCCCGGCGAGCCCTGGGAGGTGTTAAACTCTGGAATGGGTCTGATCCTTGGCGCTCACGCTCCCAAGCAGATGGCACAATGATGAGATGGAGGTGGCGCCTTTATTTTTAAATATGAATGACACCAGCAACCGGAGGGGCCAGTGTAGGATGCAGCTCTTCTTGAACTCCCCAAGCCTGGCTCCTCTTTCATGCCCCGCTGCTTTTTTTCTGCTCTTTTCCCAGACTCCCTGCTTATTAATCATCAGAGAAATGACTTTCTTTGGTTGTGACTACAGAAATTTTCAATTAGCCAGTGTGATTGGCTGTATGTAAGAGAATTAATGTAACATATGCTAAGTGTATGCATGACCTATTTAAAGTGATGGATAATCTTTCCTGGTAAAACTCTTTTAATGGTATGTGCCTGCCACACATCAGTGAGTATAAAATTTTGATTCCACGTAACGTTACAGTTTGTGCCACTGCATAGAGAGGCAAGGCAAGAGCAGGAGCCAGGTGTTTAGCTGATGTACATGGATGCTAGTTATTTTTAACAACGAAATTGTGGAAATAACCCAAAGGGTTGAAGGTCAAAGGATCACAAACCTCAAGTGCAGCCAGCTGGTCAAGACCTGCAGGAAATTTGCCAGTATAGTGACAGTTAACCAGAATTTGCTGAACTTTTCAGCAAAACATGTTGCTCTGATCTTGGGTATTGCTGAAGAGGTGAAACCCCAAGAAAAATATTCAAGGTTTTTTTCCTTCAAAGCTCAAGCTCCTGAGATGCATTGCAGGTCTTTGTTTTAAAATATTTATTGTACTGCGTAAAACTTCCTCTTGTTTAAAGTTGCTAGGGATGGGCCATTTGGGGGATCAGAGCAGCCACTGCTTGAAAACCTTCAGCCTAAATGATCTGGCTTATGATGTGGGTCACCCCCCACCCCCCAAAGAGCCCCTTGCCCAAAATGCCCTCATCGAGCCTTCAGCTTCTGCTAGCGTCAGAGCTCCCACAATCATATTCAAACTTGATTTAAGGCCTTCAAGTGGTGTCAGAGCCACTAAATGCATCATTTGAGTGGCTACCTACTCTTCTTGTTAAAAATTTCACCTCATTTCAAGTCTGATTTTTTCCAGACCCGGGTGCTAAATATTATCCTTAATTATGCCTTTTCCTGTTGGATGAAAGAGCCCTCTCTCATCAGAAAATGTGTCACACGTAGGTACTTGTAAATGATGAGCAAGGCACCTCTACGCCTTCTCTGAACAGACCCATCTCGAGTCTCATTATTTGCAGGTTTTCCAGGTCTCACGCGCTCCTGATGCCCATGAGGCTTTCGGTGTAGACACCAAAATTGCATCTAGTCAGTGGCAATGAGGTCATAAATGCTGGGTGCAAATGTGACACCACATCCCAACCAGTGCTGATCTCCTCCTTGGCTGCCCAGCGGCTGCCTGGCACTGTGGAGGGTGGTCAGTGGCATCTTTTCAGATTAGTGCTTTGCAGAACATGGTCTCTGCTTTTATAAATGTTGCTCACAGCAGTTATTTGTCGCTGGAGAGGTTCTGGCTGCTTGTTCTTGAAAGTAGTTCTGCAAAGCTGAAGACAGACTCAGATCGGCGTTGGGATCTGTGAAGCAGTACTGCAGCACAGCATCGTTTTCTTCTCACTGCATTTGGGAATGAACAAAGTGGAAGGGAGGTGGGAACAGAGGGCCTTCAGGTGCACAGACTCCTCTAAACCCACAAATATGGGACAGAGATGATCCAAGGGCAAGTTCTTAGCAAAAGGCTACCCCGCCGTGAGTGCTCACTTTCAGGACACACAAGATGATCAAAGGGGGGGAAGGGAAAGAAAGGCACAGAAGTGAAGTAACTTGCCCACAAGCCCAGCCAGTGTCAGAACCCAAGTCTTTGCCCGATGCTTTCCCATAGAATCATAGAATTGTCTAGGTTGGAAAAGACCTTTAAGAACATCACGTCCAACCGTTAACCTAGCACTGCCATCCCATCAGGCCTGCCAACCACTTGAGACCTTTATCTTTTTGAAACAGCAGGTGCAATTTGGTCAGGCACCACTTAATGCAGTCCCAAATGGCAGGAAGAATTTGTTGTAAGGATCAGTACCCCCAGCTCATGTGAAAATAAAGGACACGTGGGGGTGAGAGCCAGTCTGCCTTCTATGGGATATTGTTGATAGGATGAGAGCAAACGGCCTCAAGTTGTGCCAGGGCAGGGTTAGGTTGGACATCGGGAAAATTTCTTCCCTGAAAGGGCTGTCAGGCACTGGAAGGGGCTGCCCAGGGAAGG
>NW_009258668.1:616362-623987 GCF_000687185.1 Egretta garzetta
CGAGTGTGCGGCCCGGGGGGGATTTAACAGCTGGGCAGAGGCGGTGCTGAGGGCCGGGGTTTGGGGGTGGGATGGCAGGGGTAGGGGAACGGTTGGGCTTGGTGAT
Organism: Egretta garzetta; assembly: GCF_000687185.1. Taxonomy (NCBI): domain Eukaryota; kingdom Metazoa; phylum Chordata; class Aves; order Pelecaniformes; family Ardeidae; genus Egretta; species Egretta garzetta. The sequence continues at coordinate 616,469 of NW_009258668.1, forward strand.
CTTAAAGGGCTTTTCCAACCTAAATGATTCTGTGAGTCTATATTTTTTCCATAATGCTTATTTTCTTCATATGATAAAATTTATGTATTTCTGCCCTTAAACGTGCTTGTCTGAAGCACAGAGTGCAACCTCCTTTGGCTCACGCTGGAGGTCTACCAAGGAGAGACAGGTTTTGCAGAAAAGCCAACAAGAGAAATGGGTTTCTGCCAGGGTTTGAAGTTCCAGAAGGAGACTACACAGCTTCAGGCAGTGACTGGACTAATTAATGGAGCAGAAATTCATTGGGAGTCACTAGCTACACCAACACTACCTCTTGTGCAGTTCCTGAGTTGCAAATGGCTGGAGGATGGAGTACCCAGGCAAGGATAACATGAATTTTCCTTGTGTTTATACTCTTCCCTGTACATCCACTTTTGGCCACTATTAGGGCCAGGACAGTGGATTAGCTGGACCTTTGGGCTGACAACATAGCCCAAGGTGATGTGCGCCCTGTAGAGTTTCTCTCCAACAGGTACATGGGGTGCCCGGGGTGCTCAGATTGGACAGCTCCATTCCAACACAACTCAGGGGGCCTCATCCTGTGAGTAGGAGTAGCAGCATCCCAGTGTCTGGTTCTTGCTTTGTGCACTGGACAACATTGCACATGGGACAGTTTTCCCATAGGAGGGTTTGGGTTTCTTCTTCATTTAAATATAGTACATGAGGTGGCATGAGTTACGCTCTTCAAGAGAGCCTCCATGCTGGTCGTGGGAGAAGCAGGGACCGTTGGCTGCCTGCTCAAGTAGGGAAGATTTATGTTTCTCTGATACTGGACAAATCTACACAGTTTTCTCACGATTTCTTTCCTAAAGGACAAAGTTAACTTTAAAACAAACAGCTAAATAGCTCTAGTGGGATATTAAATTTCTACCGATATGAGAGAAATAAAACAGCTGTAACTGTGGCAATTTATTTTTGTGTTATTGTTATTTCCCTTTACTGTGTTAAGGCTTGTGTTCTGGGAACTGATTGCACCAATTTCCAATGCTTTTACCTCCTGATATTGTAAGTACCACGCTACAAGCAGATGATGAAGGGCTTGTCTTTACTATGAATACAGTGTTCTTGACTTTACTCCGGTTAAGATTCTAGCGAAGACGAGACAATTTTTAGCTTTTGTACCTCTTCCCAAAGGCATTTTTGCACCACCCAAAAGAGACAAGAATGCACTGAGGAGCATCAGCTATCCTGGTGTGATACAGGCAAGACACAGCTCTGTATTTATTACTGCCGTGTAGCTGGTTAAAGCTACAGCATGGTGTACATGTGAAAACACAGTACATCCCGCTAAATGAAGTGCCTTATCTCATGAAGATGTTAAAAAACGTGGGCTGAGACTACGGACTTTTGATGGAACATGACCATGTTTGGTGGCATAAGAAGGCATGGACCCTAGAGAAGTGCTAAACAAATGCATTTTAGCTCTCGTTTAGGGAAGGCTATGTCATCAAAACTCAGTGGTGTTCTGGTGTGCCCCTTTCCACTGGGTGGTTTAAGGTGTCACTCTGTGAAAAGGAGGGTTGGACTAGATGATCTCCCGAGGTCCCTTCCAACCCTTGCCATTCTGTGATTCTGTGAAAAGAAAATAGTTTGAAATTTGTCCACTGTTTCAACACAGGCATAATCTGCTCCTTGACTTGGTGGCTTCTTCTGAAAGCTAGGGACAGCTTTGTTTTTAATAAGATTTTATTTGGGCTTTATTAACTCAGTTTAGCAACACATGTTCAACCGGGTGAAATCAAGGATGCACACACAGAAACTCCAGAGTCAGAGCGTAACACCAAACTCCTAAACAGTCTAGGAAAGACAGGACAATTTTCAAAGGGCAAGATTGCTTTTGTGTTTGGTACAAAAAAAGGAGAACAGATGTGGAATAAAGTTTCTGTGGGATCTCAGGGTCCCGTGCTGAATTTTCCTTTCCTTTTCCTCATGGAGGTTTCAGTCCCAGAGGGGATGGCCATAGTTGCCCATCCAAACTCCCCACTGGGCACAGCCAAACCAAATCAGAAAGAGGCTCATTCAGATGCTCTTCCAGATGTCAGGATCTGTTCTCTTTTAGGCAAACACTGGGAGTCTTGAAAGTGGCCTGATTGGGTGCCAGCGGCCCCAGGGAGGACTCCTGGAGATGTGCTGGCAGCTGAAGCAGGAGCTTGGCTGCCCCAAGCCCAATGCAGGCGATGGCCACAGGCTCAAAAATGAGGCCAACAGGGGAATGCAAAGACGTTGGGGGGGTCCTGCAGCCCCCTCCTCAGTGGCTGGGCTCTGCTGAGAGCCTCCCCACATGGATGGAGACGTGGGAGAGGATGGAAACACCCATGAGGACTCCAGCAATTGGACTCCCCCGAGGGTCCAGCATCTCTCTCTGCTTTTCCCATTATATGAACCTGGCCCTTGGCTGACAGCCCCTCCCTCAGCCACGTCGCAGCTGGCCACGGGGGCTCCTGGATTCGGGTTAGAAAGGTGTTGGCACAGCAGAAAACAGAAAGCAATGAGTACGGGTGGGAGGTGAAAGCCAAATCACAGCACAAAATGAGACCTGTCCCAAGGGAAGTCGCCCTCTGGAGCAGATCAGCAGCGATGTAGGCAATGCTGACATTTCCTTCTGGTGTCTGGGCTCCTGCAAGGGGCTGTGGGCAAGCCCAAGCCGTTAGTCTCAGTGTGAGGGCAATAGAGAATGATTCGTGTGTCATGCAGAAGGAGGGAGACAGTGATTAAACATCATCTTTATTGGCCATTTCCTCATGGGAAGTAAATCAGTGTGGCTTTTCTGACTTCATAGATTTATGCTAGTTCAAGGAAATCGATCCGATGTATTTGTGTTACTTTCTGCTGGAGGTTGTGAGTTCTCCACAATCGGGACTGAAAGGATATCTCATAACGCAGCTGCACGGTCTGGTCCCGGCCCAGCAGGTCCAGGTGGACAGTGCTGACTTTGTCCTTGGGGCTCTGCCACCTTCCCAGGCATTGCTGTCAGGCACCACTGGTGGCACCAGGGGACACTCTTCATGGTCACGTTTCCTCCCATTTACAGGACATTTCCACACTGGTTATCTTCTTTTCCTTGCGGCTCTGTCATACTGTTTGTCACTGCTTAATTAATTACTTCACCTAAGTGCTGAGCCTGCCCCTGGCTCCAGCCGTTCTCCATGTGCTGTCAGCCAGAGCCATGTTTGCCCACTGCAGGGCTGTGCTTTGTGGAGCCTTCTCTGTCCCCAGTATAGGCCAAGCCAGAGGTACCACTTCTAATCATAGAATCCTAGAATCCCAGGTTGGAAGAGACCTCAGGGATCATCTGGTCCAACCTTTCTAGGCAAGAGCACAGTCTAGACAAGATGGCCCAGCACCCTGTCCAGCGGCGCCTTGAAAGTGTCCAATGTGGCAGAGTCAACCCCTCCCCTGGGGACATTATTCCAATGGGTGACTGTTCACATGGGGAAAAATTTCCCTCTCCTGTCCAATCGGAATCTCCCCAAGAGCAATTTGTGTCCATTCCCCCTTGTCCTCTCCATGGGACTCCTGGTGAAAAGGAAGACTCCATCTTCCTTGGAGCCATCCCTTAGGTACTGGTACATGGTGATGAGATCCCCTCTGAGCCTCCTTTGCTCCAGGCTGGACAAACCCAGCTCTCCCAGCCCATCCCCATGCGACTGAGAGAGGCTTCCCAGCCCTTGGATCACCTTGCTGGCCCTGCTCTGGACCCCTCCAGCCTGTCCACATCTTCTTTGTACAGCGGGGACCAGAACTGCACCCAGGATTCCAGGTGTGGCCTGACCAGCACTGGGCAGAGTGGGATGATGACTTCTTTATCTCTGCTGGTGATGCCCTCGGTGCAGTCCAGCACCCTGTTGGCCTCCTTGGCCGCAGCAGCTCACTGCTCACTCCTGTTGAGCTTGTTGGCCACCAGGATCCCCAGGTCCCTTCCCACAGAAGTGGTCTCCAGCTGAGTGGATCCCAGTCTGTGCTGCACTCCTGGATTGTGTTTTCCCAGGTGCAAGACCTTACACTTGTCCATACTGAAGTTCATAAGGTTCTTCTTAGCCCACTCTTCCAGCCTACCCAGATCTTCCTGCAGGATGGCTCTCCCTTCCAGAGCATCCACTTCCCCACTCAATTTGGTGTCTTGGAACAAGGTTCTTCTGCCTGCTTCAGTCACCTCCAATGCTGTGTTGTAAGTACGTTGCTCTGCCCCTTCCCAGCTAAACGTGTACCTGCTCCATGTTTGCCCATCAATTACAGCACAATTTAGGCACAGAAGTAGCTGGGCTCACCGCTTTTCAGGATGCACATCTACTGCGCCACTTTAAATCACAGCCTTGGCTGTTTAGGTGCCTCTACCGCCTAGCCTGCAAAGAGCAGAAAGAGCAAGAATCTAAATTGCCATTTTTTCCTCTTCAAAGTACATTTTATAGGTGGATGTTTTCAGTGTTTTCTTATCAGCAAGTGAGGGCTTTGGAGAGCTCAAGCACTGCCATGTAACAGTAACATTAGTGGAACACCCAGCAATTTGCCTAATCAAGATTTCAGTTCCTCCATCCTGATGCCTGCTGCCAGGCATGTGTAGAAATGTTCAGTGTCAGCTTATCTGCAGAGGAACGCTCAAGAAAGCAGAGATGTTGAAACTCAAAGTATGAAGGGTAGCCCAAAGCGTGAAGACTAAGCTCATTAGTCTCCCCATGTGGATGATCTGATTCCAAATTCACTTAATGATGTTGCATTTACATTTCCCATTGACTTACCTGGAGACAGCCTTGAGATATTTTCTGACAATGGAAGTCCAGAATAAAGTTCATGAGCTTTTTCAGGATTCTTATGCAACAAATGGCTTATCCAAGAGGCAGGCACTCATTTACTGCCATTTCAATGGAGAAGTTTTAACTAGCCTGAGGAATACAGTTTTTCCACCAGCCTTAGGATAGTCCTCACTCCGCTGGCAATCGCTGTGGGTCTGGGGATGAGTTTTACTCTACCACAGATTCCCTGAACGAGCATAGCCATGCACTGAATCCCCGCCTCAGTTTCTCACTGAGGTAGTAGAGATGATGCTTGTATTCACTTAATGTTCTCCCTCATCATTTCTGAAGAGCAAAATGCTGAGGAGGGAAGCTGCCTGCCAGTGTGCATTATAGCACCTGACCCAGTCTCCTAGGGGACAATGTATTTTAGTAGAATTAATTACTATTAATAGTTATTTGGGGATATTTCAGGTAAAGGTCTTACACAAGTGTTGCTGAAAACAGTTGGTAGTGCTGTTTTTTTCCCCTTACTTTCAAAGAAAGGTGGATCAATTTTTATTATTGAGGAATGAAATCAGACAACTGTAAAGTAGTCTTTAATTCTGTTTCATGTAAGCAATTTATTGATTTCAGATTAAGTAATAGTAACTGAAAATATTTCTTTAAAATTTTTGTCTTCCACACAAAACCTTGTCCTAAGACATTTTATAAGATTAACTCTGGGATTGCAAAGTGTTGAACTATTCGTCTTTCACACGCCTTCTTATTTATACAGTGATATCAGAAAATCATAGAATCATAGCATCATGGAACGGTTTGGGTGGGAAGGGACCTTTACAGGTCACCTTGTCCATCCCCTGCCATGAGCAGGGAACATCTTCAACCAGACCAGGTTGCTCAGAGCCCCATCCAACCTGACCTTGAATGTTCCCAGGGATGGGGCAACCCCCACCTCTCTGGGCAACCTGGCCCGGTGTCTCACCACCTTCATCTTAAAAAAGTTCTTCTATATGTCTGATAATATAATATAATATAATACAATATCAACAATAATAATGCAATGCAATGCAATATAATAATATAATATAATATACTGTAATGTAATGTAATATGATATAATATAATGTAATATACTATAACATAATGTAATGTAATGTAATATAATATGTCTGCTTTTGCCCAAGTCCTTCATTTTTCAAAACCCTGGGGCAAACCCTAGAATTTCTCCACTGATGGCCGATCCATCCACCCTTGCTCTGAGCAGTGGGCTCAGGGATGGTCCCCCTGCACACTCAGTGGCTTTATTCTCATCCCGGTATGGGAAAAGCAGACCTGGAGCACAGTCTGGTCTCCAGACAGGTATGCCGTGTGTCCTGTGGCTCAGTGTCTGAAGTCAACTAAAGACATGGATGGTCTTTCATGTGCCTTAGGTAGGGTTGAAGCCCATGGCCTTCTGGCACCATCCTAAAGCTGTCTGGCGCTGGTGTTTTCATGCTGCAGAGAGGAGACTCTCCATGAGCTGTTTGAACTTGATCTCAGAGCTCCCTGTCTGGGCTTCAGGGAGCAGCAACATTTTCATCCAGTATCTGGCTGCAGTTTGCTCCTCAGCCCTCATTAACGGCAGTCAAGTAATCATGTCATTCCAGTAGTGAACACCTCCTCCATTAATGCTATTTTCCTTAAACAGACAGTGCTTTAAAGGCTGGCAGTATGCCTAATCACTCGCTGCAGAAATTAGGGCTGAGCCAGGAAGGTGCCACTTTAGACCCTCTGCATGCCTCATGCCCGCTCCTTAATCCCAAGGGAGACACTTATTTACAGAAAGCCTCCAAATAATCATGTCCTAGCACTTCATTGCAGCTAGCCTTGCAGTGAGAGTCCACAGCAGCTCAGCTTCTTCAGCTTAACAAAGGAAAGGTTAAAAGTTGACTTGAACACAGTCCAGAGATTCCTACACGGAAAGATTACTGTGAGAGTTGCCTTAAATTCTGCAAAAAAAGGTAGGGGAAAAACCACCCATCAACAGCTGGAAGCTGCAGCTTGACAAAGAAGTTCAGAGTAGAAACAGGGCATGGAGGTGGCTCTTTTTTTTTTTTTTTTTTTAAGAGAGAATCAGCCATTGGAACAATTTTCCTAGAATCATGGAAAATCATAAAGTTTTAAGATTTTTACTTGGCATTTAGGTGCCGACCCTTAAAGACATCATACTGCCGAACCACGGGTTAGGATCTGAGTAGCCCAAGCACATGGTAACAGATGTGTTTGATATAGAATATAGGCAAGCCTGGCTGATCTACTGACCTTAAAAATCAATAAGTCATTGGGCTAGCAGGTCATTCTGCAGCAGGGTTTCTGAGAAGCCCTTGCACTCAGGGCACACATCCTTCTCACCCTGAGCACCACGACGCCGTGCTGCACCAGTCCAGGAGCTGAGAGAGACTGGGCTTAGAGGCTGCTCTGCAAGGGCTTGCTCCAGCTCCATCTGGGGGATGGGGCAGGTTCAAACAGCTTATGTTAATTTTTTATTGGTTACTGAACATAAGAAATCAGTGTCTGGCCTATGAGAAAATACCATGGCTGCAGATCTTAGATCACCCATTGGCTGTGATCACCCATTGCTGCGCAGGAGAAAAGGACCCAGGGGTGTTGGTCGACAAGCGGCTGAATATGAGCCAGCAGTGTGCCCAGGTGGCCAAGAGGGCCAGCAGCATCCTGGCTTGTATCAGGGGTAGTGTGGCCCGCGGGGG
>NW_009258668.1:624088-628068 GCF_000687185.1 Egretta garzetta
GCCAGAGAGGGGCAGCGGAGCTGGGGAGGGGTCTGGAGCCTAAGGCTGATGAGCAGACGAGGTGCTTAGGGACAGGGTTTAGTGGTGGAATGGCAGGGTTAGGGGAATGGTTGGGCTTGGTGATCTTAAACAATTCTATGATTCTATGATTTGGCTGACCTGAAGCTCCCCAGGTCTCACAACCATCCATACACAAGCACGGTGCCAATTCTGCAATAAACCGCAGGTGAGGCAGGCATGTGAGTGCCAGAAATCTTGTGTGGGTGCCAATGGAGAGCTCTAGGTATTTGGCCTCATTTTCTGATTATCCTGTTGCTGCAGCTGGGTCGGAGTGAGTGAACCCAAGTGTGTGTGTGGCATGGATGCACTGGGACCTCCTGCACAAGGAGTGGTACAAGCCTGGTAAAGTTGCACCTTTCCAGGAGCAGGCCACCTATAGCTGCCCATGTGCAACACAAGGCACCCTTCTCCGCTCCCGGGAAATCCCGTATCGATGTGGTGACGGGGGCTGAGGGTATGTCCAGTCCAAGCTTGCTGGAAGCTTTCTTCCCTAGTGCTCCTCAAAACTGCCTTTGGCTTGTGATGCAGATAGGTTGGAGGAGCCCACCAACTGCCTGGGACTGACATGAAGCTGTAAATGATGGAAAAAGGGATCAGTTAGAGGCAACTGAAAATTGCATTTATGTCCTTCCAACCCCAGGCGTGGCACTTGTTCTCCCTTCATGCTATTCCCAGACATTTGTAGGTGGGAAGCATGAGAAAGTCTTGCCAGGAGCTGTACAGAGCCAGCCATGGGCACGCTGCGCTCCTGCTGCCCCGGAGCCAGCAGAGCCCCCCCGGGCCCTTCCAGCTGCTTCTGCCTTCTGCGCTGGGGCCAAATCATAGAATCATAGAATCACTTTGGTTGGAAATTACCTTTGAGATCATCGAGTCCAACCTTTAACCTAACCCTGCCATCCCACCACTAAACCCTGTCCCTAAGCACCTCATCTATCCTTCTTTTAAATACCTCCAGGGATGAGGACTCTACCACCTCCCTGGGCAGCCCATTCCAGAGCCTGACAACCCTTTCGGTGAAGAAGTTTTTCCTAATGCCTAGCCTAAACCTGCCCTGGCGCAGCTTCAAACCATTCCCCCTCATCCTATCATCTGTCACCAGGGAGCAGAGGCCGACCCCCCCCTCCCTACAGCCTCCTCTCAGGCAGTTGTAGAGGGCGATCAGGGCTCCCCTCAGCCTCCTCTTCTCCAGACTAAACACCCCCAGCTCCCTCAGCCGCTCCTCGTATGACTTGTGCTCCAGACCCCTCCCCAGCTTGGTTGCTCTCCTCTGGACATGCTCCAGCAACGCAACATCTTTCTTGTAGCGGCCTGGGTGGCCACAGGACCAAAGGTTTGCAGAGGAAAGCAGGGAGCATTTCAAGGTCTGTAGTGCACGGAGGTCAGGATTTGGCCTTCATTCGTTCTGGCGTCCAAAGCAGAAGGTACCCGGTCCCTCAGCTGGAGCTGTGGTGGTGTGTGTTTGTCAATGGGAAGGCTCAAGTGGTGTATTCCAGCAGCACTGAGCTCTCTTGACACCTGAGTAACAAAAAGCCACCGACATGTGAACAGGACCAAAACCAAATGCAGGGAAACGGGCTGAACAGTGGCAGCCCAGGTGCTGGGCGGGCAGGAGCAGTGCAGCCCCCCCGTCCAGCAGAGAGCAGGAGGATGCCACTGCCCCCCCGAGCTCTGCACAGATCCTGCACGTGGGGGATGGTTTGGCCCCACTTCTGCCACACCGGGAGGAGGTTTTGTGCAAGCAGAGGTGGATTTTGTTACGAAGGACAAGGCATGTAACTCCACAGCACTGGAAAAAACACCGTCCCTGAAGCTGGCACGACGACACGATGCTTCATGCTGTGTCATGCTTCATGCATTCTTCACGGAAAGGGTTGTCAGACTCTGGAAGGGGCTGCCCAGGGAGGTGGTCGAGTCCCCATCCCTGGAGGGATTTAAAAGAAGGATAGATGAGGTGCTGAGGGACAGGGTTTAGTGGTGGGATGGCAGGGTTAGGTTAAAGGTTGGACTTGATGACCTTAAAGGTCTTTTCCAACCAAAGTGATTCTATGATTCTATGTGTCTCTGCTGCCTGCCTCCAGGCCTGTGTGCAGGCGGGAGCTGGGACATCCCGGCCGCATCCCTGGCCACGCAGGGCAGCGGAGGGAGGGCTGTGCCCTGCATGGCATGGTGACTGCATGGAGGAGCACCAAAATGCTCAAGTAATGCAGTGAAGAAGGCCGAGGGAATCTGTTCCAAGAGGCAGGGTGATAGGACAGCACATCCTTACAGCAGACTCACACATTGCCAGCGGGAGTGATATTTCCCATGGTCATGTTCACAACTGCTGTAGGCACTCGCAAGTGATCCTATGCGTAGCTATGGGTAGCGAGACCTTCGTTATCTCTGGGCTGTGCTGCATGCTTACTGCTTTCAACTTGCTGGAGCATCATAGACTGGGAGGGACCTGGAAAAATTACGCGGAGTAGGGCTAATGATCTGCCCAGCCCCACCGCAGTCTGCGTTTCAGCCTTTGGGCATTCCATCTGCCCCAGACCACACCGCTGCTGGGTACGGCCCCACCGCTTGACACGCGGTTAAAAGCCCCACGTAGGTTCAGCTCTCACTTTCCAGTCTTTCTAATTCCTCAAACCCAATTTTTTTTCAGAGCAGGGCCCCAGTATAATTTTGTTCTAAGGCTCTTTTTAACTTGCTGGGACACCTGAAAAAGATCTTGAGCCCCACACTAAAGAATTTAGCACCGTTGCTGTTAATGCCAACTTACATGCCTTTTGCAGGTGAAGTATTTTGGTCTGATTGCAATCTGTTTCGTTCCCTGTACGCCTTTGGGATACAACACCACGGTAACTGAGCAACTCTTCATCCTGGAATCCAGCTGAAATAGTCTTTCTGGCACAGTTGTACTTATCTTCTGTCAGAATTATTCTAATCAGAGGAAATTAAGAAAATAAGAAAGACGTTCAGGTTGGTGTGTCAGCATCATTCAGTCCCTTCCCGAGCCCAGCAGCACCTGGATTCAGCAGTGTGTCCTAATCAGGTGGGCGGAGAGCATCACCCTCTCCCTAATCCCTCTCCACCTTTTTAGAGTATGTCCATTCCCTATCTCCAGCCTAACATCCTGGATCACGGCACCAGCGCTAAGGTCTGGCTCTCCACCACCACTTGCGCACTCGGGAGTGCTGTTACTCCCTTTGGTTTCCCAATGGACAGTTCAGTCGCGTTAATCACTCACACAGTAAACGTTGATGAGCTCGGTACACCAGGACTGAGAGCACCCCGAATAACGTGACCTCCACTGCCTTTCTTAGGACACGAGGTCTACCTGAGAGCCTTGGAAAATCTTTTCCATACAGTAAGCCTGAATCTGCCACTTCCATTTTCCATCTCCCAGCTCCTAAATTAAGAATTTCCACATCCTCCTTCAGCTTTGCTGAACCAGAACACCTCTTACAGCACTTCCCTCTGTCCTGATGGATGTTTCACGTACACAGAGTCAGAAGAACCCTGGCGCTCTACAAAACCACCTTCTTGGTGCCTGTCTGCAGCAGCTTGGTCTTGCAAAGAGCAGGACTTGTTTGGTCCATAGGCCCAGCTGGCCTCAGCATGAGCGTTGCTTTGAACAACACGCAAGGAAAGGGCAGTCCTGCCTTGACAGAGCCACAGGGGTCCTGATCCGGGACCGGATTGGGATTTATTGGCATTTATTATCCACGTTACATTGGAGCCCTGAGATGCTTCTGGGCTTGGTACTGGTCCAGAGGAGGGGCTACAAAAATTATCTGAGGGCTGGAGCCCCTCTGCTGTGAGGCCAGGCTGGGAGAGTTGGGGGTGTTCAGCCTGGAGAAGAGAAGGCTGCGGGCAGAGCTGAGTGCGGCCGGTCAGGGCTTAAAGGGGGCCCAGAGGAAAGGGGGGGACAAGCTTTT
>NW_009258668.1:628095-633717 GCF_000687185.1 Egretta garzetta
TTGCCCGGAGAGGGGGTGGAGGCCCCATCCCTGGGAACATACCAGGCCAGGTTGGACGGGGCTGTGAGCAACCTGATGTGGTTCAAGGTGTCCCTGCTCCTGCAGGGGGGTTGGGCTGGGTGACCTCTGGGTGTCCCTTCTGACCCAAACCATTCTGTGATTCTATGATTGGTACTCTACAAGGAGATACGTTAGACAGGAGCTGTCTGTAGAGTTTCTCAGCCTATTTAAATTATGATATGATGAGGAATTGGGACAATAAGGAGGAGAGACACTTTTAGGTGCTGGCAGGCACCAGCATCATTGCTCTGCAGCTGAGAATGTAAACCCTCTGTAGCCTGAAGAGCGTGGGTATAAAAAAAAGGAGTTGCTAATACTTTCCACGCTCATAAACGTGTAAGTTGTAATGAAGCCATGAAAATTGTAAGAGTGCGAGGCATGCTTTCTGGGAAGGATGAAATCAGATAAAATGGCAATTCAATTAACTCTCCAGATGAGGAATGAGTCTAGTGAGAAAAATCAACGTATCAATGGACTGGTGCTGTTTGAAAGGCAAGACAGGCGTAAACAGTCTAAAGCAATGTTTTTTTTATATCCTCACAAATCTCTGAAAGAAGCAATATGTTTTACTGAAATTAGTGAGTAAGGTGAAAAGAAGGTGACAGCTCTGATTAAATTAATTAGCTCACTGGAGTGAGCGCTGGGTCCCAAGTGCTGCTCTGAAAACCTGTGTGCATCCTTCTGGTATGAACCATGGGACGGGGAGGACCTGAAAACCAGGGCTCTTCTAAAAGGCAACATCTGTGATGGGACCTATTTTGGAACTGCCCATTAGCCTACTGTGATTAAGAGACTGCCCGAGGAGGACGTTAAGTGACTTCTAAAAGCTAGGCTGATGTCAGGAATAGTTTATTTTTGCATTCACTCATTTCCGCACTTTCTCGGCGTAACTGCATTTCCAATTTTGTATTCCAGGGCTTTATCCTTTTGCGTCACGAAAAATAACACCCGTGGCTTTCCTTTGAAATCGCGTGGGTTTTTTCATAGAATCGTAGAATCACAGAATCGTTTAGGTTGGAAAAGACCTTTAAGATCATCAAGTCCAACCTTTACCCTAACCCTGCCATCCCACCACTAAACCCTGGCCCTACACACCTCATCTGCCCGGCTTTTAAATACCCCCAGGGATGGGGACTCGACCAAAAAAGCTGCTGAGGTGAAGCTGATAGGGAAAATGTGCATTTTCTGAGTCCACGTATCCAAACCTCATTACAAATCTACTGCAACCCAACCCCAAGGTGAGGCCCGAGAGTAACTCTGGGCTGGTATTGCTGAGTGCCAAGGATACAGAAAGAAATCTTCCTTGCCAGCCTTTCAGTGCCGCTTTGGGCAGGGACGTTGGTGGGAAGTTTATTTACAGCTGTAGCACTAAAGCCCTGGGAAAAGCCAAACGGGAGGAAATGGGATAAAATGAGACCTCAGCAGACGGCCCGTGAGCGCGAGCCGGTTCAGTAACGTTGCTGTGACACAAAACACATGGACCTTACCCTGGACAATATCATCTATGCTAACAAAGGCAGCAGTTTTTTAAAAATTATGTTTCTCCTAGAAATGTGTTCTTTCTGACCTGCTTGTCGGGGGCGGTGGGTGTCTATGTGTGATTTCCCCCCATTTCCCAGAACAAAACCTTTTTTCGGGGCCGATCAGGGTTGCAGAACAGAATGAGTCCTGCGTGCCCCTGGTGAGCTCCCTTCCTCACCTGCTCCCGCTCTCCTCCTCCTCTCCCAGCTCCTGCTGCCGGTGTTGGGGGTCAGGAGGCTCCTTTGCTCTTTGAGATCTGTGTGCTTTTCTGGAGAGCGGCATCAGCTTGTGCAGAAAGCTGGTAAAGTGCTTATTATATTGATTATCACAGTGGGATTAAACTAATCCTCTGAGGAATCAATTCACTGTTGTTAACTCCCTAGTTCTTGACAAATTGACAAAGTCTGATCCCAGGTAAAGTGATAATCCAAGCTGGGAGGCCCCGCTATTTCCCCTGAAAGCTTCTCCCTTCACTCTCATTTGCGCACCTTCACCCCAGGTGGACCGCGGAGTTGCCCTCCATGGGCTGGGCTCCTTCAGAGGTACGAATCTAAACAAGAAAATACAAATGTTAAATACGACGTAATGCCAGTCACGGAGCATGAGGGAAGCAACCCCTTCGCTGAGGCTGCTGAAGGGATGCTTTAATCCAACACTGGTAAAAGAAGCTTTGTTTAAACAAGTGTGCTAAGCCCAGCAAGTTCTGCAAGGAGGCTGTGTTTCCCTCCTCCTCTGCTGGGTAAATATAGATTCCTTTGGAATATTTATGTGCAATAACGGCTGCCCTTTAGATGGTGCCCCGATATGTGAAACCTCTACGAGGCGGCTGGCTCCGGCACCGCTCGAGCACAAGGATGTGCCACAAGATAAATGTGAAGTGCCAGGACCCGGGCACTAATTGTTGCATTAATTGAAAGGGAGGTGATGAGTCCTGCAGAAAACTGTTTAAGACGCGTCTCTCCGACAGGTAGCAAACCTCCCGTGACATATGCAAAGCCACGGCCAGATGCTCAGGGGTTTTCCTGCCATTTTTTCCTCATCTGCCCTTTCCCACCCCAAAGGGCCTTCACTCCTGGTTTTGCTGCAGTTTTGTGAGTCGCTCGCTCTGGATGCAGGAGCCATGAAGCAGCGGGCCCTGCGGCTGGCTGGCACGGCGCTGGCCGCGTGGTGGGACGCGGTGACTGGGCTGCAGGCAGATGTCGGAGATGTAGACCTGTTTCGGTGATCTCATCCCAGAGATGGCGTCATCACAGACTGGCACTGCTGTGCTTCCAGAGGACAAGGCTGCTGGGGAGCGGCTGGGGGAGCTGGGGGCGTTCAGCCTGGAGCAGAGGAGGCTGAGGGGAGCCCTCATCGCTCCCTACAACTGCCTGAGAGGAGGGGGGAGCTGGGGGGATGTTGGCCTCTGCTCCCTGGTAACGGGTGATGGGACGAGGGGGAATGGTTTGAAGCTGCGCCAGGGCAGGTTTAGGTTGGACATTAGGAAAAACTTCTTCAAAAAAAAACTGAAAGGTCTTTTCCAACCTAAACAATTCTGTGATTCTATTCTATGGTTCTAAAGTGGTGCCACATATTTTTGGAGGTTGGAGGAACCCGTGATGGTCCTCCTGTGCTCCTCTGTGCTCACTTCTGTCATTTCTGCTCCTGTCTCATGCACCAGATGGTCCTCTCTCAAAGGCTTCTCATGGTTTCTCACTACTACTGAACCTCTCCTCACACAAATTGATCCCATTCACCATCAGGGTTTCCCCAGGAGTCATCCCACCCTAAGACATGGGTGCAGGGACTGAGACCCCCTTAGGAATAGCAGAGCTGCCATTTTCACAGGAAAGCCATCTACTGCCAGGGAAGAGGGGACACCAAGTGCCCACTAAGGAAATTTCCCATATTCCCAATCCTTCCACCATCTCTTAGGATGAGGAAGACATAAAACCTAGATGAAAATTCATTAAGGTCTACCAGCAAATCTGAACTAATGGGATTAATTAATCTCGTTGTTCTATAAAGTAGGCTATTTAAAGTGATGATGAAAAGTGTAATGACAAAATTACTCGCTATAGATGGCATTACAAAAATCACAGCAATACCGAGTGATTAAGCAGCTCTTTCTACCACCTTCATAATTCTGTCTTTTCATGGTGTCTTCTGTTTGGGTTCATACACCCGAGCAGGGTCAGACTAAACAGGCGATAAGCTAAATTTCCCTTCAAAATTCCCCTTCAGCTGGCAAGCAGGAATTGGAGGGGCTGGTCCCAAGTGCTAGGAGACACCAGCTCTTTATTTTGAACCCCACTCTGTCCAGTGCTGGTCAGGCCACACCTGGAATCCTGGGTGCAGTTCTGGTCCCCGCTGTACAAAAAAGATGTGGGCAGTCTGGAGGGGTCCAGAGCAGGGCCAGCAAGGTGATCCAAGGGCTGGGAAGCCTCTCTCAGCCATATGGGGATGGGCTGGGAGAGCTGGGTTTGTTCAGCCTGGAGCAAAGGAGGCTCAGAGGGGATCTCATCCCCACGTACCAGTACCTAAGGGATGGCTGCAAGGAAGATGGAGTCTTCCTTTTCACCAGGAGTCGCATGGAGAGGACAAGGGGGAATGGACACAAATTGCTCTTGGGGAGGTTCCGATTGGAAACGAGAGGGAAATTTTTCCCCATGTGAACAGTCACCCATTGGAATAATGTCCCCAGGGGAGGGGTTGACTCCATCATATTGGACACTTTCAATCCTCAGCTGGAGAGGGTGCTGGGCCGTCTTGTCTAGACTGTGCTCTTGCCTAGAAAGGTTGGACCAGATGATCCCTGAGGTCCCTTCCAACCTGGGATCCCATGATTCTATGATTCTGTGAACCCTGCTGGTTGTGGTCTCCTACAAATAAGCTGGCTACGATCCTCAGCATTTTGGCCAGAGCAAGGGCAAAGCTTTCTGGAGAGGTAGGGATAACAGAATTTTTGCATTTCAGGGTGGTGGCCAATAAAGGAGTGAAGGTATAAGAGGGTATAAGATAATCTTGCTGCTCCTGGATGGGTCAAAGAGGTAAGGGAAAGCAATTGCGGAGAGGAGCCAGTTCTCAGATCATGAACACCAACGTCATGGGTTGGTCAGTAAGCTTTGAACTTGCTTTGCTTAGCGCTGTGAGAAAGAGTATCTGGGGCCTTTGGATAGATAGATGACGCTCAGCCATGATAGAGTTGAAGTGGGAAGATGAATTTCACTGGGACCACAGTTTTCTGTGAGCAAAGAGAATGATCCCGGTGCGAGCTTATGGCCATTGGAGACCCTGCTCCGCAGTGCGACTGCCAGAGGCAGAAGCAGATAGATGTGAGCGAAGTTAAAAGTTTATCAAACTTGGCTGAACTAGAACATCCTGCATCTTTGCTCAGAAAGCTCATGAAGTTCAAACAACCAGTTGGTATCACAGTGATGCAGCCAGAGCTGATGAGCCATTCCATAAACAAGTGATCCTTGCAGTACATTAAGTCAAAGGCAAAAACACTTCACATGCAAGCAAAGCTAGGGCTTGAGGCAGTCCCACAGCAAGAGAGGAATTCTCAAGTTTTGCATTAATTGGATTTTTAATGGGTTTGAAAACTGACTTGATCTGTGAAGTACTCAATAATTACAGGAGATTAAGATGACACTTTGAAAAATGGGCGGAACAAGAACATGAATGAAGCAAACCTTGCTTTGGCCTAATTACAGATAAACAACGGATAAAGCAGACTTGATAATCCTCCAGAATAACTAAACAGCAGAAACAGGCTCTACAAATCATGTTGCGTGGTGGTAAATAACCTTCTAATATTGGTATTTGCTAGCACTTACCTCCATGTGATGACGACGGCCAGAGATTGCCCGGCACCGCTCACAGCTGAATGAACAAATCCACCATAATTCACTTCAGCCACACTATTTCCAAGGAGAGACAGAATGATTCGCTTGCTTTCCACAGAGGTAGGCTTTTGCATGGGGAAAATGTAGCACATTGCTTCCCTGTGCAGGAAAATGCATGCAGTAGCTGCTGTCTGTACAGCTGTGTCGTGGAGGA
>NW_009258668.1:633738-642893 GCF_000687185.1 Egretta garzetta
CCAAACTAGTTAAGCCTATGAAAACTTCTGTGCAAAATATTTACACCCCTGCCACAGTGAAATGTGCAAGCTATCAGATTGTATCCACACACATGCCTAATTACCCATTACGCATGCAATTACATGATTTTAATGTGCTCTCATCATAATTACAGCAGCAAATTAGGGGGCATAATTGCACATGCAAATGTGCATGCCTGGCTTTTTTTCTTTCTTTTCTTCTCTAAGACGTTAGGATCACCAAAAAATAAAGAAAAGTCAAGGTTAAATTGCATTACCTGTTTTTTTAGGAGCATTTACATAGCAATAAGCGACTCGGATATTGAGAAGGGTGGCTTCAGCCCTTGGGCTGGAACCAAGCACGCAATAGAGCAGATGTCTGAGGATGGTGCAGGTTTCCGCTGCTAAGGACAGTTATCTCAAACCAGCTATCCCAGCTGATGGTTTATTTTGTGCACCTGCTTTCCTGGTTTTGGTTTTTTTTTTTACAAACTTTGCTTCTGTTTTTGTTTTACCTGGTGTTCAGTATGTGATTTGCAGTGGTGTCCAGCGCCAGGACAAGGGGCCATGGGCACAAACTGAAGCAGAAGAGGTTCCAGTTGAATGGGAGGAAGAACTTGTTGACTTTGAGGGTGATGGAGCCCTGGCCCAGGCTGCCCAGGGGGGCTGTGGAGTCTCCTTCTCTGGACATCTTCAACCCCTGCCTGGACGCTGTCCTGTGCCCCCTGCTCTGGGTGAGCCTGCTTGGGCAGGGGGGTGGCACTGGGTGAGCTCCCGAGGGCCCTGCCAGCCCCTGCCAGGCTGGGATTCTGGGATTATAAAAAGCCTGTACATACCAATGGGACTGTTTCTTTCTGTCCTCCTGGCAGCTGGATCCCAATCTGCCATCCTGCTTCTGAGAAATGGCCTTGCAAAGTCTTCTTGTCTACAGGTTCCTGTGTTTTGCCTTAACTCTATTTCAGATCCCAGAACAGTAATTTTCCAGATCAATCTTGGGTTGCTGGGTGAATAATTTTGTTTATTTGTTTAAAATGTGTTTCATAGAATCATAGAATCATAGAATGTTTTGGGTTGGAAGGGACCCCTAGAGGTCACCCAGCCCAACCCCCCTGCAGGAGCAGGGACACCTTGAACCACATCAGGTTGCTCACAGCCCCGTCCAACCTGGCCTGGAATGTTCCCAGGGATGGGGCCTCCACCCCCTCTCGGGGCAACCCCTGCCAGGGTTTCACCACCCTCACTGCAAAGAATTTCTTCCTTAGATCCAGTCTAAACCTCCCCTGCTTCAGTTTAAAGCCATCCCCCCTTGTCCTGTCCCAGCTGGCCCTACTAAAAAGCTTGTCCCCCCCTTTCCTCTGGGCCCCCTTGAAGCCCTGACCGGCCGCACTCAGCTCTGCCCGCAGCCTTCTCTTCTCCAGGCTGAACACCCCCAACTCTCCCAGCCTGGCCTCAGAGCAGAGGGGCTCCAGCCCTCGCAGCATTTTAGTAGCGCTCCTCTGGCCCCGCTCCAACAGGTCCATGTCCTTCTTGTGCTTTATTTTGCTTTCCTAAATCTAGGGCTGAAAGGTGAGGATGAGCAGATTGTAACACAAGATATTTTTATTCCTAGACGGAGACTGTAACGCACATTTCTGCTGTGCTGTGGCTGAGAGAGATCGGGACGCCGTGTGTTGCAAGCTGCGATTGAAAGCAGTCGCCAGCCCTGGGCCAGTGGAATTACTTTCCATTGCTGAGTGGTTTTGGTTCTGGGTGCTGCGACAGCACCTCTCCTTTGCTTCCCACCCCGTGATGGGCTTGGTGCTGGCTCTGCCTGCTGGGGAGCTTTAGAAAGGCATATTGAAATCTCATTCTGCAGATTTTTTCAGGGCTGGGAGCTGGAACAATAATAAAAAATAAAGTTTGGGGAAAAAAATAAAAAAATAAAAGGTAACATGAAAGCAGAAATAGTGCCTGCCTTCATCCACGCTTGCCTGGTTCAAGGTGCATCCTTAACACCCTCCTGGGAGGGCTCGGTTAAATTGCAGTCCTGGTGACTGAGAAGAAAACAAACAGCCACAAAAGCATCCCTGCATTCCTCAGTCGGGAGGGCTTGGTGGGACGCATCTCCCCCGCTCATTCCCCCCCCTCCCAGCGAGGCAGCTGTGAAGCTGGGGCTTTTCTTTGCGGAACGAACGCAGCACAGAAGCGACTTTCTGTGTCGTGAAGGCTCCTGGTGAGCTCTGATACAATTCACAGTGAAAGGAAATATATGTACTTCTTAATCCCTGAGGCGGCCCCTATGTCTTTCCTTCGGCGGCTGACAGAGTCCGGCTGTTACGGCACCAACGGTACTTTTCCTACGTTCATCTCCCCGGCGTGGCTTGAAAAGCAGCAGATCCTCGTTGCGCTTTAGAAAAAAGTTGCCAGCCGGGGATTTTGGAGCCAAGCTATGAGAAATAAAGGGAACATTTGATAAAACTTTTCCTACCCTGGTTACACCTTGGGACCGGCCAAAAATGTTGTCAAGACACTTCTAAAAAGAACGAAAAGGAGGTTTAAAATTGCCAGCTCCCCTCCCTGGAGAAATCAGTGAGCAATGCTTCCTTTCAGACATACCCTGATTAACCAAAAATGCATTTCACTTGAGTCATGGGTTACATCACCGGGGCTGCAACAGCATCCGCTTGTTCCATGTACGATGTGCTGGAAGGCGCATGGGCTCCATTGCTCTACAACTGATGCCCTTTGCAGAGGAAACTCTCTACGGAGGGGTTTCAGCAGTGGTTTCACATTATAGTTGCCTGTGCAGTCTTGGAGACATCTTCATCATGGTTTCCAAATTAGGATGTGATGCAGGGAACCCTAAAATTGGCAGAGGAGAGCAAGGGTGGACGTGGTGCTTGGTCTAAGCACCTGATGGCTCGGTCTTCCACATGCACTGGTTAGGCACAACGGGATGTATTGAGTACTGTGTCCAGTTTTGGGCTCCCCAGTTCAAGAAAGATGAGGAACTCCTGGAGAGAGTCCAGAGGAGAGCAACAAGGATGATGAGGGGGACCGGAGCATCTCCCCTAGGAGGAAAGGCTGAGGGAGCTGGGCTTGTTCAGCCTGGAGAAGAGAAGGCTGAGAGGGGATCTCATCAACACCTACAAATATCTCAAGGGTGAGGGTCACAAGGATGGAGCCAGACTCTTTGCAGTGGTGCCCAGCGCCAGGACAAGGGGCCATGGGCAGAACCTGAAGCAGAAGAGGTTCCAGTTGAATGTGAGGAAGAACTTGTTGACTTTGAGGGTGCCCGAGCCCTGGCCCAGGCTGCCCAGGGGGGCTGTGGAGTCTCCTTCTCTGGAGATATTCAACCCCCACCTGGACGCTGTCCTCTGCCCCCTGATCTGGGTGAGCCTACTTGAACAGGGGGGTGGCACTGGGTGAGCTCCCGAGGTCCCTGCCAGCCCCTGCCAG
Source organism: Egretta garzetta (assembly GCF_000687185.1). Classification (NCBI taxonomy): domain Eukaryota; kingdom Metazoa; phylum Chordata; class Aves; order Pelecaniformes; family Ardeidae; genus Egretta; species Egretta garzetta. The sequence continues at coordinate 637,177 of NW_009258668.1, forward strand.
GCTGGGATTCTGGGATTCTGTGATGTCTCTTCTGGAAGACAGTGCTGTCTCACAAACCAGGCTTGAGCTCTGGTGAGTACTTGTGATGATATGAAATGCATGAAGCATGGTCAGACTGGAAAAGGCATTTTAGAAATATAAGTGTGCTATAAATTATAACACAGAAGGGAAGATGGCATCATTACTTTAAACATAGAAAGGTAATTTACTATCCCATCAGTAATTTTTTTTTCCCCTTTTCCTGCATAGAGATCTAACCCTGGAGCTGGCAGCTGCAGTACAGCCAGCGTCCCTGCTTTCTTGTAAGGGGTGGTAGGAAGGAAAACCCAATGTGAAGATGGAATGGTAAATGTTGCTGCTCCATGCAAAGTGCCCCGTACTCAGTTTGCACTGAAAAAGTGAGGGAAGGGGCTGGAAATGCAAAGCTCAGACAGAGGTGGGTCCATGCCAGAGCCCAGGGCACGGGGCCATGTCCCCGCGCTGGAGGGGAGCTGGGCTGGGGAGCGCATCCTGCTAAGGCCAGGGGCAGCCCGGGGACAACGCGGGGCACAACTCAGGTTTCAAAAAGTTTTCTCTTTTCGAAGGGAAATTCCCAGTCTTGTAGCGGAGCAGAGCAGAGCCACTCTGGAGAGGCCTCCCGACCTGGCCTGCCTTTGGGGGGCTTCCTTTCAATTGCAGCTACGTGAAACAGCTTTGCATCCCCTGAAACCGTAGCTGTGGGCGTCCCTCCTCTGGGACACCACGGGTCTCATCTGTCAGATGGATGTGCTTCTCCTCATTTTGATTCTCAGTTTCAGATTCTTTTTTTTTTTTCAGAAGAAGATCTTTTCCACAGGAGCCGCAGCACTATATGTCCTTTCTGCCAGCAATGTCAGTCCCTTCCCCGCTAATTAGAGAATAACAATGCCGTAATGACTTTTCTTAGCCCCATAAGCATCTCTTTTTGCAGAAAAGAGATGTTTCCACATATTTTTTTGTGTCACATGGCTCTTGAGGAGCTCCCAGCCCTGCCTGGGCTCCCGTTCGCCCTGGGCTGTTTCTGTTTGACCCCCGGGGTGTGAATGTGCAGCTTCGAGGACTGAAATTCATCCCCAGAACCCATTTGGGGTCTTCCCGGTGGGGAGGATACTGCCAGCTCCTTTGCAGGTTTCAGAGAAGGGTGATGCTGCTTTCTGCTAGGTTGGCACATTCCATCGGTTTCAGTTGGTTGTGGATTTTCTTCTTGAGCTGTGCAATAAGAGACGTGGGACGAGGCTGCCGGCGTTTCCTATCTACGCGACTAAAAACTCTTAACAAGTTGTTAGTGGCATTTGTAAGTCAATCTTGCCACACAGGTGGATACAGCCAGTTTTACCTAAATAAGTGAATCCCCACTGGGCAGAGAGCTCCGGCACGCACAAGGATCAGAGCGCTCGGTGAATGACATTTGAAATCCCGGATGGAGCAGGGTTTATTGCAGAATTAATTTTAGTGCTGCTACAGCTGGAGCGAGCAGGTGGTGCAGGCAGAGCCCGGAGCCCGGCCGCCGTCCCAGCCACGGGGCAGGACGATGTGGGGGGGCAAGGCTGCCTTTCAGGTGCTCTTGAAAAGATTTTATTCTTCGATTTCTCACCACATTTTCCCGTGCAACCCAATGCATTTCGTTGGCTGATTGCCGGCAGTCCCCCAGCCCTCACCCTGTGCTGGATTTTAGTCTCACGAGCAGCAGAATTTTCTAATCCACAGCCATGTCACCAGCTGGAAACATCTCAGACTATTTGTTGATAAGGTTTGGAAAGGGCTGGGACATCTTTCTTCCCTGTTCCTGGCAGGAGCAGGCAACCCCACTTGTACAGCAGGTTCATGCTAAAATAGGTAAGCAAATAAGCTGAGACATCAGCTTCCAAACATCCAGTGTTATACTGGAAATCTTATGTGAATCCATTTACTCATTACATTTAAATATAAGTAAGAAAGGGGAAAAAAATGGCATCATAAATACAGTGAGTTTGTCAAGTTTTTCTGTGTATCAGATGTTTGTTTTAGCGCAGGACTTCATGGGAAGCTTGCTGCAAGCTGTCAGGGAATTACCAGCAATTATTTCTCTGGTATTTGCTTAAACAGCCCTGAGATTTAACATTGTCTGATGCCTTCTGAAATGCCCTGGGAAGACAGAACTCAGATCTGTGCTTCTGCCCAGAGGTAAATCTTATTTTCCACAGCCAGAGAGCGCAGAGGCAAGGGATCTTCTCCAGCAGCCCCATCATCCAGGTCAGGAACGCTTTACAGGTGGGGCTACATGGTGTCTTAATGAGACAACCTGAAGTGAATTAAGAGACATGGGAAAAAACAAAAAAACAAACCAAACAAACAAAAACCAAAAAAAAAAGGAAAAAACACCCGTGGGGCACTTATTCCATTGGTATCCACCAAGGGGTTTCTTCCCTCCTTCCCAGGAGGCATCTGGCCCATTGGTCTGATAAAACTGTCCCCACGTTGCCACTTGGGGAGATCTGACTTTGCTTAGGGACCTCTGGAAATTTTTCTGCATCGTTTGCAGAGGTTGTAGAGATCCTGGGGCAATGCTACAGTTTCGAAGCTGCGCACGCATGCACACAGAAATATTTTTGGGGAACTTCTCAGTTTGGTCTTTGCAGGTGGAAATGACTTTGGACGAATGGATGTGTGGAGCTGATGCTGAGAAGGAAATCGAAAAGCCTGAGAGAGTAGCACCATGCATGTAAGATGCTTTTCTCACCCTCCTAATCAAACTTTCTGAAATATCTATAATAATGAATTTTACTGCCACTGCTTTTGCTGCACCAGCAGCCTAATAGCCTGAATGCGCACAGCTGGACTCCGAGTTATATTTAAATAGTAATAACTTAATTGTATTAATGGTACATTCTTAAAATATATTTTTACTCGTAATTGAACAGAAGTCATTTCTGTCCCCACAACAGTAGCTCTCCCACATTAATATTTTGGAGTGTTAACACAGAATCCTCACTAGCTGCACACAGATTTGAAATTTTGTTGGTGACCTGAGGTTTATACTTTCTGTAATAAATTAGAGCCAATCCAGAAAGCACATATTTATTATTGTCCTAAGAACTGTTAGTAGTGCTTCAGTCAATAAAAGATTATAACTCTAAGCCCGGGAAGTGGTTTAAGATCTCAACAGATGATTTACGGGGTTAGAAGGGAGGAAAAACAATGTCTGGGAGAGAAGAAGCTCAGTGAGACGCTCTCGCTGAGGTCTGTTCTACCTGGAGTAACAAGCGTACTGGGAGATTTAGCCTTTATAATTCAAAAGAGATTATTGGCATTTTGTGACATGAACCTCATCATGAATAAACGAGCTCTGAAAATGGATTCTGTTCAACACACTTCCAAAAACCAACCGCACATGAAATTGGTGGTGCTCACACGACACCCATGAAAGCACAGTCAAACATACACTGTGATACCGACCTGCACGGCAGAGTTTGCAGTTAACTTTCACAGCTTGCAGATTTTTTAGCTTTGGTTGGCGGGCTGAAGTCAAATCAACATTTCTTGTTGGTCTTCCCACCACAGTGCCCCGATCAGGATTTGTTTCCATAGACTCGGCAGTGAACCTGGCAGGGTACATGTGGCACATCAGTACAGTCCCTGTTCATCAGAGATGCCATGGAACAACATTTTGCTCCCTTAGCTGCTGCTGCATTTGAAATAACTCTCTTTAAACCCAGATAGGTAATTTTCGTAGAATCCTAGAATGGTTTGGGTTGGAAAGGACCCCTAGAAGTCACCCAGCCCAACCCCCCTGCAGGAGCAGGGACACCTTTAACCAGATCATAGAATCATAGAATCATAGAATTGGGAAGGGACCCCCAGAGGTCACCCAGCCCAACCCCCCTGCAGGAGCAGGGACACTGCTAACTAGATCAGGTTGCTCACAGCCCCGGCCAACCTGGCCTGGAATGTTCCCAGGGATGGGGCCTCCACCCCCTCTCGGGGCAACCCCTGCCAGGGTTTCACCACCCTCACTGGAAAGAATTTCTTCCTTAGATCCAGTCTAACCCTCCCCTGCTTCAGTTTAAAGCCATCTCCCCTTGTCCCGTCACAGCTGGCCCTACTAAAAAGATTGTCCCCATCTTTCCTATAGACTCCCTTTAAGTAGAGGCTGCAATAAGGTCTCTCCGCAGCCTTCTCTTCTCCAGGCAAAATGATTTTACAGAAAATGTTTATCACTTCACCTAAAAAAATGTGAAACTCATTAGAAGTTCTCAGCTTTGTAACAGAGTGGAGGAAAAAAAACCCTAGGAAAAATCAACATGTGAAATAGAAACTGAGTAACTACACCACCGCAGAAGAGGTGCAAGTCGCACAGCCAGGCCTGGTACCTTGCACACCCGACAGCAATCCGCCAAGGCAATCCGCCTGGTGGTCTTTCTCAAAGTTGTTCAGGTCACGTTCTCCCGTTGGTGGAGGTATTTTGGTGCAAGCGCCAAGTAGCAGCTTTGATTGATGTGGGTGAGACCCTCATCTGCACAGCACGTTGTGCCCTAAACATCCCAAACGCTGTGGGAGCAGATGCACGATGGCAGCGAGCAAAGCCGGGGACTGTCCTCCCCTCCCGCTGCCCAGGGCACATTTTGGCATCAGAGAGCAGCCAGAATATAGGTACAGATAGATATATAACATATATTGGCCCTCAGCCACCTTGTACTTTGTTTGCTAACCTATGTGAAATTGCACTGGGCAGAAAGGACCGGGCAGTCCCACCATGCTCAGCATTCACTGCTACCCTCCCCCCACCCCAAAAAAAGGGCAAAGCCACCCTATTTCCAAGCCGGCACTGCATTGGCGATAGCCACGCAAAGCTTTCATTGCACAGCGTGAGCCCCCCTGACACCGGCTTGTTTTCAAGTTCACGGGCACATTTCCGAACCAGCTGAGATTTAGCCAAGCAAGTTTTGATCCTGTTAACTTTTCTTTGAAACTTGAAATGGCATCTGGCTCTGTCTGGGGAGATGCAAATGGCAGAGGCCAAAATTTTCACACGTCCTCGCCTGTGAAACCATCCGTGCCTCACCTCCCTTGCTCTGCAGGAAATGCTGCTCTGCACTCAACCTTCCTGTTCTACCCTTTTTAATCCTCTCTTCTCCATCAGAACAGTGTAAAGATGGTAAGTTTTCTCTCTCTCTCTCTTTTTTTTTATTTTAAAAGAACACTAAGGATCTATATGTTGAAATGCTAATGAATCAGTCACCTAACTCCCTTGGGTTTCTCTAATACATGGCAGCACAAATGGCTATGGTTCAGCTTAATTGGGCATTTCATTAAACACCTGAATATTAAAGCCACCGAACGGCTCCAGCCTGCTCTGAAGTTGGTGGGGAATGCTGCTGATGGCACATGTCAAAAGCAGGTTGTTACCCAGGTACCCAAAAACAGGTTTATAAAGTGGCTGGGGATTTATCCAGGGTGGTTTTGGCTTCTTTTTTCAGGTTATTTTCAATATCTGAAGATGTCATGTGCTTTAGCGTGTCAGTTGTGTCCATAATTTGTGGAAAGCTTGCAAAGAGTCATGGGGGGGGGCTCTCCTTGCTCTGATGGACGTGATTTACCTGGTACTGCACTGCCTGGCTCAGCTCAGCCAGACGTGGTCCCACATCCCTCCCTGAACATCGGCCCTCCTCTTCTGAGCTCTCAAAAGCTAAACTGAATGTGGGGTTGCCTCAACTGCCAGG
>NW_009258668.1:642965-644410 GCF_000687185.1 Egretta garzetta
AAGCAGGTTTGCAATTATTTTATGCTACCATCAGAACAGCACAGCCCCAAATAGTTCTAGGGAAAAAAACCATAGACTTCATTTTTCAGAACAGAATGAAATAAAAACTGCCTCCTGGGCCAGATTTCTGGTTTTGTGCAGTTTTCTAAACCTGCTAATTTAACCAGAGAGACCTCAGCAAATTAGCCCGAGTGTCTGGAACAAGGGATTTCCAGACATCCTGAGAAGCAGAATCACAACTCAGGCTCCAGAGCAATGTCAGTCCCCAAACCCACCTCCTCATGGTTTTGCTCCTCTGCAAGACAGGGGTTTGTGTTACTCGGCATCCCAGGTACCAGTTGCATGTCACAGCTCTGGAGCAGAAGCAGCTCTTGAATAATTTGGTTTTTCTTTTTTTTTCTTTTTTTTCTTTCTTTTTTAACTTGACTTCTCTCAGAGCTTCCACTTACTGACCTCTGAAATTTTGGGCAGAACTCAAGGGCTCTTTGGCCCCAGCAAATCCTCCTGCATGCAATGACTTTAGCCTAAAAGCACTTGCAGGTCTGGTTCCTGTGAGGGGGGAAACACAGAGCCCTGGGCACCAGCCCGAGCAGTATTTATGGAGATGTCAACTCACCATGTCAAAAGAGCCCGAGATCACTAATGGTGTGATCTCGCTGCTGCTGGGTTATCCATCACGCTGTCTCCTTGCCCTGCCAGCTCGCTCGCGTGCCCCCTGAGTGATTTATAATGGAGAAAGCTGCTCACCGTGGGCTGTAAGCCAGAAGTGGCTCCTACCTTTCCCTGGGGGGAGAAATCCCTGGGTCAGAGCTGCTGGTGACCACGGATAAGATGAGCTGGCTGCTGGGGAGCCACAGCAGGGTGAGCGGCCCCCCTGCCAGCTGTGTGCTGCCCAGCACATGGCTTTGTTGGCTGAAAAGAGAAAACCAAACTGCTATCGGGAAGCAGCAGAGGAGACAGAGAGAGACAACAAGCAAAGAGCCAGGGGAGAAGTTGCCACATGGGGGAACATGTTTAAACAAAGCTCATATCACATTTTCCAAAGGGGGTACAGACATGACTAAAGTACCACCAAACCCAGTGAGATTATAGAATCATAGAATCATAGAATTCCAGGTTGGAAGTGACCTCAAGGATCATCTGGGCAAGAGTATGACCTAGACAAGATGGCCCAGCACCCTGTCCAGCCGAGGCTTCAAAGTGTCCAATGTGGCAGAGTCAACCCCTCCCCTGGGGACATTATTCCAGTGGGTGACTGGTCTGATGGGGAAAAATTTCCCTCTCATGTCCAATGGGAATCTCCCCAAGAGCAACTGGTGTCCATGCCCCCTTGTCCTCTCCATGGGACTCCTGGTGAAAAGGGAGTCTCCATCTTCCTTGCAGCCATCCCTTAGGTACTGGTACACGGTGATGAGATCCCCTCTGAGCCTCCTTTGCTCCAGGCT
>NW_009258668.1:644701-646112 GCF_000687185.1 Egretta garzetta
CCCGCAGAGGTGGTCTCCAGCTGAGTGGATCCCAGTCTGTGCTGCACTCCTGGATTGTGTTTTCCCAGGAGAAATGTAGGTGTTTCACTGTCAGCCACTGAAGAGAAGGATGTAGGTTCCTAAATCACTTAAAAGATATTTCACCATAGCTTCTGAGAAACCTGGAGAGCCCAAGGAAGCTGATGGAATTGCTTGTATTGACTTTAGGAGCAATGGGGTCAGCCTGGCATCCCCTTTACCCTTTTTATCTGCTTTATTTCTTAATGTTAGGAGAAATGCTTGAAAGAACAAGCTCAGTTCAAACAAAATCTGGCATTGGTGCTAGTAAAGAGACTTTGTGCGTATGCACTATCACTGGGAGAAGATACTCCATATGGCCCACATACTGGTCTGAACTCATCTAGAAGAGCATCATATACCAGTAGGGCGTGGCATGGAGGGCATGTTCCTTCTGCTCACAAGGAGGAGCAGCCATGGCAACTTAGAATCATAGCATCAGAGTGGTTTGGGTGGGAAGGAACCTTTAATGGCCACCTAGTCCATCCCCTGCCATGGGCGGGGACATCATCTGGAATAGGTTGCTCAGAGCTGCGTCCAACCTGGCCTTGAATGTTCCCAGGGGTGGGGCATCCACCACCTCTCTGGGTAACTTGGGCCAGTGTCTCACCAACTTCTTGGCAGGTTTCCACAAGGCAGGGCTGAGAGGGATGACAGCCCCACTGTGCCAGTGGAGGAAGACCTGCCATAACAGCTGAGGCGAAGAGAACACGGCTCTGGATTGTGGCAGTTTGAGTAATAAGGCTAATCAAGAGACCACGGCACAAATGATTTGCCACAATTCCAGATGTAATGGTATTTAACTTCTTAACTAATCTCGTTACCTTTCACAAGCAATCTCTCGCTGTTTTCAGGGAAAGTATGTATTGATCTATAGCCACCATCAAACTGCAAATTCAATTCCATTACAAAAAGACGTGGATTGAAATATTCGCCTCCAAACGGGCGATTGCTTAAGAAGCAAAATTAGAAGGTGGGAATGGTGCATCCTCATAGCAGTCATCTGATGGTAGGGCAGCCCTCTATTGTCATGGTGATGACAGTCGTCCTCCAGGCTCCTGTACGCTCCTCCGGCCATATACATGTCTGTCGTGTAACATGGGACGGGAAACAGCCCTTCAGCTTCCCCTGGAAATGCAGGTTGTCCTACTCACTTCCAGGGGGCCATCTGCAGAGGGAGGTAGTGAAAGGCTGTACCAGCGCACTGAGATTAGCTGGGGGGTTTGAGGTGGGATGGCAGAGCCGAGCCAAGCTGAAGCTGGGGCTCTGGAGTCATTACAGGACTGAGCAGTCTCCGTGGCATCACAGAAAGGGATTTAGTTGAGTGGGTGACCTCGTTCCAGTTGGGAAAGAG
>NW_009258668.1:647063-647689 GCF_000687185.1 Egretta garzetta
GGGTGCCTCAGCATCCCCACATCAGGGAGCCACGCTCAGGCACCAGCTTGAAATGTTTTGCCTGCCCCCTTGAACCCTGCCGTAACAGCTTTCAGGGGTGTCAGATAGCAGCAATACGTTTGCAAAGCAAGTCAGTGTGTGGTTAAGCAATTCCCATGATTACAGAGGAACTGTTGAAAGGCTGCGAAAAAAATGTAATTATCTTAACTCTTCTTCCCTTCAAAGAATCTCACAGCAATCATCTGTGTTCCTGTTTCAGGCAGATAGTGTTTGTTGCAAGACTACAGCCCGGCACATGACAAGGGGTAACAGAACATCCAGGGTCCCCAAATTCTCCCTTAACCTTTGCAATCTGGTTGCAACCACAAATCATAGAATCATAGAACCATAGTATGTTTCGGGTTGGAAGGGACCCCCAGAGGTCGCCCAACCCAACCCCCCTGCAGGAGCAGGGACACCTTGAACCACATCAGGTTGCTCACAGCCCCGTCCAACCTGGCCTGGAATGGTCCCAGGGATGGGGCCTCCACCCCCTCTCTGGGCAACCCCTGACAGGGTTTCACCACCCTCACTGGAAAGAATTTCTTCCTTAGATCCAGTCTAAACCTCCCCTGCTTCAGTTTAAA
>NW_009258668.1:647876-679636 GCF_000687185.1 Egretta garzetta
GAGCGGAGGGGCAGAACCCCCTCCCTCGGCGCTGGCCACGCTTCTCCTGATGCAGCGCAGGGCAGGGTTGGCTTCTGGGCTGCCAGCACACATTGCCGGCTCATGACCCCATTGGGGCTTTTTCCTCTCTGAGTTTTGCTGCTGCAGGAGAATTGGCTGCCTTTGATTTAGCAGAAACAGACAGGGGAACAGCTTTTCTCATTTCCCCCCTCCTTCTGAAATACGTTATCCCAGAGGCTCTACTACCATCTCTGACAGGCTCAGCCTTGGCCAGTGCTGGGTCCATCTTGGAGCCGGCTGGCATTGGCTCTGTTGGACACGGGGGAAGCTTCTGGCAGCTTCTCAGAGAAAACACCCCTGTAGCCCCGCTGCTACCAAACCTTGCCATGCAAACCCAAAACACTGGTTCTTGCCTTGCACAAAGTCAGGTGCCTTTTGGTTGATGTTGCACCAAGCCATAATGGTGGCTTGGTCCAGGCTGCAGCACTTCGCTCCTTGCCTCCAACACATCCACTGCTTTTAATTACCAACAGAGCCAGAGAGCAGGGCCCCTTGGCGGTCTCAGAGCTCCGTGGTGCCAGAGGACCTCAGTCAGTACGTGATCTGGAGCTCTCATCAACATGTACAAGAGGTATCTGAGCCAGTAGAGATGATCCTTGTGGGTGACCAAATAACCTACATCATTACAGTGCTGCCTGTTTAAAATTAACTCAGCTCTAGCAGCCATATATTAGCAAATGCATTGAACTGTGTATGAAGGAAAAAAAAAAAGAGAGAAGTGCTTTGATTTTCGAAGAGCTGGCTGGAGAAGACTTTGAAGGAGGAGAAAAGGAAGAAAAAAACCCATAATGGGCATTTATCCAAATAAACATTGAGCTTCCCATTTTGTTTGCTGTACTGCACAGATCTAAGTGTACTGCTGGGATTATCGAGGGGTTGATGATTCATTTATCAAACAAACCAAACATATGTGATAATCCAGGTTTATTCTGGGATCAGGTTTATTGTCATACTGTTGACTCTGGTCATGAAAAAAAAAGCCTGTTCAAAACGCAATTAGAGATTTTGTCCATTTTTATTAGATTTTGATTTACAGAGTGAAATGGCCTGCTTCGGTCCCCTGCTCTGCCTTTGCTGTGCCTCACCTCCAGCAGGTCCACAGACACCGTGATTCGTGAGCCCACAGCCACTGCGAATAGAAAGCTATGAGAAACAGTTGCCAGGAGGACGGTGTGCCACAGTAATTGGGATAAAGTCACTAACGAAGCAAGCGGTGGAGCAAACGTAGCACCAGGAGTAGCTGGAGCAGAATGGAGGGTGTCAGAGGTGCTGTAACTAAGATTGGGCTCGCTCAGCTGATGGAGGATGTGCAAAATGCAAAGTAGGGTTTTAGGGGAAGAGCAGAGCAGATGAGCAAGACCCGCTGTGCAGAAATGCTAACGTGCGGCCATCCTGCCCGCTTACAGAGCATACAGAACCATTTCTTGTTCTTAATATTTCCTGGCTTGGCTTCACATTCAGCTGAGCTTCCAGAAGAGTCTGAAGATCTTAAAAGAACAAATTTTTGAGACTTTACATAGGGCCTACCTTCTTTAAAGAAGGTTTCATTTTGGCCTTAAAGCAGCCGGCCAGAACCATTCCACCGAGTCTGCCTAAGGAGCTCTTTCAGCGCGACACAAAACTGGGGCATCGCTTTGCCTAAGTAATTGCCCAGAACCGGCACCCAAAAAATTATTTTGGTAAGCTTGAGCTGATCTGCCTGAGACACAACCTGACCAGGTTAATCTCAGAAGTCAAACTAGAAGAGTGTGGTATGAGGTGCTAATTGATGGATGGAGTCAACATGGGTCCGGGTGTCTGGAGCCATGCACGCTGACTGCCCTGGGTCCCCACAGGCTTGGCACCTCTGTAGCACTCAGTGGGCTTCTAGGAATCAGGGACAAGAGGATGTAAGGCAGAAGCTCATCACTGGATTACATTTGTTCCTTTTTGACTGTTTGCAAACCCTTTCCAAACTGCCTCATGTGTTTGGAGAAGCAGGTTGTGCCTTTTGCCTCTGCCAGAGCTGCTCCTTGGTACGTCAAGGTCTACGCTCGAAGGAAAAGTTATCTTGGTCTACAGCACCAGGAGGAGATATGAGCTCTCTCCACCTTCTTATCCATCTGCCTTCTGGAAGGGTAAGGCAGGATAACAGTGGTACTTTGCAAAACTCAAGCGCAGTGCATGGACATCAGGCCTGAGTGGGCAGTGAACTGTCAGGCTCAGACGTAGCCGAGGTCACCGGTCAAGCCAGCATGCCTGGCAGGATTCTGCAGTTGCAGCTGACACACCACTTAACTGGCTTTTCATGGCGAACAGCTGCTGTGAGCAGGAACCCTTATGAATCTGCAAAGAACAGGAGAGAAAACACCTTTTCTTGGCACAGCCCGACCTCTAACTGATGGAGATGACTTTCCGCTGCTGGCTCCTGGCACACTGGGATCATCTGCCCCCCCTTGGCCTTCACGTGGGTGCCCATAGATGGGACTGGCTGCTGCTTACGGGTTTCCCTGGAATTGTGCTGGTGGAAATCAGAGTGTCTCTGAACACAGCCTGCAGAGCTGCACATGGAGAAAAAGGTCCAAATCCGTGCTCGGTGGGAGCCCTCACATGCAGAGGTGTGCTTGCCAGACCTGACATGTCTAGGTGCTGTCCTGGGGTCCACATGAACCAGTTAACCCTAACCATGAGAAACTGCATGGAGTAAGCCCACAGCCTCGCCTACGCCACTGAAATTCCACGTTCATTATTGCTTTGGCGTGATGGATTTAACAAACCACGTTCAGAAGCACATCCTTTTCCCACTGTCCTGATTGCATCCTCCACTTGCTCTCACCTGGTACCTTAATGCTCTCCAAGAGACTTGCCTGGCTGTGCTCCTCAGTGCCAGGGAGCTGGAAAACATTTGTGGTGGCAATGGAGTCAAACCTCACTCCCTAGCCAGAGAAAGCTTTTTGGAAAGACACAGAGCAGAGCATCCTCCACGTACAATAAATATGAAATATCACCTACAGTCCTGGAGGGACAGGAGCTTCACTCCCCGAAGGATTTATAAAGCACCCACATAGGACAAGGCAAGGTGAGACATGGGATAAGATCCCACCAGCCTCACCCTACGTGATCTGAGCCCCTCGTCTCTCATGTGTCTGGTTACAAATTCTCCTTGACTTTCTGCAGTGAATTGTACAGAATTCTGTGGTTAATCAAATGAATCCTACTGGATTTCTTGCTTGGTTAGGGGAAATAAATATTTACAAAGGCAAAAAATCATAGGTGGCTTGAAGAAATGAGAGACTGCAAGTTGTATTTGCTGGAGGCTGATGGCAGTTTATTTTCAAATAGCAAAACCTGCCTTAGGCTTGACCACAGAAAGCAATAAAAACTTCATTTTTGAGGAGAGGAAAGGAGAAATAATGTTTTTTTAAAGCCCTTCACAGTTGGTTTTTTTTTCTTTTTCTGAATTATCTTTCCTTTAAGCAGAACAGAAAATGTTTGTTTTTCTCCTTCTCTCATTCACAGCTTCATCTTCAAGTGCCTTGTAACCCCACTAGATCTCCCTTGCTAGGGGTGGTTGGTTACAGGCAGCTTAGCCTCCTGTCAGTGTGGATGAATTAATTGCCAAAATATATAAATGACTCATCTGCTTAAAAAATAAGAACCTGTACATCGGGATTCACCGCCTCTCTGCATCTATTGCTATTTCAAAGCTGCCTCTTAGAGGAAGAAAACAGCCAGAGGTGCTGTGTTTCTGGAACGAACCCCTTGGTCATCAGTGATCATACCAGAGGGTCCTAGGTACTTGGGGAAGGGACTCTCAGAAGCAACCCTGGAAAAGCAACACAACCATTCCTTGCCTGTTACACCTGAATTTACATATGCGGTGCCTGGAGCTGCCCTGCTCCCACAGTCCCACCATCAGCTGTGGACAGGGATGAAGTTTGCCCTCTCCAGCCCTTCTTATAGCTGGGGAACAGAAGTCAAACAGCAATGAGAAGCGCTTTTCTTTTTTTGCCAGGGAGAGGAGTCTGTCTGGGTGGGCAGGACGCTGAGCGGCAGATTAAAGAGAGTCATTCTGATATTCCTTCCTGATTTGTTTTATTTTGAAATGAAAAGAAAAAGGTTTCTGGAGGTTTAGCAAATCAGATGGGGGGTGGGGGGGGGCGTGGGGGGAAACCTGGTATTCCCTCAGTAGGGGTCATCTTAGCATTCAGCATTTAGAATCATGGAATCACAGAGTCATAGAATGGTTTGGGTAGGAAGGGACCTTAAAGATCATCTATTTCCAACTCCCCCTGCCATGCGCAGGGACACCTTCCACCAGACCAGGTTGCTCAAACCCCCATCCAACCTGGCCTTGAACACTTCCAGGCATGGGGCATCCACAATGTTTCTGGGCAACCTCACCATCCTCAGAGTGAAGAATTTCTTCCTTATATCTAATCTAAATCTCCCCTCTTTCAGTATAAAGCCACTATCCCTTATCCTATTGCTACATGCCTGTGTAAAAAGTCCCTCTCCAGCTTTCTTGTAGTCCCCCTTCAGGTGCTGGAAGGCCACTATAAGGTCTCCCCAGAGCCTTCCTTCTCCAGGCTGAACACCCCCAACTCTCTCAGCCTGTCTGCACAGGAGAGGGGCTCCAGCCCTCAGATCATCTTTGTGGCTCTACTCTGGACTCATTCCAACAGGTCCATGTCCTTCTTGTGCTGAGGGCTCCCAAGCTGGACGCAGGGCTCCAGGGGAGGTCTCCCCAGAGCAGACAGAGGGGCAGAATCCCCTCCCTCGATGCTGGCCACGCTACTGGGGATGAAGCCCAGGGTAGGGTTGGCTTCTGGGCTGCTAGCACACATTGCTGGGTCATGTTGAGCTTCTCATCAACCAACACCCCCAAGTCCTTCTCCTCAGGGCTGCTTTCAATCCATTCTCCACCCAGTCTGTATTTGTTCTTGGGATTGCCATGACCCATGTGCAGGACGTTGCACTTGGCCTTGTAGTGAAATAGCAAATATAAATAGCAAAAATGGCAAAAACTCATACAAAACTAAATGTACGCCAGGCTGAACCTGTGCCCACTCAGAGGCTGGCATGGTTGACTTTGCTTCAGAAAGGTCTCAGCTCATTTCCAAAATGGCAAAATAAAGCTGAATGTGAGCTACGCTTGCAGAGTGTGCTGCAAGGTGGTGTTTCATCAGCACTTCAGAAAAATGGTTTGTAAAAAGACCATCCCCCATCTTTAACAAGGAGTAGAGTTTTGTTATCAGCTAAAATAAGGGATTTATCTGTGCACAGTGGGGCCTGGCCCATGACAAGGGGTCCAATTAGTGCTTGCAGAGTCAAAATCAGTTGCTAGTCTTGCTGAAATGAAGGCAAGTTTCACTCCTGGCTTCATGTAGGAAAGAGGCTCAGCCAATCTGCTGCAGGACCTGCTTGCATCGGGGCTCGACTACACACCAGCCATTCCCTCCTCCAACATTTGGCACTAATGAAATATTCAGATCTTTACAAACAGGACAATAAAATGATCCAAGGGAAGTTTCAGGGTCTGAGTCCATGCATGGATGGTTCATTCACCAGTCATCTGGTTTTGTTTTCCTTCTACCCAACATCTAAGCAGGGATGGAATAATCAATTTATTATGAAGTTTGTGCTGTCCAATATCCTCAGTAATTTGGTTTGCCAGGTGGAAGCATCCAAGTCATTAATCATCTGTTTTGTGCTTGGTACTCTTTTAATATTTAACAACAGAAGAATGCATTTGTTTGTTTACCAATGGCAGAGACAAACAAGCTGCGATATCAAATCGAGACAAGAAAGATGAAAACATCTTTTAAAACAGTACTTTAAAAAGGAGTCTGTTTCTCAAAACACAGAAGAGCCGCAAGGTAGCCGGAATAAATCGAGTCAGACTGAAGCGTCAGAAATTAGAAGAGCAGGTAAGAGAACAGCACTTCTCACTTTGCACTGCTAATGCTCGCAACAGCTTTCTCTGAGCCCGAAGGAGCTGTATTTCTTTATAATTGCATCGAGGTGCGACTGCCTGCTTGGGTTGGGTTCTTTGCAAGAGCTTTGCAACAGCCCCTGCTGCACAAATAGTGGCTCTGGGCAGAGGGTCCACAGCACCAGCGATCACATCCCTCCATTGGGGGTCCCTGGAGGTGAAACACCCAACAGCAATGGTCTCTTCCACCCAGAGAGGAGGGCAGCCAGCAAGGGATCACCATGCAGGAATTCACAGCCGTGCACCACTCCATACCCACCGCATGTCCACTGGTCCATACCCACCATGTGTCCTCCGGAAAGCTGCTAACCCACTTGCAGCCTGTACAGGGCCTGCTTCCTCGGAGGAGAGAAAGGTTGTAGAATTATAGAATCATAGACTGTTTAGGGTTGGAAGGGACCCCTAGAGGTCACCCAGCCCAACCCCCCTGCAGGAGCAGGGATACCTTGAACCACATCAGGTTGCTCACAGCCCCGGCCAACCTGGCCTGGAATGTTCCCAGGGATGGGGCCTCCACCCCCTCTCTGGGCAACCCCTGAAGCTTGTCCCCCCCTTTCCTCTGGGCCCCCTTGAAGCCCTGACCGGCCGCACTCAGCTCTGCCCGCAGCCTTCTCTTCTCCAGGCTGAACACCCCCAGCTCTCCCAGCCTGGCCTCAGAGCAGAGGGGCTCCAGCCCTCGCAGCATTTTAGTAGCCCTCCTCTGGCCCCGCTCCAACAGCTCCATGTCCTCCTTGTGCTGAGGGCTCCAGGGGAGGTCTCCCCAGAGCAGAGCAGAGGGGCAGAATCCCCTCCCTTGATGCTGGCCACGCTTCTCCTGATGCAGCCCAGGGTAGGGTTGGCTTCTGGGCTGCCAGCGCCTATGGCCGGCTCATGTCCGGTCATGCTCTTGCCTCCTTAATTAGGGTGCGCAATCCCACTCTTCACTTGCAAGAAGCAGCCAGGATGCAGGAAGGCTTTGAGGAGGTGTCTTGCTCTTGCTGCCCTTTAATCAAGGAAGAACCTTGAAAATCCTAGCAAATCATGTAGGACCAGACCAAGTAATGCTGGCCCATCGAAAATGCTGTTGCATAAATAGCTGATGCTAACAATGATCCATCCTTCTGCCCTGCAGAGCTACAGCCCCTGTGAGTATATCTGTGCACATCGAGTCTTGTCCTTCAAGGCATGTGTTGTGTTGTGTTGAATCTGGGCCTTCACTGGGGTTCATGTGAGGACAACCTGTGCACAGATTTGAAATGAAACCACAGCTCATGTTTAATTAGCTCAGCTCCAGACTTCATTATGGATTAGAAATTCAAGCCAAGCCCATCAAGAACACAGGCTGATGTATAGGCTAGCAGTAAAATTAGTAACACCTTCCAAATCTGATAGCAAACCTGGGGAGGCATGAAGGACACCGCCAAGTTTTACTGCTTATTAGTGACTGCATGGAAATGGCCCCATTGCCTCACAGTCCTTCAGATGCTGGCCGGGCACCGGGTGGAAGATGTGTACCAGCATGCAAAGAGCCGGTCCTGCAGGTGCCAAAATGCCATCCCATCAGTGCAGCGCCAGGGTAGACACACTGGGCTGGTAACAGGGATGAGATGAAACCGGGCATCTGCAATGCCCAGCCCAGCAGATGCTGCAAATCCTGATACCTGGAGAGGATGGGAGCATGTGCTAGGCTGGCCCTCCCTTGCTTTAACTATGGACAATAAACCAAATTATAGCATATATGCTTCTGTACACACGTAGATAGGTAGCACTGGCTGCTGACATTTTGGTGTCAGGGAAACAGTTTTCAGTGGTGATTATTTTTTTTCCCTTTGTGTTTTCTTTGGGGAGGCTGCCCTGGGGGAGCCCAGCAGCCAGGTGAGGGCCATTCTGCAATGAGAGCCCTGCCGGGGAGAACATGTCTCAGGGGAGAGCATCTCATCTCTCCAAAGGAGACATTTTTTTTTTTTTTTTGTCCTGGAGGAAGGGGGAAGGAATGTAATAAAAATGTGAGAACACAATTAACATGATAGGTTGTACTGCAGGGAACACGTTCAGAAAACAAGTGAGCAGACTACCCCTGGTAGCGTTAAATGAGGCAAGAAACAGGGGCATTTAATGTTCTTCCCTTCAAATTAAAATCCCCAGGAAGAACAATGATAATTCCTGAATTCATCATTAAACGACCCTAAATATTCCCAGTCCTTGTATTTTGTTCTTTATCTAGCAGATTTTTTTGTCATATTACCAGCCGCATGAGTTATTATATACTATTTGGAAGCCCTGATTTAAAAATCTCTATGTAATTAGTCCCTGAAAGTTCCATTTTTTTGCCGTCATTTCTATGGATGGAGTAAATGACTCATCTTAGCTCTTTCTGTAAAAATATTCACTGTGGGTGCTCTCCCCGAAATCAGAAACCTGAGCCAGTACAAAGGCCGTAAAAGGCAGGAGAAGCAGGGGAAACATTTCAAAATAAAACTCACTTTGAGAAAAAACAGATGAAGTTGCCCATAGCTATTACCCTCAATTCCTGTGTTTTGAACAGTTGATTAAGACACAGACAAATGAATTGAACTTGTCGAGCTACTGTGTAAATCTCTCAGATTTATGGAGAAAGATAGATTTGCCCATTCTCCCTATTAGGAGAAAAGCTTCTTCTAATGAAATAGGCCACCTGCTGCCACATCGCTAATCCTCTCCGTGGGTTTTGACCCATAAGCACCGGGCAATTGCATCAAAAACTGCCATTGAAAATGGTATTTGTACCTTTCCCTGCTCACCCGTGCGGCTGGCTTTCCTTGGGGTGGGGAATGACGATGCTATGGATGAAACAAACCTGACCAAAAAATGATTTCTCTCCTACCAAAATAAAATTTGTGTTTCCTGATGTTCCCTGATGTGCTGGATGCACCACGGTGGTGGGAACAGTGGGGGCGAAGGAGGAGGTCTGAGTTCCTCTGCCAGTTCCCTGTGCTTGAGCAACTTGAAGAAGAGCCCAAACACGTGACGTGTGACAACCCTGGGCAAGAGATTGCTCTCCATCCAGGACAGGGGACACCAATTCCCCTCCACTCCATGTTGCCTGGGGTAGGAAGGGGCTTCCAGGCTGGCAGGGCTCCTCTCAGCCTCTAGCCAGTGGGCACAGCTGGGGCCCTGCTCATTTTAGTAATTTAGAGCTGGGAAAGATTTATTGTACCCCAAGAACGCCAAAGCCTTGTGGAGTACAACTGAACTGGGAATGACCAAACCTGGTTCCTTTGAAACTTCCTACAGGAGAGAAAAATATGGAAAAAGTTCAGAAATTTCCAAAACTCTGGAAATTGCAAATCCTGACCCACAGTTGGAAACAGCCACACAATACAGGCAAATGCCATCCTCACCATCGTCTCCTTCGTTTCAATTATACCTCCCAGAGCTGGAGAGCAGATTACACTTCCCACATCACACAGACTTTCTTCGTTTCAGTGGGAAACCAACGACCAGTTATCCTGTCACTGTCTGCACATCCCATTATGGTAACGAACAGAAGTCATCAAATTATAATACTCTTAATCACACTAAATAATGCCTTGCGCTACAAGTTGCCCCATTAAAATCAATGGCCTATTTGTAGAGCGGAGAAGATCTCAGTGTGAGTAATGACATTAAAATCCCTCCCTGGCTGGGAATGAAATTTAAAACTCCCTGGTGCCTCCCAATCTACCTAACAAACAACGGGGGAAAGGTATTGACTGTTAATGTATCCATGTATATGATGTGTGTTTGTAAAATAGAGTTGTGACTCAAATTCAGCAGATGAGGAGCATTTAATAAGAAGGGACGCTCGCCTATGTCAGCCTTATTGATTGGGGCCACAATGGTGTCTCCTGCTGACAAAGTAAATTATTTGCTCGGCCAAGGCAGCTAGAAGAAAGCTCACACAGCCTGTTTGATTTCAGCTGGGTTTTAATTTTCCTTGGGGGAGAGGGAAAGCACAACGCTACTGGGCGGTCTCGAGGAGAAGGAAACAGCGTAATGGCCACGAGCCACCTTCCTTCCCTACAAACAAAAAAAAAAAAAGTCACCAACAGCTCAACTTGAAACCCAGTGTTTTGGCAAAGCATTCCCAGGACACCTACGTAGGTTGGGAAGCTCTGATTGCTGCCAAGCCAAGCACTGATGTTGTCCCCAGCCAAGAGAGAAAGACCAGGCGATTTTGTCATGAAAACCCCCAGAGGAGCCTGCCTGGTTAGACACACACACACACACACATGCACACGCGTATTTTCCCATCCTCTTAAGCAAAACAGACACAGGAGAGCAGCTCACAAGGACCGAAGAACTGTGAATACAAAATCCTAGGAAAAACTAGGAGGGGGAAGGGGGGAACCTTCCAAACTCCAGCCTTGGGTTTTTGGTTTCATTGTTGTTTTTTTTTTTTTTAAATTGAATTTAACTGTAAGCCACGAAGGGTCACAAGGTTGAAGGAAATAACAGCTTGAAGCGCATGACGGTTGTGGGAGGGATTGCCTCTCCGTCCCGTGCAAGCAGCACCTACCACCGCGCAGGTTCCTGGGGTCTCCAGCATCACAGGGGATGCTCAGCAGCATCGCAGGTCAGCAGGGCTGGGCGGCTGCGAGGTGGTAGGAAAGAAATGGTGCCAGGAGACAGTAATGCCTTTTCATTATCCTAAAAGCTTAGGAAACTAATTCAAAACCCAAAGAGGGTTAAACAGGATTAGAAGCATTCTTCTTTTCCAAACGCGGCAAAGAATAATCAAATTGTTATTCAAAACAGGGAGTGGATAGTGTTTAATATATCAAGCATGCTCTTTGCGAGGGTTTTTACCTCCCACATGCACAAATCTCTTGGCTATCAGGCTTGCTGCCATTTCTCTTTGAGGGCATCTGAGGTGGGACATGGGAGACCTTGCTCCTCGGGGAGGGGACGTGCCACCAGCACGGCAAAGCCGCAGGGCCAAGGAGGAAAGGAGCGTGTGAGAGCAGCACGCATGGGGAAGCAACAAACTTGCTCCAGCCTACAAGCAATAAGGCTATTCACTGCGATTCTGTTGTTTTCAACGTAAGGAGCTTTTTGTCTGTTAGTTATATCTGTGTGCAAGATGCACCTCGCAGCCCCATCTGCTCTGTCGCATTTTGAGGAAGCTTCAAGGAGAGGAAATAACCGTTTCCAAAACTACCCTCCCTTTACAAAAAAAACCCCAACCGGCTCTCAAATCAACGCATAAAAAAAGCAACAAAAGTGATTCTCATCTGCTGGGCTCAGGATACCTCATGCCTGTGACTGCCTTGATTTTAAATACCCATGTTTTTGAAATCCTACTGCAGAAGTACGGAGGCGTGTGATAGATAGTAAACTGTTTGTTCATCAAATTCAATTAAAGACAATGGAGAAAGCAAGAAGTATGAGTGTAATAAATAAATATATAATGAATTTGTTCTCAAACGGGCAGATGAAGGAAGAAGGCCCCCCCCGTATTACTTGTGTCTTTGTTACATCTTCTGTTTAAAGTCACTGTTGTGTGAAAACCTGATACGTAATAAATTAGCAAATTCCTGAGTGACATATCCTGATAAGTAAACAAGCACTAGCCCTCCCTGCTTCATGCTGTCAGGATGACCCTAACAACAGTACGTGCAGCTGCAGAAAGATACCAGGGTGCCATAGAAAGGGACTGTGGTGGGAGGTGAGGTGTAGAAAGGAAAGATTTGCGGCTCCTTGCCTAGCGGTGATGAAGAGGAGCCATCAGCCTTCATCCCCACGACCCCCGACGACCACCACAAGGAGGCACTGAGCAAGCGCAGTGGGGAGGAGTTCATGGAAATGACTTCTTGGGGCTAATTTTAATACGAAGCAGGGACAAGTCATGCATATGTATAGGCATATTTGGGAATCTTATGTATATGTAACACCTCGTAGTATAACATTGAGGAAAATCAACATACAGGGCGCGCCTTTGGAGGGAGCAAGGGTCTCCCGGGCCGCCCAGCGCTGTTTTGCTTGCTGACTGCTTACTCAATAAACTTGATACTAAATTTCATAATGACTCCTATAAATTATTTAAGGGAGTAACATATAACAAGGCGGATGTATTTGTAGTGCATCAGACCCCACATGAAGGGCTTGCAGTAAAGAGGGACTGGATAAAATTCCTCCTGAAAACCAAACTGGTGTTTCTTCCTCTTTCTTTCCTGTCTACGGTTTTCATGAAAGGACTCACTGTTGTGGCCTGAAGCATCTACAAGGTGTTAGGACAAATAACCATTGGAGACCAGGTTGCAAGGTGTGTGTCTACATGAAGACAAATGCTAAAGCATGGCAGGAGTCCCCACAGGGTACCTGCTCCTGCAGTTGTGCCAGGGGAGTTCAGCAGCATTTACTGTTCAGATCTTCTGCCTCCACCCACAACAGAAAGGGAAACCTGCAGCTCCTGGTCAATACAAGAATGCATCAAGTTTGGACTAGATGACCTCTAGGGGTCCCTTCCAACCCAAATCACTCTATGTTTCTATGAAGTCTTTCCAGGCTGTATGTTATAAAGCTTGCATGTGAGATGTAACTCCATTGTTTCCCTGGACTCCATGGTCACTGAATCTCTCTGCATCTCAGTTCCCCCAGCAGTAAAAGGCTTTCATAATCCTAAAGGGGAAAGATGATAGCATCTCACAAGGCATTAAAGTAGTGTCCTCCTGAAAACAGGCAGACAGTGTTGCTGGTGCTGATTGCTATCTGACACCCCTGAAAGCTGTTACGGCAGGGTTCAAGGGGGCAGGCAAAACATTTCAAGCTGGTGCCTGAGCGTGGCTCCCTGATGTGGGGATGCTGAGCCACCACAACGCCAAAGCCAGCAGGAGCGACACAGGGAGAGAGCCGGGGTCCAGCCATGCTCACTCGCAGGTCCCCCTCGCAGGCCTGGGGCAGCGCCGTGCACCCGCTGGGATAGGGGCACATGCAGACCAAAGCCACGTCCCCTACGTCACCCGTCATCCCACAGGTCAAGAGCCAGAAGTCCCTTCTGCCATCCATCACCTCCACCCTGCGACAGCACCCGCAAAGCCTGGGAAGGCTCCTGTGAGAAAGGCAAAGGAGTCAATGGTCTCTGGAAGGTAAAGCACTGAAGTACCCGCTGTACCGAAGGGCTTTCTCTCCACCAAGAAGCACAAGCCTTTCCCAGTAGCTTCTGCAGTTGCAAGAGTTTCTGAAATACTTCTTGCACCAGTTTGAATACTTTGTGCAGTAGTGGCAGGGGATCAGCTGGGAGAAGCATCTGCTTTGCCCTCACGTCCCGATGGGAGAAACGCAGGTGGGTGTGCTGTGTAGGCTCCCCACTGTCGTGGTTTAACCCTGGCTGGCAACTGAGCCCCCCCAGACACTTGCTCACTCCCCCCCTGCCCCAGTGGGATGGGGGAGAGAATCGGAAGGGTAAAAGTAAGGAAACTCATGGGCTGAGATGAAAGCAGTTTAACAGGGAAAGCAAAAGCTGTGCACAAGCAAAGCAAAGCAAGGGATTCATTCCCTGCTTCCCATGGCAGGGGGTGCTCAGCCATCCCCAGCACAGCCGGGCTCCATCACGTAACGGTGACTGGGGCAGACAAACGCCATCGCTCCCAACGTCCCCCCCCTGCCTTCTTCTTCCCCCCAGTTTCTATCCTGGGCATGACACCCCATGGTCTGGAATAGCCCTGGGGCCAGTTGGGGTCGGCTGTCCTGGCCGTGCCCCCTCCCAGCTCCTTGTGCCCCTGGCAGAGCAGGGGAAGCTGAAAAGTCCTTGCCTGGTGTAAGCCCTGCTCAGCACCAACGGAGCCATCGGGGAGTGACCAACATTCTGCTCCTCCGAAACCCAAACCCCAGCGCTGGGGCCGCTGCTGGCAGGAAAATTAACTCTATTATCTGAACCTGACTATTTTCCCTGACAGCTTGCTTATACCTGACCATCAAATTACAGAGCATTGTTCTGAGGGAAAAAGAAAAGGAATCAATTCAACCAGTGAGATATCTGGCAGACTCTGACTGTGAATGTCATATCCTTTGGCCCAGGCACTGGTTAATTTGAAGTCACTGAAAAAACCTCCCCCAAAAGTTCTTGGCATTAGCTGTACAAGCATGTAAATTTTGTCTCTTAGTAAAAATTTTTAGTGAAAAAGTATTTGTGTTTGGGTTTGATTGTTCTCAGTGAGGAGCCCCTGAGTTCTTAGTTTAAGCCTCAAACCCTTTAGCAGAGTCACCTTTCACTCTTACATGACTTTCATTGGAGAAATAATGAGCTCAAATTAAAATATTCCAACCTGAAGGACATGCAGAGCTATCCTCTCCCTCCTCCTCCTCCCTCATGCTCATCTCCCTTTCAGCAGCACCATTTCAGGTGGATGAGGACAGCTCTGAGCCGTCACTCACCCCTCTTGCTGCTCCCCACCGCGTTGCTCTGCTCCTCGGCCAAGGCAGACCCTCGGGTGTGGGGCAGACCTGGGTCTCTCCAGGTCCTGCACATTGGGTCTCCAAAGCCAGCTTGTTTTCTAGGCACATAATGCCGGTAATGATGCACTGGCTATGCCCTCTCCTTGCTCTTCCAAAGGGGGAAAATGGAACTCCTAATTCCTGACGCAAGTCTCGTCTCCCTGGGTGCTGGGAGCTAACTGGCTCTGCAACACACACTGCTGCAAAAGCCAGGTGGCTGCTGAGCCTCTTGGCACATCCTTATGCTTTTTGTTGAAAACAGCAAATAATGAGACAGATTTTAGTCAATGGACATGCACTAATTGACATCAGTTGTGTTGTAATTGGTAGAGGAGAAAGTATATGGTTATTAACATTCAAAGAAAAAAAGAGGTCTAGATTTTTCTGGCCTTTTCTAAATGATAAAGCTCTCTTCCTCTTTGAACCTGACAAAAATGAGCTGCAGAATTGGAGAAGCAGCACTTTGTGAGAGATAAAAAAACTACAGCCCTAGATGCTAACCTGGTGATTTTTCATTTGAATCCGTGCATTATCAGCGGAGATCAACCTGCACGCAAGCAGGCTCAGATTATAAATAGGGCGCGGCAGGAGTTTTCAAAAGCACCTTTTTCAGTGGATAGTATCCGCCAAAACCAGAGCCTTTTCCAGGAACACAGGAGTTTTGACAAGTTCTGGGTGTGAAGCGGGGCCAGACGTTCACCTGGCAGCTGACGCATTCGCCGATGGATGGGAAACACATTTTCAAGTTGCTGCTCGACCTGATTCATACTGAAACCTTGGACTTGCTCTTAGGCAGAGCTGCTGCCTGCTCCGGTATGAGCCCCACACCCTGTAAGAAGGATTTAACATCTCCACTGGTTGTCTCGCTGAAGAGCAGGAAAGGTTTTATAACACTGAACTCCCCACAGCCAAAAACCCCTGTTTCCTCCCCACTCCTTTTCCTCCCCCTGAAACACTGATGACAACTTCCCCGCACCTCTCGCCAACGACATTACCTTTGACTACAGGACACACTGTAGGCTATTTTAAAACAAAGCATCTAGGATAGTTTTAGTTTCAACCTCATTTCAAGGATATAAAATTGAACATAATATCAACAGGCTCTTCTTCCATAACATGTCAAGGGAGGTTCTCGTCCCCCTCTACTCTGCCCTGGGGAGACCCCACCTGGAGCACTGGGTCCAGTTCTGGGCTCCCCAGGTCAAGAAAGATGAGGAACTCCTAGAAAGAGTCCAGAGGAGAGCTACTAGGATGATAAAGGGACTGGAGCATCTCCCCTAGGAGGAAAGGCTGAGGGAGCTGGGCTTGTTCAGCCTGGAGAAGAGAAGGCTGAGAGGGGATCTCATCACCACCTACAAATATCTCAAGGGTGGGTGTCACGAGGACGGAGCCAGACTCTTCCCAGTGGTGCCCAGCGCCTGGACGCTGTCCTGTGTCCCCTGCTCTGGGTGAGCCTGCTTGAGCAGGGGGGTGGCACCGGGTGAGCTCCCGAGGGCCCTTCCAACCCCTGCCAGGCTGGGATTCTGGGATTCTGTGATGTCCCAGGCTCCAAAGATAATCTTCTTATGAATTCAGGGTCAGACGGAGGCTGGAAAACAGCTGGCCAAAAAATAGTAATAAAACGTTCTTAACTTCCACTGCAGTTCTGCAGAAGTTTTTACAGAGCTGCATAATTCTGATGTGTCACCTAGGACAGCCAAAGTGACACAAAAGAGAGGGGAATTTTTTTGTTGGGTTTTTTTTTTTTTTGGGTCCTGAGGGATGTGCAGTTCTTTCTCATTCACATAGGATGGATGTTCTCAATGTCTGGAAGCACCTTTTTAATTCATAGCCTTAAAGAGAAGGCAAATTGGTGAATGAATTTGTTTCTTTCCTGGTTTTACAGGGAATAGCTTCAAAAGAAAGCACATCCAGCACTTTCACATGGAATTCAGGTCAGGCTTGCACAGAGATTCATCAGATGGGTTTCTCTGTCTGACATCAGAGAAATTGCACAGGGTTTTTGACTGGATCATGATAGACCTTTGCTATTATTTGGAACAAAGGAGAAGCCTTATTATTTTCTGCTACGTATATCTTCCCCTGTCCCCATTGGTACCACTCATATAAAATGGAAATAATTGCATCTTGCTGCCACCAGATGCCAAGGAAGTCAGCAAAAATAAGGGGCAGGAATGGGAATGTGACAAACAGGTTGTGTTTCAAGATCCTTCTCATTTTTTGTTCATCTTTTTTATTTGTGTCACTGTGACACAAGAATTAAGTGGGTGCTGCTCGAATCCAGGAGAGGGTCCTTCTCAAGCTGTGGTAGCAGAGGGAGCATGGAGAAAAGCAGTGAATGTCCCTCACAGGAGCAGGATGCATTGCAGCCTGTTTGGTTTTTTTTACCTTCCAGCATCTCTTAGCGCTACTTTTTTGGGGGAAACATGCCCCCAGCCATCTCCCGGTCAGAGATGAGCATAGCTGATCCTGCCTTGGGGTTTGCTCTCTGAAACAGCTTACCAGTTCCCCCTTGAGGAGGAAATCCACTTTGCTCCTCAAAATCTTGCTCACCTGTTGAAGATATTCCTTCGGGAAGAAGCCTGGGAGCTTCTGCAGTGAGAAGAGCAGCAGCTGGGGCACCTCAGGCCTGTCCAGGGTGTGACTGCACACCCAGAGCGGTGCAAACACCTGCACATCCCCATGGGCAGTCCTAACACTCCTGTGACACGAACACGGACGTGGGTGCCTGCACAGGGACCCTGCACTGTCCCATGGCCCCTTGTTCTGCTTATCTGGGGGCTCCTTTAGAAAAAAAAAAACCACCACTGCAAGTCCATCTATTACCGCAAGAAACCATCAAGGTGTGCGCAAAATCTGGTGATCAGGGCATTGAATCCATTGCCAGATCTAAACGAGCCATCAGGATGGCCAGGTCTCTCTGGGAAACAAGTATTATTTGGGATTGTCCATATCATCATTGGGATCATCTTTATCGTCTCCAGCACTGAAACCCAGTGGGACAGAGCCTGAAGGCTCGAGGCCAAAGACTATGGTGATCCATGCTCTCGCAGCTTTCGCTGGTGCCACAGAGGTTGATGCCAAGAGCAACACTGGTGTGTTATCATCATGTTGGTTAGCCTGGATGAGAAGACAACTATGGTGTTGAGACAAGCAACCCACTGCTTTCAGGTAGCTGTACTGTTTTGGAGGCAGAAGGAGATGGAGTACACCTGGACAGTGCTCTGCAGTACGTACGGGACATCCAGCCAACATCCCTCTGCTTCCAGATCCTTGAGCCTTGCTGTGGGTTTGGCAGAAACACCCCAGGAGTTGGGTGTGGAGGGGGAAAACCCAGGAGTTTGTATTTCAGGGGAAGTTGGACAAACTGTTTTCCCCTGAGAGCTTTTGTAGCTAAACTGTATTGTTCCATAAAGATCAAAATGTTTTGTGGGAACATGTCAGTTCTGACACCATTTTCTAAAGAAAGGAGTTGAAATGAATCATTTCAGCTCCCTCATTTTGATAAAGATAAAATGTGTCAATAATAGTGAAATGTTTTGATAACCTCCAAAACACTCCTTTGGATAAAACTAAAAATGTTTTGACTCTCCTAGCAAGGATAAATGCAGATGTTATTCTTGTGTTCTTCTTGTCTATTTGTTTTTATCAACCACCAACGTTCTCTTCTCACTTTCTTATCCTTGCACCATTGAATTCCACAGATCACTCAAGAAATCCAAATGTGTATCTAAATTCCCTAAAACAAGAATGTCTTTTGCATTAGTTTACTGTGTATTCCCTTTTGCTGAATGTGAATCCTCCAGCATCCAGAGTTCACCCCATGTAGTGAGCGGGAGCCAAGGTTACTGAGCAGTGAAGAAATTCAGGCCTTTTGGAAACCGAATCTCAGCGGGGTCAATACAGAATGGGTGTACATGGGTTAGCAGTGTTAATTCATAATTGCAAGGAAATGAAACAATGCTGTCCCTCTGTTTAATTGGCAAAAGAATTCCTATCATCTAAGTTGAGACCTTAATGAGCCTTTTTGCTCCAGCTGTCCTTGCTCCTAATGCAGGGGGCTCTTAAAACACTCCATCTCCTTGCAGAGGACAGGGCTGCAGCCTCACCATCTGCATGGAGGAATGGCTCACCCAGAGCTGCTGTGGCCCCAACAAAGGCCTTGATATGAACGGAATCTCAGTCTGCACTCCTCTGACGCTCGGCTGGAGCAACAGTGCCTACTTCAACCTTGTCCACAAGGTAGTCCAGACCCTCTACTCTGCTCTGGTGAGACCTCACCTAGAGTACTGCGTCCAGCTCTGGAGCCCTCAGCACAAGAAGGACATGGAAGTGTTGGAGTGGGTCCAGAGGAGGGCCACAAAAATGATCCGAGGGCTGGAGCACCTCTCCTATGAGGACAGGCTGAGAGAGTTGGGGTTGTTCAGCCTGGAGAAGAGAAGGCTGTGGGGAGACCCAATTATGGCCTTTCAGTACCAGAGACATCGTTTTGTGGCATGGGGGAATGTACAAGTTACTGTGGAAGGGCTTAAAAGGTGGTGATTTCCAGCTGTATTTTTAAGGGAATGGTATAAAAATGGGACGCAAATGTGATGGGAACTCTACTGGGGGGATGGTTTTAAACTAAAGCAGGGGAGGTTTAGACTGGATCTAAGGCAGAAATTCTTTCCAGTGAGGGTGGTGAAACCCTGGCAGGGGTTGCCCCGAGAGGGGGTGGAGGCCCCATCCCTGGGACCATTCCAGGCCAGGTTGGCCGGGGCTGTGAGCAACCTGATGTGGTTCAAGGTGTCCCTGCTCCTGCAGGGGGGTTGGGCTGGGTGACCTCTAGGGGTCCCTTCCCACCCAAAACATTCTAGGATTCTATGATTCCTATTTATGCTTCCCTTCCCTTCCCTTCTCTTCTCCACCCCTGCATTGCAAACATTGTCCAACATGTGTGCATGGGATCAGTCATATCTTGTCTCCAAGATTCCATGTGAAAAAAGCTCAATAGATTATTAAAATGGATGCCGTCTTCCTTTCTTTACCTCCTGGCTGCTATAACAGAGGCCTTGACTATGTATCTATACAGGCTCAGCAAAGCCAGTAGGAATTTTTTCAGTAACCGAATCAAATCTAAGCTGCTGCTGTTCTAAAAATACAAGTTTAATAAAATTCTATTATTTTTCCACCTATATTCAGATTTTAGGAGTAATTTTCATTCACTGTCTTGTAGCACACGTCCTGCTGTTTGCCATCTGGGAAAGTGGTCTGATGTTGAGCTTCAGTGGTCCCTCAGTGGTACCTAGCTTTTATCTTCTCTTCGGAGAGGAAGCTGAAGCGTTGTCAGTGGTAACAAGGGCAAAGAAAGATGATAGTCTTTAGGTTTAATTTAGAGAGTAATTTTAAAGAAATTCCCTTAATTTAAGCATAGGCTTGAGTCAGTAAAGCCATTACTTTCAATACACGCATAGCTTGAGTTTGGGTGCTACCAAAATATATGCATGCATATGCACATGCACAGGAAGCCCACTTCATCAAAAGAAAACAGGCCGTGAAGCATTTAAATGTACGCCTGCTTTTAAAAACCTGCTATAATATGTATATCATGTGCTTACGTGTGATGATGAATTCATGTCTTTGCTTCGCATTGGGCACGTGGCTGAATGGCATCTTTAATCTTTTGTCAAACCAAAATAGTCATCCAGGCCCTTACTGCCTGAAGCACACAAATCCCTTCGAACCCACTGCCTTTGCAGCCACCGCATGGGTGGTTTCTGAGCGTGCAACATCACAAGGCCCCAAATTTGGTGTACGGTTCAAGCTGGGGAAAAAAAGAGGTGCAAAGAGGTTGCTGGATCGGGATGTTCCTCTTGGTATTTTCTGGCTGAGCCAGAGAAATGGCATTTTCATCACGTTTTTTTCCCCCAGTGGATGGAGATTAGCTACGTGCAGTGGTTTTTTCCTGCTGTTTCAGCTAGGAAAGTCAGGCATACTTTACTGAACTAGCATTGATAGGTGTCATAGGAAAAGGCAATAGGCCAGTTAATTTATCGTGGTATTTGTTTCACGATGACACCACCGGTTTTCAGATGTTTTACAAAAGAATTTGTGCTCAGAGAAACAAGTGGTTTGCTGGTGCCTGGATTGCTTTCCCCTTGGGCTCATCAGTAAAGAGGGATTGTTTGCGTGAGTGTGGCTTTAATTAATATTTTGTAACATGCTGAGAGGCAATTGCATATCACTAGTTTTAAAGACATTGGTTCCTAAAGAAAGAATGGTAAAGCCATCACCATAGGACTTTTTTTTAAACAACTCCTCTAATTAAGGAACCTGCTGAGCAAAGCGTACAGACACATGATTAAGTCCATCTGTATTCAGCCAGGCATGTAGGCACATGCATAAAGTTTGGCACATGCTTTACTCAAGAGGAATTGTCTGATGAATTGGGACCTAACAGAAAGCAGGGGAGATACACCGTGCTCTTCTCTTAACGATGCGATATTTTACATACTAGTAACCAGCCATTGCACAATATGGATTTTCCCCCCCTTTCTTTTTTCCCTTGCAAACACCTCGACATAATATTTCTTGGCACATTTTTGTCAAACTTAGTGTTGAATATTGAACGACTTGGTGAAGAAAAGGAGCTGCACGTTTCAAACCTCCCTGAGCTCCGAGAACCCGGAGTTCAGCCCTCCGCTCCTGACAAGGATGACAAAGAGGTTGCTGTGAGCACCTCCTATGTTTCCATCTAATATGAGATTTCACATTCAACATCAAAGCGGGAATTTTGCACGGAAAAGCATCCCAGTGACAAGACAATGTCCTTCACAGGCTAAGTCAATTTTAATTTTTTAAGCCATTATTATTGTTAGGCAGCAAAATGTGCGGTGCATAAATCTCATCCATTACTGATGGCTTTTGTTTCATGAATAATCAAGCCAATTCGATTCAGAAACAGGCAAAACAAGATAAGGCTGTGAACGTCCTTTGCGGATGGCCACATACACCACGGGTACAAACCCATCGAGCTGCACCGACCCCACCAGACCCACTCTGATTTTCACCCTTGGAGGATCTGCCCCTGCAGTGCAAAAGCCACTTGATGTCCCAGGGGGGCGCCCGGGGGATCCTCCTGGAGGTAAGACAGCTTTTCTTTGCTATGGTTTTTGAAGTCCTATTTTTGAGGTGTGTGGTCCAAGAAACACGTCATGATGGAGATGTGATTCCCATCACCAGCGCTTGGTTTAGGCTCGGTGGGCATTGTGCTGTGGGTGGAAAGCTCCCAGAACTATGTTGAACCTGCTGGCACCATGACCTCCTTCTGACCACCTGATATTCACATTTTATATTCCCCATTGCCTTTGGGACAACAGAAATGCCATAAACTTGAGTGATTATTTTGCTTTTGAGAAATTAAACCATCACTTTCCCAATTTTAATTCTTTTTTTTTTTTTCTTTTTTTTAATGAGGTGGTGATGCTGAAAAGGGCAAAAATAATGAATATTTTGAAAGATGTGGAAGCCAGGCCTGTGCTTTCCCTGCAAGCTGTGCGGGAGGTGCCTGTAAGAGATGCAGGAATAATAATTATTTAAAAAAAAATACCTCCATTCGGATATGTTTCTAGTAGCACCACAAATCCCAATGACCATATTTTAAGATTAAGGCTCCTAGGTGACTACATTGGGTTTTTCCCTTCCTGTGAAGAAGATCTGGTTGGATCAATGAAACTGTCCCATTTCAGAGAAATGACAACTGCCTTCTCAACGTGAGGCAGTGATGAGCAGGGACCACTCAAGGGAAGTGATCTGGATTTCCTGGAAAAGCCATCCAGGATTAAACAATGCTTTAAGGCAGTGAAATACAGAGACTGGAGAGCTGAAGGGGAAATCTATAGCTGCACGTGATAGTCCCTCCTTCTCACCCCAAGCGCTGTCTACAGTGGCCATAGGAAACACCGCTCGTATAAAACCAAATGTGCTGTGCAAGGAGGGGAGGAAGAAGGAAGGGAAGCGTGGTCTTAGTGTGCGTGACTAGGGGAATAGGAATGCAGGAAACAATATTCACTCTGTACATGGCATTGCTGAGGCCATTACTGTAATAGTGGGTCCAGTTTTGGCATCTGCGCTCTGAAAGGAGATTGATAAATTGAAATGTCTGCACAGAGCTGCTATCAGAGGGTTCTTTACAGAGAGACACTAAATGCATTCACTTGTGTAAAAAAAAGAAAGTTAGGAGTTTGCTTGAGCGCAGTGTATAAAGGATC
The DNA here is from genome assembly GCF_000687185.1 of Egretta garzetta. Lineage (NCBI taxonomy): Eukaryota > Metazoa > Chordata > Aves > Pelecaniformes > Ardeidae > Egretta > Egretta garzetta. The sequence continues at coordinate 670,593 of NW_009258668.1, forward strand.
CATGAAAGGGCAAAAACATTCCTCTTCCTGAGCAGCTCTTTAATTCAGGACTCTGAATCCAATGACTATAAATAAAAGCCAGGAGAGCTGCACTGATGGAAAAGGTACTAGTTTTTCGAGTCGTCTTTTTTTCCTTTTTTTTTTTTTTGAATGAGGATTTTGGAATAGAGGGATGTAAGCAAATCTTCACAACCTCCAAACCAAGCCCAGAAAACTCTCTGGAGCCACACTCGGCCCTGGACACACAGAGGAGCAGCCCATAGCAGTCACTGCAGCAATTTCTCCACTAGCTGCTGATCGGAGCTGCCCATCCTGGTGGTCCCTCCCAGACCCAACTTTTATGAACCCAGGAATCCTCCTGGCACTTGTAGGCTGGGATGCAAAAACGCCAACGTGAGCTGATTTTCTGGCTCATCTTTTATGCTATGAATATTTTATAAGCCAGCTTGTTGGCTGGGATAGGAGAGACATAAAGAAGTGAAGCAACCCACTTCAGTCACCGTGAGCTTCTTTAGACAAACATAATGCAATTTGAAAGCCTCAACGCCAGATGTGAATGTGGGTTTGACTTAAGGGCTCAAGTCCCAAAATCACAATGAAGACATAAAACTGACAGTGCAGAGAAGCAAACTCTGAGCAAACAGGGTCGTGAGACACCGAGATCTATATCAGCCTGCTGCTACCAATTTTTTCCACTTTGGATCAGGGGTCAACTGCTGACCCATCACTTGGAGCATGGGGTGGAGGTTGTTTCTAATGATCCTTTTGGAATTGGGCTCAAATCTACTGCCCTGAAACAGCTCAAAAAAAAAAAAAAAAAGAAAGAAAGAAGGGAATGGCTTAAAGTTAAATTCCTAACGGCTGCCCTGGTTTGGGGAAAAAATCTCTGTAGTTGTAGAGCTTTTTTGACCATGGTACCTGGGAAACAGTTTCCTGCTCCTCCTTGTAATTCTGCCAAGACACATTTTGGAGTGTTGATTGGTGCTGGTTCTTACTTTATTTTTGGAAAATGTTCTTCACACCTGGGTCTCGAAAGACCTGCAGACCCAGAGCAGCATGAGCCGAGCTGCCTCACACAAAGTGAGAATTGAAATGGCTTGATTAATGTTGTGAACATTGTTAGGAAGAGGAGAAGGCCAACAGGTTACCAGTGTCAGCTTTCAAGATGTCTTTTAAAGTTCTTAAGAAAAAAGAACCCCCAAACCCACAACATTAACAACACAGAGGGTTTTATTTGCGCTTACCCTAAGGTCATTAATTCCTCTGGGTCCTGCTATGTCCCTGAACTTTAAAACTCTTTGTACTTTCAGAGTGGTGTAGTGGGGATTTGGAATTACTCTCCAAAATTAGATATTACTTTTTCCTGAATCTTATTTCTAGTTGCAAATTAGCCGTTTTCAGCTACTGGGGAATGTTGTGGCTAATGACAAAAGAAAATCAAACATAGCAAAATACATGATCAATTTTTCAAAAAACAGATTATTGTTTTTACAGTACAAGAAGGACATTGACCTGTTAGAGTGGGTCCAGAGGACAATGGTGAAAATGGTCAGCGGCTGGAAAACCTCTCCTATGAAGAAAGGTTTAGAGAGTTGGTGTTGTTCAGTCTGGAGAAGAGAAGGCTCCAGGGAGACCTAATTACAGCCTTTCAATATATAAAGGGAGAGTTTTTACCAAAGCCTGTAGTGATAGGACAAAGGGCAATAGTTTTAAACTAAAAAAAGGTAGATTTAGCTAGGAGATAAGGAAAAGATCTTTTACAATGAGGGTTGTGAGACACTGAAACAGGCTGCCCAAAGAAGTTGTGGATGTCCCATCATTGGAAGTGCTCAATTTCAGGTTGGATAGGGCTTTGAGCAACCTGATCTGGTGGAAGGTGTCCCTGTCTGTGGCAGGGGGGTTGAACTAGGAAGGTGCCTTCCAACCCAAACCATCCTGTGATTCTATGATTTCAGAGGTTAGAAACACAAACTTCCTTAAAATAGCTGTTATGAAATCTCCAATTAGCAGTATTTTCAGGTAGTATGTCCATGGAGAATACAGTAAACAGAGAAGAGTTTATTTTTTTTTCTGTTTTGCAGAACTGTACAGCACCTAGCACATGATGGTCTATGGATCACCGGCATCTGCACCAAGGAAATCAGAAACCACTTGTGCTCAAGAAAATTGTTATGGTTTCTATAATCAAGGTAAGAGTCGTTATAGTCACCCAGCAGCTGTCTGCAATACAGATACCTGCATCTGAACCAGCTGCAGTAGCAATCCTCACTCAGGGGAGAAAAGTAGGGAACTCAGGAGTGTGACTCTTTTGGAGTATTTTAGTCCTCTATATTATCAGACAGGGGATGACAAAAGGAGTCTGAAGCTGCTGGGGTTCTACGGTATAGCCACCAACACCCCAAGTGCACCACAGTCCACATCTCAGTGGTCACTGAAGTCCCATGAGATGCACCAGTGCAGAAAGGGGTCAATAGCATCCTTGCAGTTCTCCCTCCTTAGTCTCAGCATGAGCATCAGGTGTGTGTGGTCTCTCAGGATTTTAATTTCATTAGTGAAATAAAGCACACTGATATATTATTTCTTCTGCCTGAGACTGTCTCCACATCTTCGTTGTCGCCTGGCCAAAACTTTCCAGTGTGCTCTGCAGACTCTGAGATCCATAGAGGCCTCTGTGGCTCAAGCTGCCCTGGTCCTTGGGCTCCAGTTTGTAGCTCATAACACCAACGTCTCTTCCTCTTTGTGATTTGCACGCTTAAATGCCCTTGGTTTGCTCAGGAAGGCAGAATTTGGAAGAAATAACCAGCATCTTCCTGAATCTCAGCTCAAGGAAGGAAATAAACCTCAGTAGAAAGAGCCAAATGTTAACAACATGATTGAGAAAAGTCCCCTAGCTTTAGAGTAGTTCTCATGCAGGAAATGGATGAGAAAAAAAATTAAATAAAACCTAGAAATCAAATCTAAAGGTCACTGAGAAACAGGGAAGAGTGTTCAGGGAAGACTTGTGCTTACTTCCAGGGAGAATAGGCCCAGCACTTGATACGGCTTCCTACATAACAAGTCCAGCAGCAAAGAAATGTCCTTCTCCATCACAGCAGGGACTGAAGATGCCTGGCAAAGTCTGTGTCAAAACGTTTTTTGGGGTTGTCAGACAGGGCAGGGTTTTTTACTTTACATCCAAACCTTTGCTATAGCAGGAGGAGAATGGAAAAAGTCATAGCACTGTCTGGGCATTCCTTGGTTATTATGAGATCAAGGTTTGTCTACATATGGAAATAAATGAATATGTACCCCTGAAAGGTCACTTCTTCAGTTTGCCCTCTGAAAACAGGGGACGTACTTTAGCTTGTACCAATTTCATACTGATTTACCTCTCCTGCTTTCAGGAAATTTGTTTCTGGTTTATACTGTAGTAAAGAACAAATATCAAGTCCGAAATCTCTTTGTAAGACAAGGACAAAGGCTCACAGTCTCTGCAAAAATGCGTTTGCGTGTTTAATCTATTAAAGTCTGTAGTTGCACTGAAATCAGAGAGAAAATGTTGCCAAATAAAGATTAAGATTATAAATAAATGCTTCTAGGAGGTGCAAAAATTTTGTCAGAAGAGAACGAGAAGCGTGTTTAAAGCATCTGAGTCCTATAGCTTGGTCAAGAACATTTTATTTTTAATATCCTTATGTAATAGACGTGAATAATTTCTCTGAAGAGATACCTTAGCTCAAACACGATGTGTGAATTTACTACAGGAAATGTTGCATTAAAGTACAGAAAAAGACCAGAAAGCCGGCCTGATTGACAATAACAGTTTTTCTCACCAAAACTGTGTGGCTCTTTTAGGCCTTTAGCAGTGCTACTTAGTGACAGGCAAAAGGGGAGAAATCTCTCTTTGGAAAGTTTATCCCATTTTTTTCAATTAAAATTTTCAGAATGTTGTTGGTCATTTTATCGACTCTGCTTTTAATTTTAGATCCAAGCACCGGTTTTCTTTTCAATAATAATTTCAATAATAATTCTTTACATTTAAGCTCTGAGCTTCTTTTCCATCATGACACATTCTGGTATCATAGTCTCTCTCATCCTGGCAATAAGCCAATGCAGCATCTTCTGCACCCTTTCCATCTCATTTCCTTAAGTTCCTGTCAATCTTTTCATCGGCGCTGGGAACAAAACCCTCAGTCATCTTCCATCACTATCCTGCTCAAAAATACAATGGAAATTCAGCTAGTAGGGGCTGCATCATGTCCATTCATTGGCATTAAACTAGTTCTACAGATTATGTGCTCAGTATCATGTAAGCTTCCCAAAATAGCTGCCAAGCTGTTTCTAAATTTCCTTGGGGATTCTTCCGTTACCACTAGGTCATTCATTAGGTTGTAATGAAGAGACTTGTATAACAAAATTGGACATAAAGAATAAGCGCTGAAAGTTGCAACATCTATTAATGCTTTTGCTGAAGACTTGGTAGAATGAGGCCTTTTTCTGCAAAGCGAGAGAAGTTGTTCAGATGAAAGGAATGCTACTAAAATAGGCTGTGGGAAATGCAGTCTGATTAATGTACCAAGGAGCAAAATCCTTAGGTCAATACAGAGACCACCAAGAAGAGGGCTACAAATGAAATTCTAGACAAGATGAAACATCAAATGAGAAATTTCAAAAACAGTGTCTATGAAAAAAGTAGCCGATAAATCACGTTGTCCGTTTTTTAATCTGACCATATTTCTGTTAGTCAGTTCATTTCTACTAACGGGATGGACCTCAGGGTGAATCAGAAGCAGTTCCATCAATCTCACCAGAGTAACATAACAGTAAAATTGGCCTGAAATCTGAATCAGATTCGGTATCTGCTGGGTAAGCATTAATCAACTCTTACCACTAATTTCTTGTGCAAAGCAAGACGTCACCTGCCTTTTCTGATCTCACGACTGCTAAGGGAATGGTGAGAACTGCAGTTTCGCTCCACTAAGCCTGTAGCAGAAAGTCACCAAAAAGTACAGGGGCGGGGAAAGCCTGGATGATGAGAGGGGCAGAATGTCCCTCGAGAAATACCCTATTGAAGTTCTTGAAATATCACTCTAAATAAATTATGATGTCATAATAGAATATAACGCGGAATGAACATTGTGAATAGAGGTGGTAAGAGGTTCCCTTTTTTTTTTTTTTTTCCCAAATGGCATTAGTAATTTGAAAAAGAGGAGTAAACACTACTTGGAAATAACGTCTCATCCCTGCTAGCACTGGGGAGGCTTCAGAGCTCCCACAGCAGACAATGTGAGCGTACAACTCGTTTATCAAAAGTTACAGCACAGCTTTAATACCCTGCTTGCTAGAACTAGAGTTAGAGCTCTAAAAGCACCTAGGTAGGGCACACATAGGGAGGTATAATCAGCTTTATAGACTAGTTTAAACTTATTCTCCTGAATTCGTCATTTTGAAGCCTAACTCCAATGTTCTTCTAAGGTCCAGTTGACATCTTTAGCTCCACCATCTTTTAATGCTTGCATGCTTAAATCACTTTTGTGGGTGGATGCATTCACCTGTGGTGCTTGGCAGCTGTCGAACTTTTACTTCCACTCTGCTATCATCCCTAACTTTGAACATCCAGCTGTAACCCACCTTGAGAGTCCAACCACCAAGCAAAGCACATTCTATTCCAAAACCTCAGTTTGGAGAGCCTTTGCTTCCCCCCGTGCTGCTGGCTGCAGGGCACCTTCCCGGCAGCGTCATCCTCTCACTGAATCATCCTAATGGAGACTGAAAGATTGCTTTTGTCCCCAGAACCGACAAGCCTGACCTGCAGGGAGCAGTGACACGATTAGCAAGTGATTTCCCAAAGATCTTTGGTTTCCCATAATTTCCGTGCCTGCCCATGCTATTAGATTTAGAAGGTAAAAGCTAATCTCAAGGGATTCTAAGGTTATTTAATGAATACGGGTGTTGATACATAGTGAGTGAGGCTATTCATAGCAAGTTACCATATTAAAATAAAAGATAATATAGCTTAAGGAAAGCACTTCCATTTCCACTAGCATTTCCAAGCAAGCTCTTGGCTTTCCCTGCTCCTTCATGTGGATTATAAATAAAAACTGAAGAGCTGAAGAGCTGTCAGGGAGGGAATGGGAGTTTGCAAAGACAGTGGCTCTTTGGCTAATCTCGTATCACATCAGTGGCTCACAAACTAATTTGATTTGATTCTTGATAGATTTCCAGGAGGTGAAACTCTCCTGTTCACAGTTCTGGAGTATGTGGCTCTATCTGGTAGAGAGCAATGCCTGCTGCCCTAGGGTAATACAACTCTATCACAACCGAAACAAAAATACTCATGGGTGAGTCGCGTTACGTGGCCCCAAACCCAAATGGCATTCAAATTGTTTAATATAACAGAAGCTAAATAACTTAATTCTTGTTGCAACAAGGATTTTCTTCACAGTATTTTCCCAAATACTTTGTTCATTTAAGCTCATTGCTCCTGGTTTTGCCATAAGGCACCAATGAAATAACTTTCATGGTAATGCTCAAGTGACACCCCAGCCGGTTATCCTCTCCCTGTGGGAGAACTTCATTCAACCTATGCAACTTAAGCTACACCGATCTTTTTCTTTTCATCCAGCAACATGATCTTGATTTCTGTTGCTTTTCTCTTGATTCTTGGTTCTCTGTTGCTCTTGCACTCAGTTAACGTCTCTCAGGTAAAACACTCTTATGAGGAGCGGCTGGGGGAGCTGGGGGGGTTCAGCCTAGAGCAGAGGAGGCTGAGGGGAGCCCTCATCGCTCCCTACAACTGCCTGAGAGGAGGGGGGAACAGCCGGGCAGAGGCGGTGCTGAGGGCCAGGGTTTGGGGGTGGGATGGCAGGGGTAAGGGAATGGTTGGGCTGGGGGAGCTGAAAGGTCTTTTCCAACCTAAACAATTCTGTGATTCTATTCTATGGTTCTAAAGTGGTGCCACATATTTTTGGAGGTTGGAGGAACCCGTGATGGTCCTCCCGTGCTCCTCTCTGCTCACTTCTGTCATTTCTGCTCCTGTCTCATGCACCAGATGGTCCTCTCTCAAAGGCTTCTCATGGTTTCTCACTACTACTGAACCTCTCCTGACACAAATTGATCCCATTCACCATCAGGGTTTCCCCAGGAGTCATCCCGCCCTGAGACATGGGTGCAGGGACTGAGACCCCCTTAGGAATAGCAGAGCTGCCATTTTCACAGGAAAGCCATCTACTGCCAGGGAAGAGGGGACACCAAGTGCCCACTAAGGAAATTTCCCATATTCCCAATCCTTCCACCGTCTCTTAGGATGAGGAAGACATAAAGCCTAGGGGAAGGGTTGGGCTTGATGATCTTAAAGGGCTTCTCCAAGCTAAACGATTCTGTGATTGTATGATTGTGCAGCAATGGAAACCAGATGCTTTGTGCCATGAAATCAGAACTGCACTGAGGGGGAGGATTCCTGTCCTGCTCCAGGTTACACTAGAGTGATCGTAATGGTTTTGCTGCCACGCCACATTGAAAACGTGCATTTAAAAAGAGTGTGGAGAGGAATCACCGTGTTAAACCAAACTATTAACATTTACTCTGCTACCTGGTCTATGGCTGTGGTCAATATTGAGGCCAAGATTGTCAGCTTTGGGGAATCTGCCTGGTGTATAACCACACAGTTCTGGCAGCTTCAAAACTAGTCTCCCTTCTCTTGGTTAATATTCTTCTTACAGTGATGAAGACGTAGGGTGCTCCAAATTTTACCAGGGTGGCTATTCTCATTTAGTCTGTGCTTCATTTTCATCACCAGCATCTTTCTGTGGCCATGACCTAAAGCAGCTGACGAGGTCCAGAAGTGAAAACATGAACATCTACAGCTGCCAGGCGCTCACAGCCCTTCTCACATCTCCAGTCCAACTGGAGTCAACCTTCAGGAAGCTTCAGGAAATGTGAAATTGGATTTTCCCCCCATAGCAATGGTCCCCTCCTCACCTGGCCATGCAGAGCCACTAACAGCCTCCGTGTGGAGGTGGACCATAGCTGTCATAGTCAGGCTAGTCCGCCTTCATCTGGTCATCTCTTAATGCTTTTAACAGTTTTAAGGTACTACTTACATATAAGCAAGCTGATTAGGCCTTGTCAGCTACTGTTGTTCCATGGCTCTGACTTTTTATTTTTATTTCAGCCAATATCGATACAAAGCAATTGCTCTAAACAACACAATATGGATATGGGTATGGCATCTGTCTGGCTGTCAGGTCGCTTGGCTGCAAGGTTCCCGCAGAAATGCTCCTTGCCAGGTTTATCCCCACCATTTCTCAACTGGTTCTGCAAAGTTCCTCAAGTTAATGAACAGGGATAAATAAGAGTTTTCATGTAAAAGGAAGATAAAGTACTGCATAAAATCAATTCAGATAGTCTTCCTTATGTGCAAGGCTAAATAAGAATATGCTTAAGCTTTTTGTAGTCCTACATGTCAAGCCTAATTCCCATAACTGGCTGTTTTGCCACAATTTGTATCAGACAAGCAAGGCCACCCGGGGCAGCAGACGGCTCCCACGGTGTCCAGGGGAGGGAAGAAGGAACATCTGATGCTGTTCTTCATTTCTTGCCCGTGCAACCATTTCACGTCAACAAGAGACCAAGGTGATTTTCATTGAACTGGGTTTCCAAAACGCATCTTAGCATGCATTTGGTCCCGGGTTGAATTCTTTACTTTTGCATTAAGAGTAAAGCAATTTTAATAGTACTCAGTGTCCCGAGATTGGTGCATTTCATAGATTGGCGAAATGCACATTATTCCTCTGCCATGCTGGAGTGGGTCTTAGCTCCTATGTATTAATCAGTTTACACATATTTAAGGTACTACTCCGATTCCTGGTCAATTTTATAAAAGCATCAGAATATTCTACTCGAAAGTGAGGAAATATTTTGTGCCCTGGACTTTTCCATCTAGTAAATCCCTTTTGCACACATGCTTATAGTATTTGTCATTTCTTCAAAAAGCTCGACTATTTTTAAGAAGAGCTCTGTGACTGTTACACTGCATTTATAGGTCATTTAAAGCTGGAAAAGAA
>NW_009258668.1:679647-680172 GCF_000687185.1 Egretta garzetta
CCTACATTAACTTCTTCCTGCACGTTTTTGCATCTCCTGTTACATTTTATACTGTGTAACTCAGAACACAGCATGCACCTCCCAATAAGATAAATGGATTACTTGTATTATACAGGATCTTACTCCATTTCAAGCTCGTACCCCTACAGTTGAAATATGGGATGCTTTCTGTTTCATATTTAAATATTTGTTGCTTTAATTTTTTTTAACAAGCATGGCTGTTCTTATTTCACATCTTCTTCACCTGGAGTACTGGGTCCAGTTCTGGGCTCCCCAGTTCAAGAAAGATGAGGAACTCCTAGAAAGAGTCCAGAGGAGGGCAACTAGGATGATAAAGGGACTGGAGCATCTCCCCTACGAGGAAAGGCTGAGAGAGTTGGGCTTGTTCAGCCTGAAGAAGAGAAGACTGAGAGGGGACCTTATCAACACATACAAATATCTTAAGGGCGGAAGTCATGAGGATGGAAGCAGTCTGTTTGCAGTGGTGTCCTGCGACAGGACTAGGGGCAATGGGTGCAAACTGAA
>NW_009258668.1:680195-685720 GCF_000687185.1 Egretta garzetta
GGTGGTACGCCTTTGCCGGACCCCCAGTGCCCACCAAGCCGCTTGATCACTTCCCTCGTCAGCAGGACGGGCGGGGGGAGAATGAGATGGGAAAGAAAGAAAACTCATGGGTCAAGGTAAAGGAAGTTTAATAAAAAAGCAAAAGCAAAGGCCGCGTGCGGTAGCAAAAGGAAAACAAGATTTTATTCTCTGCTTCCCATTAGCAGGCGATGTCCAGCCACTTCCCAGGAAGCAGGGCTTCTGTACGCATAGGCTGTTGCTCTGGAAGACAAAACACCATAAAAGATGAATGCCCCCCCCCTTTTCCTTTTCCCTTAGTTTTTATACCTGAGCTGATGTCACATGGTATGGAATATCCCTTTGGTTGGTTTGGGTCAGGTGTCTTGGCTACGTCCCCTCCCAAGATCTTGCCCCCTTCCAGCCCACTGGTGGTGGTGGGGGGGGAGTGTTGGAGACAGAGCCTTGATGCTGTGCGAGCCCTGCTCATCAGTAGCCGAAACATTGGTATGTTATCAACCCCTTCCTATGTACCAATAGAAAGCACAGCACTGTGCAGCTTGACCCAACACAGAGGTCTTTTGATATAAAAGTTGATTAATTAGTGAAAAAAAAATGTACTTCACAGATTTTGATTTATCTTTTTTTTTTTTTTTTTCCGGGGGAATTACAACAAATTTTTTTTTTTTTTTTTTTCTCAAACCTGTAGCTGATGTTTTTGCACTGGAAATCAGCTCTGAAGCAGGGATGTTTGCAGGCAAGAGAGATGCATATACTGTGCCAGAAAGGAGACAACTCCATAGGCATCCTTCAAGTTTAGAGATTGCACTGATAACCATGGTAGCACGAGGAAGACCAGTGCGAAACCTCTCAGACTCCCTGGGAGGAAGGCAAAGGAGTCCTGATAATGTTGGCCTACTGTTATCCTGTTTGTTCCCATCTCTTCTGCTGTTGAGATGGCCCACAGCTGGTCCAGGTGATTCATTTATATACTGGGAACATTTATCAGGGTGGTGGGAGTACTTCATAACTACTCTACTAATGCTGAAAATGATGTGGTCAGTCCTCTCACCCAGATATTAAGGGTAGTTATCAGTACCAAACTCATCAAATGTAGTGTAAATAGTATTTTGGTGCTCAGCACGGAAAACAACGATGCATCTGAATTCTCTTCTTTCAGAAACATCTACGACTTCTGATTCACAAAGCAATCTGGAGCAAAGATTTTTGTAAAAAATCAAGGTAAAACTGAAAATTAGCTTAATACAAAGCCTTGCCAGTTGACCAGTTTGCTCTGAAGACCATTCAAGGCAGTGCTGTTCTGCTGTGCTGGGGCCAATGAGGGCATTCACAGAGCTGGAGACAGCTCCAGTGTGCCCCGGGTTGACACCATGCCCCACGTAATGGCCTTTGGGCCTCCCTGGCTGGAGCTGACACAGGAAAGACTTTCAGGGCCTTGTCACCATGCAGGGTTTCTTGCTCAGCAGGCAGACCTGCTCTGCAAGCATGAAGATGTCCAAGGACCACATAAACAAAAAAAAACCCAACCCCAAACCCTAGCATTAAAAAAAAAGAATTATGAACTGATCAAATGGGTACATCTGCTGGGTCCTAAAAAGAAAGTTATAGCCTTAGGAAAAGCCACTCAGGTTTCAGAAGACATAGAGATCATATATTGCTTCTTGCCTTTAAGTAAAAAGTGTTTTACGATGTCTTCCTCTTTCCAGCTATTACTTCATAGTGGGAATTGGGCGACAGCTGATATTTACAGGTGTTAAATAGATCATGAAAGCAATGGTTCTTGATCCCTCCCTTCGAAATCTGATGGGATTCACAGTAACTTAATTAGAAACATGGAGAAATAAGATCAGAAGAGGCAGTTGACCTCCAAAAACATTGTGGTAAAAGAACCTATTTTATTAAATGTTGTAAAACAAAAAGACTTTTTGAAAAGGAACAGTACTGAGATTTAGGAGATGCATTTATGTTGCTGGCTCTGCCATAGCTCCCTGTGACCCCAGTCAAGTCATAAAGTCCCTGTTCCTTATGCCGTAAGACAAGTAACGATCCGCTCACTCCTCCGCAACGCCTCTCCTCACCCAGCGTGTTCTGCACTCATCAGGACATTTGCTTACCTTCCTTGAACAGCTCATATAATTCAGCAGGTCCCTGACATCAGATGTTGGCCACAGGGCTCCCACCACTGACTTTATGGAGATAATACATTGAGGTTTTTAGTAGCTGAAGGACGTGGTGGAAGCCAAAAAGCATTAGTGAGTGGAAAAGGGGCTGGCAGATGTGTGGATGCTGCATTTATTAGCACTGGGATACAGCCTCCAGCACAGCCAGCCACCAACCTGCTGTGGCCGGGGAGCTGTAAAGCTCACGCTGTCTTGACCTTACCCTAAAATTCCTTTCTGGCCAGGTCAAGAACAGGATACTGGGGTAGATCTGGCTGCTGGAAGAGCACGCCAATTTATTGCTTGTTTAGTGGGGATTGTCTCAAAGATGTGTGCGAAGGCAGGAGAGCATGTGAAGAACCCCTGGCCAAGTGCCACCAAAGGGTCTGCAGATCCCTTAGCACCCAGGGAGAGGCACTAGTGGCACCGGCGATCCAAGGAGCAACGTTGCGTTCCTCTTAGCTGATGTGTTGGGCTGCTAATTGAGTACTGACCAATGCAACCTCCGAGCACAAAGCCTTGTCAGCAGAGTAAGGGCAATTAAAAGTGTTTGCTTTAAGCTAGGAGGACGAATTGCAATTAATTCTGGATGCTCCTTTCCATGACTTCAGAGGAGGCTGGAGCATAACTTAGAGCCTGTGTATAGGGGCTTTTAAAAAAGGGGACCTCCATATAGGAAGTAAAACTCTGAAAATTTCAACGTTCTTGGGGAAAAAAAAAATTCTTAAAGGAAAAAAAATCATTTAAATTAAATATTTATGATGGCTGCAGCTGCAGATTGAAATTACTGCCCTAAATTAAATCCAAGGGCAAGTAGGAAGGCATTTTTAAGGGGCAGTATTACTGTTAAACTGTCAGCAATATGCGAGCGGTGAATGAGCAAGTACCGGTTAAATGAGAATCACATCAGAGAGGAGCTCATTACTTTAGGCTTGTGCTGCAGATTTTTGGGCGCTCTTGAATGTCTGCCTGTTCTGTGGGGTGCTGCCTACTTCCTGCTCCACGTGGGGTTTGGAGAACTGGACCAAAATGCATTTCTTCCTTGAGGCTGTTTTAGTGAACTCTTGAAGAAATGAACCCAAATATCAATTACGCCTTTCATCCTCACACGCGGAACAATATCATGGTGCTTCCGTAGTACTAGGATCTGGATTTTACAGGGGTCTGGTAGGTCAAAGAATTGCTTGTGGACTATTATTTTTTATTAACGACTTGATTTTTCTTTGGCACTTTTAAGTGAAAATATGCCATGAATATTTCAAAGAAAGCCATAGGACTGCTACAGCCTGGTACTCCTTTTACATCACTCTCTTTCAAAGAGATTATAGCACTTTGATTGGAAAAAGTTAATTGCTAGGTGTACTCCTTTGGTTTATATCAATTGGGTGAATTATTGTAGCAAGCTGCCATTTGTTTCCCGGGTTTATTTCTCATGATAAATGTAAATTACTGTTTAGATTGATGACACCAGCCTGGCACCCTGTTCTTCAATGTCAACCTGGGCAGCCCTGGGAATATTGCTGCTGGTTACTGGTGCATTTCCCAATGTTCAGATGTTTGGAGAATGACACTAATCAGAACTGTGGCTTTCTTCCATCAGACTGTCACTCATTTTTCAGGAGGTGGCCAAGAAACATGCAGCATGATTGCTTTTGCCCTAATGATGCTATTTATTAAAATTATTTGTCTTTCCATCTCATGAATACATTTCTTCCCCCCTGACGATGTTCATAAAATGAAATGTGAGTCTGCAGTGGGACTTCAGACCTTTTTAAAATGGTCATCTCCTGTGTCAGGACCCGTGATTTGGGGGCAATACATTGGTCTGTACCTAAACAGTAGAAGTCACGCATACTTCTGGGTTCCCATGCCTGGATGTACTTCCCGGTACCATCCTGACTCCATGTGAGAGAAGTCTTGGCTGTCCACCCTGCCTTTCCCCTGCCATCTCCTGCTTTGCACAAGAAACCAGACACGTTCAACACACAATTTCTGAGTGAAAGCAAGAACAGGACTGTCATGATTTAACCCGGCTGGCAACTCAGCACCACGCAGCCACTCGCTCACTCCCCGCCTCCCTCAGTGGGATGGGGGAGAGAATCGGAAAAAAGAGTAAGAGCCATGGGTTGAGATAGAGACAGTTTAATGAGAGAGAAGAATAACAACAATAATTATAATAATGGTAAGAGAATATACAGAATATATCAAACAAGTGATGCGCCATGCAATTGCTCACCACCTGCTGACAGATGCCCAGCCCGTCCCGAGCAGCAATCGCTCCCCCCGAGCCGCCACGACTCTCCCTGAGCAGCCTTCACTCTCCCCTCCGACCAACTAACCCCCCCAAGCATGACGTTCCATGGTCTGGAATAGCCCTTTGGTCAGTTGGGGTCAGCTGTCCTGGCTGTGCTCCCTCCTAGCTTGTTCAGCACCTGGCCAAGCAGGAGAAGCTCAAAAAGTCCTTGAGTAGTCTGAGCACTACTTGGCAACAACTAAAAACATCCGTGTGTTATCAACATTCTTGTAGTACTAAATCCAAACCACAGCACTATGCTAGTTACTATGAAGAAAAATTAACTCTATCCCAGCCAAAACCAAGACAAGGACTTCCACCAACCATGGATCGATCATATGGGGTCTTAAAAACAGCATTGCAAAACTCAGAGTGATGCTGTCACTGACTAATTAAAGGTTCTGTATTAGCTACAGTAGAAACCTACTGGTCAAATTAATTCACGTTGGGGTCATTGAATTGACTGACGTCACGGCTTTGTGACATGACAAAGGTTGCAATTGTTAGGGTGCTGAGAAAAACGAGCCGATAAACAGTGAGCCAGTGTGAGCTTAAATATGAAATCCTACAACCAACTAGCTATGAAGAAAGATCTAAACAGCGTAGTATTTGGATAAAACAGTTCTTTCTTATTGCAGATGTAGGATTAAAAAAAACCCAGTTGGCACTCTTCCGCATGGCCTCACCGTGATATGCCTCCCGCTTTAATCTACATGAGGGAAAGCGTACTGCCCCCTCGTCTTGGAGCAAGGTTGCAAATCCCTTAACATACGTAAAAAACCTAAGACATCACTGGGAGATGTTGTTAGGATCCAATCTTTTTTGGATGAGAGGAAGGCCCCCTTGCTTTGTAGCTAACCTCAGACGAGTGTGGGAGGCTAGGGGCTTCAAGGCCAACCTCTCGTTTCAGGTTCGATCCCTTCGAGCAAGATTAAGATGCAAACAAGGTCAGATGTCATAAGTCCACCGGTTTATTAACTGTTCGGGGGAAGAGAGAAAGCAGCAATAGGAAAGGAAGGAAGAAAAGATAGGAAATTAAGCAAGAATTCTGAACG
>NW_009258668.1:685774-695274 GCF_000687185.1 Egretta garzetta
GGAGGAGCGAAGAGGGTCACCACCATGTATCCGCAGCAGCGCAGGGGTCCATGCTTCTTCGGTAGTGTGTGACCACACACGCGGGGTCGCTGGTCATGCAGGGTCTTCAGTGATCTCACAGGGTTCTCAGTAATCGCGCAGAGTCTTCAGTTATCTCCCACAAGGTCAGTGATCACACAGGTTGTTCGGTGGGCCCCCTCAGGGTCGGTGATGGCACATGGAGACTGAGATGGTGGCCTTTTATAGTCTGCTCGCCCAAGGCACACACTTGCACAGGCTGTCCTCAGCAACAACTACACGCTTGCTCCGGCAACAGCGTCACGCCTGTGCTGTGCTTGCCCAGGGCAATGGTGTGCACCTCCCGCCCGAGCCCCCCTCCCATGCCTGGGGTCTCCTGCACCAACCACGTGCATGCCCTCCCAACTGGTTGCTGTCACCGGATAGGGCATCACCAGGGCCTCGCCACTGTCCCTGTGGATGTTGAGGTGCAGAGGGGGGGGCAGCTTGTACAATGTCCTGCAGGGTCCTGTTAGCTTCATGTGGACAAGCTTTGAGACAAATGTCCAGCCAGTCCGCCCCTTGCAGATCTTCTACAAAAGCCTCAAAGAGCAAAGATAAAGCGACGAAGTGACACAGGTTTGGAGAGAGGGCAAGCGGCGGAGCGCGGTAAAGGCGGTGCCAAGGAAATACTGCAACACTTTCTCCGAAAGCCGAGCGGGGCCAGGGGGAGAACAAATGCATGTGTGAACCCAACCCAAAGAGTGGAAGGGCTGCATCTGGGCTCTGCATGCAAACTTAATCGTGGCATTTTCTGATATTTGGTTTGGCAGCATTTAAACGGCGTTTTGGGGACAGAGTCCGTCTTCATCCCGCTGCTCATACCGGCTGGGCAGGACCGCAGTCAGCAACCGCCCCCGGGGAGAGGGAGCCGCTCTCACTGTGCACAGGCACAGCCGAATCTGGGCCACAGTTATTTCGTATCAAAATACATTGCATTAATCAGCTGCTATTTAATTAATAGAAAAGATCTGTCTGATTAAATTTCAATTAAACCCCTTGTTGGAAGCAGTGACATTTCGGATGTTGTTGGACAACCTTGCTGACCACACAGATGGCAGGCAATGAAAACATTAGCCAAATATTTTTACCATGACTGGTTGAACAAAATAAAGCACATCCATTATAACGAGCCGTGTTCTAGCACAACCCTCTGTAGTACAGCAAGCAGTGAAATTACTACCGTAACAGATTGCTGCTCACTCTAACATATGCTGACTCTCTAACTTATTCTGTATTTCTGTGCACAAACAAGGATATACAGATGAATTAAGTTCTTTGATCTGTAATGAATGCCATGAATGCACAGGTTCCCAAAGAATAATGTGGAGAACCAGTAGTTATTATATTATTCAAATAAGGTGGTGGGTTTTTTTTTTCCCTCTCTGTCTTTCTGGATTCTTATTAAAATATCTTTCCAGAGGAAAGTTATTAAAGAGCTGATTTGTCTAATTCATCAATAAGAAAACAGCAGCCAAAAAAAGTCACCCTCAGTACTTAGGCACATAGACATTCATTGTGGTGACAAAGCTTGAACATAATTACTTAGCTGTGTGGTGTGATGACTTTATTATATGAATCTGCATTAATCTTACTTTGAAATGACAAATTTCACAGCATTTTATTAGGATATGACTGCTAAATGACTGATATGACAATGACATGTGTAGTAATCATAACCTCCTAATAGAGTTGTACTTTTTTATCCCCCAGATGTAGCCCTCATCATGATGCTCCAGCTGATTCCAGGAACCTAAAAAAATTTTACTGTATTGCACTGATTATGAACTTGCTAAAAGCTTTTTTATTTTTTTTTTTAAACACAGTAGACTCACATTACACTGTACTGTGAAACTACGGTCGTGGGTATTGATGTTCAAAGTGTTGCCATGGGGCTTTACGGTGTAATTAAGCAATAATGTTAATAGAATAAGACCCTGCACCAGTAGCAGCCTTTACCACTGGTAGGTAAACGCAGGGCAAAGCCATTTACTTTTGAAGTGAGCCAAGGGCACTGCTGAAGTATATTGTTATATGGCCTGGAGGCCTCAGCAAACCTGAGATGCCCCAATTGCTCTCTCCAAACTCGCTGTGTGTGTTGAGGAACCACTGCAAAGCCAGAGCAAAGCTGGAAGGTGGGACGGGAGAAGCAGCAGTCACTGTGCTGAGCCTCTTTGGATGGCACAGAGCTGCCACCCTCTTGTTCCCCTTACTCTGAACAGCCCCAAATCAAGGATGAAATGAGCTGAAATTCCTCAGCTTCTTTTACAGACTGCTTTCTGAACTGTCTTCTGATCTTCTGAACTGACAGAACAAGAGGAAACGGCCTCAAGTTGTGCCAGGGGAGGTTTAGATTGGATATTAGGAACAATTTCTTCACTGAAAGGGTTGTCAAGCACTGGAAGGGGCTGCCCAGGGAAGGGGTCGAGTCCCCAGCCCTGGGGGGATTTAAAAGCCAGGCAGACGAGGTGCTTAGGGCCAGGGTTTGGGGGTGGGATGGCAGGGTTAGGGGAATGGTTGGGCTGGGGGAGCTTAAAGGGCTTTTCCAGCCTAAACGGTTCTATGAAATGCTCCTCTGGACATCAGTGTGTCATGGCTTTGGAGATGGTGCTTCCTGGGAGCATGGAGACATCTGCCCAACCTTGGGCTCTGCCCTGAGGAGAGAGCAAAAAGAAGAGTTAGGGTAGCACACACATGAAAAGATCTAGGTTAGACAAGGCAACTTTCTTTTCTGTCTCCCCTTGTGACCCGATACAATGTCGGGGAGGTTTCGATACGATCCCAAGGACAAGATTAAGACACTAAATCCGGTCAAATGTCGTACAACCTTTCAACTTCATTTTCGATGTGGAGGGAGGAGGGAACCACATGAGGAGGTAACAGAGGAGGTGAATGGGGAAAGGCAAAGGGGAAGAACCAAGGAAAATAGAGGAAAAAAGGGGGGACAAGAGAAAAGGAGAGCTAGAAAGGGAGCAGGTTTACATCAGGGAGGACGTGGTGAACGAGAGAGAGAGAAAGAGAGAGAGCGGAAGAGAGGACTAGCTACCACCGCCCTGGGTCCAGCGATGTTCTGGCGCCTCCATCTGTGGTGTGGTCGACGCTCAAGTGCCCCCGTCTGCTACTCCAGGTTCAGTCCACACAATGCGGGCTTCGATGAGGCGGGTTCCAAGAGGTCCAAACGGGAGGGACGAAGACGGGAAAGAGCCCCCTTACTGGAGCGCACACGCTCCTTTTATAGGGGTTGGGGTCCCTTGCTCATGCGCAGATCGCACTGGCGTACGTGCAGTTCATGCCATACGTGCTGTCTCCTTTGGCACCTTCTACCTTTTTTGCACCTTGGGCCTTGTGCAGGCGCATGGTGTTGTTCGTCTGCAGACTGTGAGGGTGGGATCTTCTGAGTGGTGGGAAGCGGTGGTCAAGACAAACTATATTCAGTAATGGTTCTCTACACCTTATTAAAAATATCTTCTGCAAATTAGAAGGAATAACGTGTGGCTCCAAAACAGCCCATGTACGAGTCACTGCAGGACCAGTCACCTCCTGTCCCATCCACGCTTGCTGCCATCGCTGCCTCCTCCTCCACCCTGGACATTCCAAGCACCGCATTTTGGAAGTTATGCCATGTTGGGTGCACCCTGTGCGGCGTAGGGCACTGGAGCAGCCCGTTGGGCATCACCAGGGCTTTGCAATTAAAGTAGAAGAAAGCTTCTGTATGGAGCGGACACAAAACCTCGTATTATATCAACTCTACTTCAGGGGAATTAGTTCTATATTTAGTTGAAATTTCCATTGCTGCTGTACCTGTAAAAGACCGTTAGTATCCTCGTTATTCAATTAGACAGATACACTGGCAATAAAATAGTCATTTTTTGCAGCAGAAGCTGAATGATATTTCCTTGAACACCTGCAGACATATTCCCTAATTGTTGCCTCATATATCTTAACTGTATTATTTCAGATTTGCAAGTGTAAATAAATGTACTGCTTGGGATGATCGTATTTCACACCAATTTATTTGAATGACATTAATGAGTTCTCTCTACCAGCGAGACCTTGCTTTGAGAGCTAGGCTGTGTTTTGCTACCCATAATTTAATATAAGATGGTTTCCCACCATCGTATATTAAAATTAATTAAATAAATAAAAATCAGCCATGGGAATGCCTGAAAGGATTTAATTTTGTTAGTTATTTGCATTCCTCAGTTATGAGCCCGTGACACCATTAACAGAAAAATAATAATTTTATTAAAATACCAGAGATTTGGAAGTGATCTTGATATATTTGAAGGTTTCAATTACTAACAAGCCCCGTTTTGCTGTTGGAAGTACTGCACAGTTACAGTGCAAGTTTCAGACTGTAATCCTGGAAGGCAGAAACAATGACATTTAGGTAGTTTCTGAAAAGGGCATAAATTGAAAGGAGGAAGAGATGCGCATGTGTTTCACTTACTATACCTTGTATTTCTAAAATAGAATCATAGAATCACAGAATGTTTTGGGTTGGAAGGGACCCCCAGAGGTCACCCAGCCCAACCCCCCTGCAGGAGCAGGGACACCTTGAACCACATCAGGTTGCTCACAGCCCCAGCCAACCTGGCCTGGAATGGTCCCAGGGATGGGGCCTCCACCCCCTCTCTGGGCAACCCCTGACAGGGTTTCACCACCCTCACTGCAAAGAATTTCTTCCTTAGATCCAGTCTAAACCTCCTCTGCTTCAGTTTAAAACCATCCCCCCTTGCCCTGTCCCAGCTGTCCCTACTAAAAAGCTTGTCCCCCCCTTTCCTCTGGGCCCCCTTGAAGCCCTGACCGGCCGCACTCAGCTCTGCCCGCAGCCTTCTCTTCTCCAAAAATATTATATAATTGTTGCCTGAAGACCCAAGTCACACTCACATTCATCGTAACCTCTTAACAGAAATGTCTCAGTAGAGTTCCCATCACATTTGCCTCCCAGTTTATACCATTCCCTTAAAAATACAGCTGGAAATCACCACCTTTTAAGCCTTTCCACAGTAACTTGTACATTCCCTCATGCCACAAAATGATGTCTCTGGGACTACAAAC
The DNA here is from genome assembly GCF_000687185.1 of Egretta garzetta. NCBI lineage: Eukaryota > Metazoa > Chordata > Aves > Pelecaniformes > Ardeidae > Egretta > Egretta garzetta. The sequence goes on from NW_009258668.1 coordinate 690,893, forward strand.
CGCTGCGGTTCTTTCTTGTCTTCCTTCTGCTGATGGTTTAGGTGTCACCTCCATGCTGCTTAGGGACATGGTTTAGTGGTGGGATGGCAGTGTTATGTTAACAGTTGGACTTGATGTTCTTAAAGGTCTTTTCCAACCTAAACAATTCTATGATTCTATTCTATGTTGGAGCAGGGTCGTGATGCCAAGCAAACCAAAGGTTGTACAAATAAAGGTATAAATTTCATGAGCTCTTGTACAGAAACTGAAGACCCTGACTTAGGAAAGGCTTTCTCTGTGATACTCCAGGCATGTGTGATGCAGTAGTTGGCTGGGGTATTAATGGGAGATGCAGGGCTTGGGGCTCAATTCCTATGCTGTTTTGAGTGGGACTTTGTGCCCTTGTCTCAAAGTCAGGCATTTTTAGGTGCATAAGTACACATGCTTGAGGGCCAGGGCCTCACAGACCTCTGAGGAAGGAGGTCTAAGGAAGGATGATTTGCCCTCTGAAAGGGCCTTTTTCTCCACTTTGTCTATGGTGACACCATGATTGGTCATTTAGCCTAGATCCCTGCCTGCTAAAATCTTGGATGCTAAAGTGATGCAAGGTCACTCTTCTTTTTCTGCCAGTTGCATTGCCCTGTCTCAAAGGGGGGTGATAATAAACACATTAAAGTTTGGAAAATGCCCATATTTTATAGTAATCAGTGCCTGTAACTACCACTGAGAGGTAGATTGGGTCTAAGGGGTGGATTATGACAAAGCCAGAATTTTTTCCCATTCCTATTTCTTCTCAAAAGGCCACCATCGCTTGTGGGAAATGCTGCTCCTTTTGCAACCATCCCTGAGAACATGTGCTGTGGCAGCAATGGCTCAGTGACCTTCACCCCATGCTCTGCTCCATTTGCTCCATCACCCACCTCAGAACTTAATCCGGGGCTTTCCTCCCACGTGCAAAAGAAGCCTTAAATAAACCAATGAGAATGGGATGGTTGCACAGACCACGTGGCGTTCATTTGTACCTAAAGCCGAGAGATCTTGCTCGACTGAGTGGCCACCACTGCCCAGCCTCTGGGAAGCCACCAAGATCTTTTGGTGTAACTTCAAGAGCATCCCCCCAGACTTAAACCTTCCTTCATGGACCTGCACGGTTGTTCCCCTAACGTTGTTTACCGGCGGCATTTCCACAGGGCACCTGCATCAACATTCCTGTGCCACCCGCCTGCCCGCTGGAGCATAGTATATTCTCCACTTTATATTCAAGGCAGCTGAGTGATTCTCCTTACTTTGAGTGGCACGCTGCCACCCATACATTACAGAGAGAGCAAAACTCTGAGGAATCATTGAAGCTAACCATACATTACATGCATGATGGGCTTACCAGATGTCATTTCTTACATTGTTATGGTTTCATAAACTACACTGACATTGTCATTATGCTCAAAAATTTGATCCCATTCTGCTATTCTTAAAATGGATGATTTTGAAGGTTGTTGCATTAACAAATAGGAGTTTGCAGGAAGGCGGATTTGCAACAGGAGTTTGTGAATGACTGGGTTATAACATTTGTTGGAAAACGGCATGACAATTGATTCATTGCTGGAGACAGTAACAAAAAAGGCAATGCTAATTCAAAGGTTAGAGGATCCATAAAGCTTTAAAAACAGATTTATTACCGTAGGTGGACTTATTTTGCTCAGAAACTGGAACTGCAGTTGTCTTCCCTGTATTTATGAGACATTTAATTAATCAGTCATAATAAGTACGTTAAAATCTAAATCCCTCTTATTAAAATCTACATTAGTCTTGGTGCTTGCTCCATTATGGCTTGTTTGTGATAGCAGACAAATTCGTTTCAGATACGTGAAGAGGGATGAGTCCTCTCCAGCAGAGCTTGCAGCCAAGAGCACCCAGAACTTGAGGAAAGGGAAAAGAAACAACAAAATGGATAACCTTAACATACACAGGGAAACATTGTGCTTGCTGGAAGCAAGTGTCGAAGGGGGAGCTCTGGATGTGGCTATTTGGAAGGAGGTAAATGGGCAGGTGAGGCCACAAAGCAGCAGCAGCATGGAGTTACTCTTCACTGGAAACGGTGAATTTGGAGTAGGAAGGTGCAGAGACTCTTTGCTAAGTGGTGTTAACAGGCACCACACACAACTACAACTGGAAACTCAGTCTTACTCCAGTTTCCACTACTCTGCCCCAGTGAGACTGCATCTGGAGCACTGCACCCAGTTCTGGGCTCCCCAGTTCAAGAAGGATGAGGAACTCCTAGAGAGAGTCCAGAGGAGGACAACAAGGATGATGGGGGAACTGAAGCATCTCCCCTATGAGGAAAGGCTGAGGGAGCTGGGCTTGTTCAGCCTGGAGAAGAGAAGGCTGAGAGGGGATCTCATCACCACCTACAAATATCTCAAGGGTGGGAGTCACAAGGATGGAGCCAGACTCTTCTCAGTGGTGCCCAGCACCAGGACAAGAGGCCATGGGCACAACCTGAAGCAGAAGACGTTCCAGTTGAACGTGAGGAAGAAATTCTTGGCTTTGAGGATGACAGAGCCCTGGCCCAGGCTGCCCAGGGGGGCTGTGGAGTCTCCTTCTCTGGAGATCTTCAACCCCCGCCTGGACACTGTCCTGTGCCCCCTGCTCTGGGTGAGCCTGCTTGAGCAGGGGGGTGGCACTGGGTGAGCTCCCAAGGTCCCTTCCAACCCCTGCCATTCTGAGGTTCTGGGATTCTGTGATTCCAGTTATACATCACAGAAATGCCTGTCAATCCCCCAACCTCCATGGAAACTGGAGCTACTCAGCATCGCTAAAATAAGACCAGGATGCCTGCAGGCAATGGGCAAACTCAGAACTGGGGCCAGTTTCTCAACAGACTTGTCTTTAAAAAAAGCACTGATTTCTGCAGGCCCTTCCTTATTTACACAATCAGGGAATTGGGCCTTGTGCCTTTCTAGGAGGACAAGTACTGGATATTTTGGGTTCTTTTTTCTTTTTTTTCTTGACTGGCTCCCTCCCTCCCTTGTCTCGCAACAAACACACAGAGGACTGCGACAAGAAAAGCAGAGACAATAGAGGACCCCAACAGCATACATTATTAACCATGTCTGCATTCTTTAGTGTCCTTGGTGCTAAAATTAACACAGCCTGTGTGGCACCCTGCCAAACCGAGCAAAGTGCATGTCATAAACAATACAGGTGGGCGCGACGGCGAACCATTTGTCTGTTCCTGCAAATGTCCCGTCACGTCCTTCTCAGCTTAATAATGCCCTAGCTAACTAAACTGAGTGATAGTTTTCACAGGCTAATAATGACTCATTTGTCACAAAGTCTGACTTTCATTTACAATAGCATCGTAAATTTTCTGCGCTATACAGCATGCCTGAAAAGCAAATGCTTTCTTTCCCCTCCTCTTGTAGCCACAGTAGCATGTAGGATTTTTTTTGCAGGTGTCCAAAAAAAACCAAAAAAGATTTTGAAGACTCCTACCTCAAGAGGAACACGGAAGCAAACTCCATTGCCTAACCAAGAAGGACAGGATCAGCCCAGTAAATTCTTTATTTCTGGAAATGCAGACTTGAGTCTGTTAGGGAAGCTGGAACAGAAGGTACCCAAGTAGCTACTAAAACAGGTACCAAAAAAAGGGCTTATATCCCATTTTTTCACTCCTTTCCACCACGCTTTTCTCCTGAAGTTTCACTAGGGAAAAGCAACCTGTGTTCATTTTCTGTTGATTCATGGCCTTCATCTCTGAGCTTGATCACCCCAAATAAACCAGGTGATCTTTCCTTCCTCCCATTCAGCTCTATTTGCTTGGCAGCGGCCACCACGCATTAGTCCTCCAGGGCTTGTCAGAGGACTGCCTTCAGATCTCCAGGTCTAGTCCTAAGGGACTCTCTCCTCATGGGACCTTTCCCCACTTAGAAATAGTGGAGGATCCAGGAGTGCTTTTATGCTCAAGTGCAAGGTCCCACTGTGTCCTGCCTTCACAGTGGAGCAATAGGACATCCCAGCATACTCTTTTTCCAACACTCCCATTTTAAATGCAAAGGAAAACTGAGCTCCTAGGCCAGCTGGGAGTCAGGTCTTTTCCAAGCAGGTCCCATGCTGGGTGATGCACCGTGCAGGACCTCTAACATGGCTTAAGTCTGTTGAGTTTTCAAAGTGTCCCATCTGGCCAAGAAGGAGGAGCAGGCAGGGAGGGTTCATGAAACCCATAAACCAATACTATTAAATTCCATGTGTGCACACACACCAAACACAGAGGAGTGACCTGTAAATTGTATGGAAAACTGCAGGAGGTTCACGGACAGAAACAGAAAATGTTTCCAGAAAATAATGCAGAGTGGCAAGTTCTTGTGCCTCCCAGATGTCTATGCCATGCTCAGAATTTCTTTCCC
>NW_009258668.1:695342-707410 GCF_000687185.1 Egretta garzetta
TTTCCCTAGTTCACAGGTGTTGATGCATTTGTATGAAAGGAAAATGCAATCTGCCAGCCTGGTCTGACACATAATTCCCAGCCATTGAGCTCTGCCTGTTCTCATCATGGGGGATGAAAGGTAGAGAGGGATGTCGAAGATCAGACCTGGACGAGCAGGGAGGAGCTGTTCCCTGGAGCATCTTCAGAAGAGTTAGGAAGTCATTTCCAGCCCCATGCAAAACCACGTGCTCCTGAATCTCTCAGGGCTTGAATTACTGCACTCATTTCAGGCTCAGCAAACCATGCTTAATCGACCTACACCCTCCAGCTCTGGGAGAGTTTGGGGCTCCCTGGACAGGCAAAGGATATCCGAGGTAAGAGAGAGATGCTGACTGATGAAGTTAAAGGATTCTGCCCAGGCTTCAGGGGCAGAGAAACAGTCCTTGGTCTTTGCTGGCAGACAGGGTGCTAGCAAATGGAAGACTTGATCTGCCAGGCAGTGCAGCAAATACCAGAATTCGCATTAAATAGTGGGACAAATATTGATTTCAGTCAATCGAGAATAGGATTTAAAGGTTTTACCATCCCATTGCACATCTTGCAGTCTATGTGTCATACAAGGAATAACAAATCGCGTACAACTACGTCACATTTAGGTTCATGATGTCTGAATTATCTTAAGAAAAGGGAATATTCCACAAGTGTGTTCAGGCATTTATTTCTATTACAGCAGACCATCAGGTCTTAAAGAAGGTGAAGATTAAGTGTGATGGCACTCCTTTAAATGGCAGCACACCTTGACTGTTCCCAAAATAAGCCTCATGGTAACAGAGGACTCAGCAGTTTTTAAACCACAGAAGATAAGCAGGTGCAAATGGGCAAAGATTCCCCAAAGTCTGAGTTGTCCCTGAGTTCATTGCAGTAGAGGCTCTAGACTATATTTTTTCAAAGACTGGAGAATACTCGTCAGCTTTAATTGTGCTGTATATTCTTCTCCTTAACATGCACTGCTCTTTCAAAAAAAGAAAAAAAAAAGAAATATTCTTGTAACTCTCAGACCCAGAACAGGGTCACTCAAGTCCATCTGGACCGTCAGCCTTCCTCTTGGGTTTCTCAAGATGAAGAAGAGGCTCAGTCTGGCTCTTTGCAATGCAGCTTACACTGGAAAGCACAAGGGCCTCTCTCGTTTCATTTGCTGTAGCTCGCTTGCAAAGCATCTATCAGTCCTCAGGGAAGCAGGAAGGAAGAAAATATCCAGTGTTTTAAAAAAAAAAAAAAAGGCAACAACAGAGCTCTGGCTTTGTTTCAAGGAATAAAGGAGAAAGGGAAAGGCCAGCATCTAAACCCATGTGCTGCTGGGGAACGAGCAAAGCATGTTTGGGCTGGGTTAAACTTTCAGTAAGGATAATAATAACACCTGTATGTCTGGAGCTGGTGGCAAAGGGACTATGCTAGGCATGGTAAGGAATTGTAAGCTTTCTCTGTAATCTTATAGAAGGGATGGTGTTTCCTGGTGTCACAATGTCATGCCAAGATGCTATATGAATTACCTGTAAAACTCAATATGATTAATTATTGACCAAGGTGAGATGGCTGTTGCAGCTGGTAAAGCTCCATACTCCATTTCCAGACCCCTGTCACCTTGCAAAGGATTTCAGCCCTTGTATAACGTTGACCTCACAGGGCTACATCAGTCTCCTGAGTTTCTCAAGTGATTTCAGCAAAATGACACTAAATGTGACATTGGCCCATCTTATCTTCTAAATATTCTTCTCTGAAAGATTAGCAAGACCCTGGCTTTCTCCTCCTGTCATGAGGAAGCTCCAGTCCTCTCTTGTCCAGTAATTGCTGGAAATAATTTTCTGGCAGTTGGCCTCTTTGTTTTTTATCTCTTTGCCTGATCATCCCATTAGTAATTTTCTTCTTCTGTAACACAAATGTCCAGTTCAATTCCATTCCTATGCAGCTGATACCTAACTTTATTTCTTATTCTGTACCATATTGCCCTTCAGAGCTCTCTGTGAACTTCCATGGTCCTCTAGCATTCGTAATTGAATATCTCTAAATTTTTAAAAATTATTCTCTTTTGTGCTGTAGAAGTGAGATGACCCTCACTTTCCACTGGAGTGCTTTCCACACATGATTTCCACTCGTTCTGAACAAGGGAATTTGTCTATTGCAGCAAAAGCTAACTATATGCAATCTAGGATGAGTTAATCATTGCAGAATAAGGATTTGTCAGGTCAGCTGGTGGAGCCTTTGCAGTATTGCTCTGATTAGAAATTGCCTGAGTTGGATTTCCAAGAAAGTTTTAATTTAATTCAATTCAGTTTATCACTTGGCAACTACGGGTATCCAGAACTCTGGTATTTATGAGCATCGGCTGATGGTGATTTGTTGGCTTGAAAGCTTGGTAGACTACAAGCAGGAGCACAGAAGAGGCAACATTTCAGTCCTTAGGAAAAAACCATTACTCCACAGCATGGTGAATTACCTGCCCCGTAAGGTTTGAAGGAACTTAAACCTGCGAACGCCTTTATTGAAATCTGAGTGGAAAGAGAAAAGAAGAAGCTAGCAATCACCTTACATCAATCCATCTGGATGGGAAAATGCACTGACAGTCAGTGCCCTTGGATGGGCTTTCCCATATCCGCAGTCTTCAGATCACTTAAATAGTCAAATACTGGTGTGCATCTCGAGTGAGTTGTGTCCAACCTCAGGTTTCTGCTGATGGTTGCATTTTTCTTTTCTCTCCTGGAAAGAGCCCTTTCTTATACACAAGATTTGCTAGTCCATGCTAGTCAGAATATTTATTTTACCATTATAAGAAGTACTTGCAATTAGCTTTGGCTTATAGCAAAAAACCCACCCAATTATTTGGTTTTACCGAGTCATCTCTGCCGACAGGGATGCAAATCAGTGTTCAGTTTATTCATCTAAAGCGCAGGCTGGTAGGGAATATGCAACAGCTCTCAGATACTCTCAGACACAAGAGTATACAATATACTAAAAACTTCTTGCTCTGGAACACAAAAGGTAACATAGATGCGAATATGTTTGAAGGATGTTTGTGCCACAAACACTACAGAAATTTTACATTGACTCAAAGGTTTTGAAGGTTCCTGGAGAAACGTTTCTTCTATTCCCTCACAATATAGATGCAGTTGTGCTTAGGAACACTTGAACTTCTCACAGAGTGATAGGCTAATCTTGTGCTGCTTGTCATGTATTTTTAATAAAGCCTGGACAAAGCCACAGCTGAATTTTGTTATTGAAGAAGGCTGGGCAGAATGATTTAACACAAGATATTTAGTAAATCAAGCCTTCAGAAACAGTAAAAAAGACTGAAGAGCTGAGTGAAGGTTGATTTCCACATCAGAGTGCTAAGCAATGAACAATGATAAGGCAGAGTTTAATTTAGTAATGAACAGAAGTTATCAATAACCTACTGGTTTTACACCAGTGATAACAATATAATTAGATTTGGAATCAAAAGATGGAGGTGAAAAAACTCAATTAGTAAGATAAAAAATGTAAATGGTGGAAAGTGCAGTTTACTGGATTAAAGGAAGTATGAAAGGTTAATTGGGAGCAAGAACTGAAGGAAAACTATTAGCAAGAATCTGGAAATGTTCAAAACAGGGCTGGGAAAATTACATGATAAAGCTGGGAACCACACACCTAGGAAAGATAATGAAATTACATACAGCCACCCCTTCTCGGCACAGACTAAGGAGGGAAGATATTATATAGTAAACGTTCTATTTATGATGAGCAGAGGGTGGCAAAGTGCCCAGCCAGCGATGGGGACCATGCTGGGCACTGGGTGTTCCTCATCCTCCCCCTGCAAACCCCAGAGTGATGCTGTCCCTCAGCCCCGACGGGGCCCCATCACTGCCAAAGAGCTTTGCTGGGGTGGGGACGTGCCCCACACCCGCTCATTCATGCTGGGAGCATGAAACATCTGCACAGAAGTCAGGCGAGAAGGATGGCCAGATCGGCTGCACTCCACGCCCGAAAAGCCGCGATGGGGACTGCTGCTGGCTGGGGGGTGCAGCTCAGATATATGAAGTAGCTCAATTTTTTCATTGTCTCCTCTTACTTTGTTTCCCTTCTCTTTTTTTCAAAACACATATGGCTGTAGGAGGAGGACAAGTGGAAGGAATGGAAAACTTGAAGCTTTCAATCCATCTTTTTTGAAAAAAAAAAGGAAAAAAAGAAAATAAAGATTATCATTGCCTTTCCCAAAGCTGCCCAAACAAACAGTCTTCCCTGAATCAAAATCTTTCATAAGAATACTGAAAATTAATATTATTATTTTCCAGCCTACGGAAAACTCATTCCACATAATGTGGGAAAAATCAAGACGCAGCAGAACAGGGAGTTTCTGATTCTCAGCTGATGAGAAAGGCAAAACATTAAATCAGTCAAAGCAGACTTATCTAGGAGGGAAATCAGTCTTAGTGGTGTTTCCATTTGGCTTAGAAACGAGCCCTCATGAATGACTGCAAGTGGACATAATGCACGTGGAGATTACAATAAAACAAGCTTCCAACTTGGCCTTGGAGTTCTGCCTACAGTTATGGGTTGAATCCATGGGCTGTGGCCTTAGCATACGGTGCAAACTTGCAAACTTCTCGTTTCATAAGGCTTGGCTAAGGAAAAATAATTGCTTCTAAATAAAAGGTGCCCACTCACTTCAGTCACGAAAAGAAATAAAAAAGTCAGTGTTCCCCGTAACTCATGCATTCTGAGCGTTACTTTGCAGCTACTTCTCATGTTAAGATGCGCCCTGTAAGTTTAAAAACCTCAAACTCATAGAACTCGACTCAATGCTCACATAAAGCAGCACTATTTCTGATGACAAGAATTTATAGTAGATGTCTCAAAGGGATGCTAGAGCCTGAAATAAACAGATGGGGAATAATCCACTGAGCAAACAAGGTTTTACCTTTAGAGCCAGGGATCACTTTGAGTGGTAAAATACGAATTGTCGTCTCTTCCACGGCATTTTTGTTATGACTAATTGCAGGCACTCTGGATATTCCTAATATTCATCCTAGCCACTAATTCTAGGTCTTCCCATGTTCTTAATTGCATTGAATCGCTGAAGTGGTGAGTTCCATGGGGAAATCACCAGTTTGCATGTAAAAACATTTTTCTTTTTAATTTCTTCGAATGTCTTTATGCCCTAGTGTTGGGATGGGGGAGGCAGAATCTCCCAAGCTACCTTCTCCAGGCCATTTGTTACCTGCTAAATGGCGATATTCCCATACCACGTGTCTCTTCCTCCAGGTAATCACTCCTCACTTTTCCACCTTCTGCTCACCAAATTTGTTCGTTTCCAACCAGAATCTTGTTTTACCTCCTTTGAATTCTTGATGGTTTTGAATTTTCCCTCTGTGATGAGGGGGGCCAGGCACATTCCAGGTGAGTTTCACTGATGCTAAACTCAAAAGTTTTTGATACTTTGCCTGGTTCATCCTTCTGACCATTGCACATTTCAACCTATATCTGCTTTCTGGACCACAGACAAGCATCAAGCAGAGTTTTCTATTATACCTCTGTGCAGGTTACTCTATTTTTTTTTAACTTCTCAAGTAATATACAGATATATGCTAACTTTTAAGTGCTTTCCAAATTAGTGGAATATGATTTCCCTGATTCTGTGTCAAAAAGAAGGAATTATAGTCATCTTCCAGATGAATTGCCTATATGGTTACAGCATATTCTATAGGTGCTCCGTGTGTCCTTTCAGCATATAGGAGTCAGAGTGGTTGTGGAGAGGTGGAGACTGGTGTTTGGTCACAAATGAAACACATTGAAATGTAACAGCTACATTCAAGATTCTCTTTTCCTTTCACATTATGAAGCCCTTTGAAAAGTCCTGCTGGTTTTTGTCATCTGCTGACATCTTACTAAAATGTTGTGGGGAGTAACTTTCAGTAGGCTTTTTCTTTGCGTTAGTAAACTCTTTATTTTGCAGTTTTGTCTTGGGATATTTCAGGCAAGACTGTGCCAGACATTGACTCTGCTATTTTTTTGCACTGGTGTTCAGATTCCTCTTTCTTGAACTTAGGAGTCCATGACGGAACTGGAAATTAAAACCAAGAGACCCGTGTCTCTAGAGACACAGCAGTTCTCAGAGCTTCTCGCATGGAGCAGGAGACAACAAATGCAGTACTAGAAGGAGGGTAAAGCACGTAACAAAGTCAGAAAAGACTGAAGGAAAAATGTGAGGGCAGGAGTTAGGGACATGGCTTAGTGGTGGGATGGCAGGGTTAGCGTAATGGTTGGACCTGATGATCTTAAAGGTCTTTTCCAACTGGAATGATTCTATGATTCTATGAATAGCACAATGTTTTGCAAATAAGAGCATGGTACTTACTTGCAGGGATGTAAAAAATTTAAAAGTATCCCTGTTCACCTATCTACATGCTCGACAAATGAAAGACAAATAGGAGAGACATACAAAGGAGCAAACCTACTACCTGGGCTGATTTTCCTCTTGACCCGCTGGTCACCATCCCAACTCTGCAAGCACAGCTTCACATGTCCTTAGACAAGGATCCTCCACCCCATATGACAGTAGCTTTGGTACATCAGATGTGCCACGGACAGGCTGACCCCTTCCAGGGATGCTGCAGCTGAAACGATTGCTACTTCGGATTACAATGAGGCAAATGCAAATTTGGTCTTAGTTAGTAAAACCTCTGTCTCCTTTCTTATGCAAAACATTACAAATACATTTAAAGAAGAGAAAATATAAATCATGTCATTATACGTGAATACACTAAGATTCAACAGATGCAAACCCTAGTGTGTGATGCAACAGGCAATTCTTTCATTATTTAGTCGGACCTATTTACATTTAATTTGTCCTTTTCCTGGTAGACAGTAATTAACCCAAGCAGCCTTGCCAACCAAATAGCGAGGACTTTGTACTGGAGCAGAGCAAATTAAACTTTGATGTGACGGTGATGACTGCCAGCTACTTAAAGGTGAATCATAAAGGTTTTAAAAACTCTGCTTGCAAGATTCTCAAATGGGAACAGAAGCCTTTGGCTTTAAATGGTAATTAGCACTGTAGTTAAACAGAATTTGAAATTAAAATGAGGACCCACACGTTTTCCTGGAAGTTGATCTTCACTTCTCTGGCCAACACGACTATTTCATAACAAACCTGCTGGAGTTTGAAATAACTGTTCATTCTCAACCCAGCATTTGCCATGCCTGGGGAGTAAATCCTTCAGCTGCATTAGTCTTTGGTCTTTTAGGACCAGCTGCTCCCTTCATGTGAGCATCAGCCTGTGGTGCACAGTGATCCCTCGCTTTGTGCTAATGGGCTCTGCAGAACTGGGTTCATAGAATGTTTTGGGTTGGAAGGGACCCCTAGAGGTCATCTAGTCCAACCCCCATTGTTCGGCCCAGTGAATTTCCAAGAGCAATCTAAGAGCCATCTTCCTCTCCCACCTTTGCACAGCCAAGCACCCTACGCCCTGCCTAAATCTAAAAAAAAAAAAAATATTTAGCCCATCCATGTAAAAGCCACATTGCACAGAAATGACATTTTGACCGCATGATTCCTGGCCTGTCATCTGCGTTGCAGTTCCTTTAGATACCCTCAAAGGCAGGATTACTGATGTGTATGTACCGAGGCTCTGAGCAAACGTGGCCATCCGTATTCATGGCGTTGCCACAAATAAGAGGTTTACATGTGGGTATTGTACCCATTTTGACTCTTCTGAGAGCCCAGACGCTGCTTCCAGGCAGGCTGTTGCTCTCTCCCCATGTGGGGCTCACAGATTCCTGGGTGGAAACCTGAATTCCTGCTTTTGCAGCCTGACGTAGGTTAGCCAAGCAGGTAATCTAAACAGACGTCATTACTAACAAGGCGATGTATAAAGTGACAGCTCACACACTCTTCAAGTCTTCTATGAATACCGCTGCCTTTGCCATGCAACAAATATGTACTTCACAGTTTAATGAGTGATAGCTGGGTATGGGAGAGTAGACAGCACAGTCAGCTGGGAGACGGCTTGCTCAATCTCCAGCGTGTGTTGTAATTTCCTTTGGGCTCACAGTCTTTAATATTATCTGTGATAATAATCACATCTGAGAATATTTTTAGTATTCCTTTGTTATTCCGATAGCATTAGGACTACGTTGCTTTTTCTTGTTCACTGCTTCCCATCCAAAACCTTATGCTGAAGGCAGTTTAGAATTAACATTGTGCTTATTTCTTGGAACTTTTAGTAAGACTGTGCCGGGATCTGTTCTTTCCAATGCATTTATCTCCTGAAGATCCAGTCCTGCAAGGGTTTCTACATGCACTGGGCTGTGTTTTGGGACATGGAGACCAAACACTAGAGCTCCAGTCCTCAGTGCAGAAGCAATGATGCTCCATGGTGGCATCATAGAATAAAATCATAGAATCATTTAGGTTGGAAAAGACCCTTAAGATCATCAAGTCCAACCGTTCCCCTAACCCTGCCATCCCACCACTAAACCCTGGCCCTAAGCATTGCATCTGCGTGGCTTTTAAATCCCTGCAGGGATGGGGACTGGACCCCTTCCCTGGGCAGCCCCTTCCAGTGCTTGACAACCCTTTGGATGAAAAAAATTTTCCCAATGTCCAATCTAAACCTGCCCTGGCACAACTTGAGGCCATTTCATGGAGGTTCAGACCCAAAGGGAACTCATTGACCAAAGAGGCTGCCATGGCAGTATGGAGTCCAGAAGGAAAAGTGGAACTGGGGTCCTTGATTACAAAGAAGTCAGATTTAGGAACAGTAATCTTTAAAAGTTTAAGAGGCAGATGAATGCAAAGCTGGCCACAACATCTCTCTCTGCTAGAGCTTTCCAGAGCAACGGGATGGTGAGGTCAGGCTGGACCACAAGCCTTTGAACTCAGTTTGCAAGGGCAGCTCTTCTGACATGACCCTTGATTTTGAAGTCAGAACCAAGAGATTCAGAGTTAGGGCCAAAAAGGGCAGCAATAAGTTAAAGTATATGAGCCTGTTTGAAAAACAGCCATTTGCCAGTGCTGGCCAAGCAGAGCCAGGTGCCGGAGAGAGCCTAGAAACTTCCAAATCCTGCAGAAATCTCCAGGAGGTCCCCTTTGGCATCACATCTGTGTTTGTCTGACCTACTCCTCAACCCCATCCCAACCTAGGTCCTATGGCATCAAGCCATGGCTCCAAGATACAGACGGGCTGATATGGGATCTTTGCAGCACGTGAAGGCTGCTTGCAGGTCTATACCAAGTGTTTTACGTTGACCCATTTGCATTTTTTTCCAGTGTACTTTGTAAGGGAGACTTTCTACAGAAGGTAATCCTCAGACTTTTTCCCAAACCAGACTTTAAATCTGACAAATGGAATATACTGAGAGTTATATACCATAAATTTCAGTGATTTACAGTATGTGCTCTGGGCTGGCTAGGCTCCAAGAACGTTTGAAAAAAATTAAGGAATACAAAAGAATTAACAGCATTGTAGGACATAACAGCTTACTCCTACCTTGAAGCTGAGGTTTGACACATATCACCAGGATTTGTGGTTTTGTTTTCCTCTTTCTTTGCAGTTCTTGACAGTCAGCAGAGTTCCTGCATTATTTAAATCCCCAGAAACAGCACTGGCTGGAGACATCAGTGACCCTAACTTCAGCATTTAAGATTTTTCTGCTGCTTACTTTGCTCATCCTCGGGTGAAGGACCGCTCTCCCACGGCCTGTCGTTCCAGTGCAGTGCTCCGTGCAACTCTGCATGAGGTTTGCTGGACAACGTCAGTGTAGGAGCTGCCTGCGTTCCTTCCCTGCATGCTGCAGTTCCCAGATGTAGTCACAGGCTCAGGATCACTTTTTCATATCTCGTTTTCCCATGAGCTTTTTGAAACTGCCTGGAGTCATCTCCCCTGCAGCTCCAAAGCTGTGGAACAGAACTTTTTGTTCCCTCTTTACTCTCTGAAGTCCTATCACACATGTACCAGGGCTTACTGAAGGCAGAAGCAAACACTTGTTCCCAGCTAATGACTTATGCCCTTTGGTTGAAAAAGCAGTGCTCGTTAGTAGGTAGGATGAGGTCTGAGCCCCCAGCCTGCTCCAGGCAGGTGTGATCTTTTCTAGGTGTTGAGCGTTTTGGGGAGCTGCTCCAAAAGGGTGTAATTTTGGGTATCTGCAAGGCAGATCCATGTGCTATGAAAGGGAAATTCTTGCTTATCCAGAAGAAAAACATCACTGCCCCAGACTATCTTCTTTACTCATTATAGTATTCATATTTGGGGATCAAAGAGCAATGCCACACCCAGCGTGAAAGCTTTGTCCATGTGTTCACCAAGCAAGCTGCTACTCAGTGGGCTTGCAGCAATGGGCTTCCTTGCACCCGGGGTCTTGCCTGGATTTGATCCATGTCCACTGATGTGTGCCAGCAGCCTCATACCAAGAAGGCAGAGTGCCTTTAAGCATTAAACATCCATTAAGCATCCACTTTCCAGTTACAGTCAAGGTAAAACCTTGTCCAGCAGGAACTAGATTGCAGCCACAGAGGATTCGCAGTTTATTCCACACCCGTGAGCGCCTCAGTCTACTGCTTAGATCACGTGCGTTGCAGCGAGAGCCAGACGTTAAAAAATAAAACTCTCTCCCATTATCAGCTCCCCTGATCTAACATCTTCTTTCACGCTGCTCTGCCTTATGATGTCTGCTCTAAGGTCAGTATTTAGTGTTCGCCGTTGTAGTCTAGCGATATCCTCAATTATCCTCTCACTTTCACACTAATGATCTTTGGAACTGGCTCTTGGGAGATAAAATGCCCATTTGAATACATTCTTTTTGTGTGTGGCTTTCAGAAACGAGCTTCTTTGCAGTTTTAGTGACTTGCACACACCCCACACCCCCCCATTTGAATCAAGTTATGGATTAATTTTTTTTTTGCCTCAGGAGTTCATGACAACTGTAATTCTTGTTTTTAAATACAGATTTCCTTACAGGTGAAGATAATCTAAGATGTCTATCCGAGGTCTGTGGGATGAAATTACTTGCAAACAAACAATAAGTGAGAATTGAATTTATCGCAGGGTATCTGAGAACTGTGATCGCCTCCCATACCCATGACTTTTGTTCCAAACAAAAGCAACACTGGAGAAGGTACAGAAGTGCTGCACTTTTAATTACCATTTCTTCTCTTTTGTCCTCATTTTTTACTGGATATATCATAATTTAACTAACAAATTAGTTTCTATACACCTCAAATCTCTTGTCCCTGCTTTTGGTAATTAAAGCATCCTACCAAAAATTACTTGGGATATTATTTCCTAATTTTGATCTTATTTTCACTTTCACCTGAACAACTTGACTCACCAATGCAATAACCACTTTGTCACAGCTTCTTTGCTTAGTGTTTGAACAGTATTTTGCCATTTTGAAAGTATTTGTTTGTCTGATTGTTTTTCATCGCTTTATTTGAAAACAGAGCACAAACATAAAATAAGAAACACAATCCTTTTATTAACTATCCATTCTAAGAGCAACAGCATTTACTATTCATAGCAGTATTCATAAAATTACTTATCCTTAATTCCTCAATCATCCCCTATGCAAATGCTTGGAAAATGAATGAGCTCATTAAAGCAGATGTTAGTGGAACAAGGACATTGGGGCTCACTTTGAGCAAGGGAGAACATGCAGCTCATTAAAGCTCTGCGTTTTAAGCATGGCTGGGGGAGATGCCTGCTGCCTTAGGGCACCTACAGCACCTCTTCCTAAGGTATCTTCACCGCACAGACAACATGGGCACCAGGAGCCCCTGCAACAGCTAAATAGCAGAGGCTGAGAAAGAGAGAGCCTCCCTAAGCATCCCCTAGGCTGCCTACCTTAAAAGAGGAGAGCTTTGATCCCAGATACAATTACAGACCATCTTACAACCAGTCTCACAGTCTGAACTAAAGATAGCACTAGCAGCACCGGAAAAACCTCAAGTAATGAGTGAAGGAGGAGATTTAAAACACAGGAGGACAGCAACCTCTTGTTGTGGTTTAACCCTGGCGGGCAACTCAGCACCACCGCTCGCTCGCTCCCCCCACACTGGGA